>NC_045439.1:37590940-37734084 GCF_002776525.5 Piliocolobus tephrosceles | reverse complement strand
GCTCTGTCACCCAGGCTGGAGTGCAGTGGCCGGATCTCAGCTCACTGTAAGCTCCGCCTCCCGGGTTCACGCCATTCTCCTGCCTCAGCCTCCCGAGTAGCTGGGACTACAGGCACCGCCACCTCGCCCGGCTCGTTTTTTTTTTTTTGTATTTTTTAGTAGAGACGGGGTTTCACCGTGTTAGCCAGGATGGTCTTGATCTCCTGACCTCGTGATCCGCCCGTCTTGGCCTCCCAAAGTGCTGGGATTACAGGCTTGAGCCACCGCACCCAGCCTAATTTTTGTATTTTTAGTAGAGACAAGGTTTCACCATATTGGCCAGGCTGGTCTCAAACTCCTGACCTCAAGTCATCTGCCCACCTCGGCCTCCCAAAGTGCTGGGATTACAAGCATAAGCCACCACACCCGGCCTGGAATGAACTATTGACAGATGAAATGATATGATGTGATACCTAAGATATACTTCAGAATTGTACAGAAGGTAGGGAGGTGGATGGTGGCACTGATGAACAGGTTTGGCCATGAGTTGGTGATGCTGAGACTAGGTGGGTACATGGGGTTCATCATATTACTCTGTCTCCTTCTGCATATATTTGAAATTTTCCATAATAAAATGTTTTAAGTTCAGAAAAACTAAAAAAGTTTTAACTCAATGATTCTTGTCTTACTAGCTCTTGCAATACAATATGTACTTCCTATAGACACGTGTTCTTGGACAAGAAATGAAGCTATGGAAAAACTTGTCGGGGAGGGCTGGAGAACAGATGGACACCCCCACCCGAGGTCAGAAAGGCAACCTACACAGCCCTCCCCACACTTATGTGGGGACCAAGAGTGGGTCCCTGCCCCCTGGGCCTCTTGGGCAGGAAGAGTGCAGGCAGAAGGACTGATGTCCATTTTGACACTGCTTTTAAGCTCAGTAAAAATCTCTTTTAAATTGGTTTCAATGTATTTTTAAAGCACAATGAACATTTTTTTCCCCCTCAGCAGAAAGCCATCATAGCAGGGTAGGCAAGCTACTCAACCTTTCTAACCTCACTTTTCACAACAGGAAAATGGGGATACTTACACATCCCCCATTCCCCATTTCCCAGGGCATGAGGGTGAATAAGATCAGTATGTCGAGTGCCTAGCACAGTAAGAACTGTAACTGGGTGGGTCTAATATGTGGTTTTTTTGGAGGCTGTTAAGCCTCTGAGAGGCCCACAGTAGAGCCACCCCACTGTGAACACTCTGTTTGAATCTGAATGCTTTTCTTAAACGTTTAAATTAAACAAAAATCAAGGCACACATCCTCTGAAACCCCTTTGGGCCAGGTACCCTGCTGTGTGTCAGCCCCTTCAAGTGTCACAGAAGCCATGGCTGTGCTCAGCACCCCCCAGCCAGAGGAGCTGCCCAGGCTCTGAGAACAGGGCAGTTGGGATGGGGCCACCACAGCTCTCTCTAGTTGAAGAATTAGCTGGAAAATGAAGAGTAAGGCACTGCCACTCTGGTCCATGGCTTTGAATGTCAAAATGCATCCCCAGAAAGCAGACCTGCAGTAGACCAACCCTTCCCAAAGACGGGGTTCAGGGTGCTCTAGACAGACAACAGACCCTGGGCTTGGCAACATCTCCCAAAAAAGAGCTAAGTCTCAAGCAAGCGGTCCCTGAAGGCCTCCATACACCAGGGGCAACACAACATACCTTCACTGGTGCAAAGGCCCCATCAAATGGCTGTGCAAAGGTGGCCAGGCAAGAGATATAGTTATAAGAAGAAATCAAGGAGCCATGGCATGCAGAACTCCCAGGAGAGGCAAGTGGCCTGCACAGCCAGTTCATGCCCCAGGCTACTGGGTGGGTGGCTTCCTGCAGACAAGCTTCAGCCAGAAGAGGGTGTTTGGGACTTCAGGTGACAAGACTGGAGGAGACAAGGGAACCTAGGCAGAAGGTCATCCAGACCACTGTCAGAGCAGCCACGCCAAGTATTTGGGTTCTTGCTCTAAGTCTCCTGCCAACCAGACGAAGGGATGGAGGATTCACATCCAGCCACATCTTGACGCTGCTGATCCTGGAGGAGAATGGACAGAGCCCTGCACTGGCTCCACCTGCTCCCTGTTCTTCCATAGGAGGAAACAAAAAAGGAGGCCAGACAGCCCAAGACAAAGCTCAGGAATGTTCCCAAAAGGTTCTTGGGCTTTGGGACCTTCACAATGCATTCGTAAGATTATCCTAAGCTTCTGAGAGCCCCCTGGCTCCAGAGAAGAGAGGAATCTCCGGCTGCTAAACCTTGAGTGCAGAGACTAAGGGCACACTGGGGCCAGAATGCCTGGGTTCAAATCCTAGCTCTGCTATGTATTAGCTCTGTAATGTTGGGCAAAGTACTTAACCCCTGTATCCTCCTCTGTAAAATGAGGATAACTATGGCCCTATAGGGCAGAGTTGTTGCTTAGAACAGTAGAAAACTCAAAATTAATTTAGCAAGGGGCCCTCCTCTGCCCAGTGGGATGTGCTACTATTGACCCCATAGGGTTCTGGAAGAAATCAACATGCTACTACAATGGAAGGCATTTGAAGGAAGTGGAAAGTTTTCACAGAAAGTAGTCCAGAGACATGCACAGAATGCTGCTCTCAGCACAGACCAGAAACCCCAAAGATTTGTGCCTCTGTCAGAATGCAGCTTTCTGGAGTCTACCAGGCTATAGAAGCTGCATGGAGTCTGGAATGGGAATGGGTTGACCTAGTCTTCCCCTGGAGGTGTGGAGAGGAAATGTTACACTTTCAGGCTTTGTGCAGGACAAGCAGAGTATCACTCAAATCCAAGCTGGCTGCCCTGTGGGTGACACAGGCCCATGCCAGCAGGCCTGGGTAGAGCCACCGTTTGCTGAGGTTAGGCCGGCACCAGGGGGTGTGAGGAGCCTACCTCCAGTCTCAGAGCAGGGTTGGGCTTCCCTGGATGGGGAGGAAAGGGTTAAGCCGGCTTGGGCTCTGAAAGGAAAGCACTCTGCAGCTATAAACAGAGAGCCCAGGGAGGGAGGGGCCGACAGGATGTGGCCAGGGCTCGAGCTGTCTGATTATTAACTTCACTTTTATTTGGAGGGGGATTCGATTCTCTGTTTTACTTCCCATCAAGGAAGTGAAAGCCCAGGTCTCAGAGGGGCCTGGTTTCAAATTGTTTTGTCACAGCTCATTTATTTTTCTTTTTAAATAAATAAACAAAACCACCTCTTTGTTTTCCTCTTAATGAGCATTCAACAAATCATCTGTGGGTGAGGCATGAACGGGGTTTTCTGGACTCCTTCATGGGAGAGCGTTTGGCTTATTATTTTAAAAGGAAAAAGCAAGGATCTCTCCATTAGCTCCAGGCTTCTCCAAGGCTGTCAAGGCACTTTCTCTTTTGCCTCCTCTGAAATATCAGCGAGGAGTCCGAAATCACAGCCTCAAGCCAGTCACAGCCCCAGGAGCTTCCTTGGTTGGACCTTGGGGCTGGACCCGCAGCCTGCCATCCCATCTGACAGGCCCTGACCCTGAGGCCACGCAGAGGAAGCACCCAGCACGGGCTCAGTGGTTCTTCTTGCTTGGGCTCAGACCCATGGCTTTTGTTCCTCCGGCACCCTGACATTTCTACTAAAATAACTTAAAGCAATTAAACACACAAAAGGATTCCATTACAGCTTTAAGAAAACACCATTACATGTTCCTTTACCCAAGGTTGAAAACATTTGGGAATTTGATTTCCAACACCAAAATCCAGATCAAAACCTATTCAATAATCCCATGATCCCCTTGCAACAACCCCTTCCTGGCCAGCATCACAGAGTCCCGACCCTCACGGGGTCTCACAATTCAACAATTCAGTGAGAGAGGATGCAGCAACAAAGACTGTAAGGAAAAAACAGGAGAGTACAGCTGCAGCTACTGCTGCTACTCAAGGTGGGCAGAGAAGGGAGGAGACGGATTCTGTTGGAAACTAACAGGAGAAATCCAGGAAGGCTTCCTAGTGGAGCTGATCTTTAAACTGAACCTTGAAGGACTGATAAGATGAACGGATGTTCTGGAACCTGAGAAATACCCAACTGCCAGAGAGAGAGCATCCATGTGTGAACTAAGCTAGACAGGCAACAGGCGTGGTGGGGGCCTGGGGCTCCTCAGAATGGCATGTCAAGTCCCCATGGTGGACAGAGACTGGAATGCATCGGCCACCTGGAGCCAGCTCCGCGGGGCCAATCCCTGACCTCTGGCTCGGAGATTGGTGTGCCCGGTGAAGGAGTTGCCCAAGCATCTTAGGCAACCAGATACTACGCCTGGTTTTGGGCCCTGTCACTTGCCTGCCCCACAAAAACCTGCTGACCGCTGTGACCTACTTTAAGGGCCTCCGACTTTGCGCTCTTTGAATATGGGGCAAAAAGAAGAAGGGAGGCTGGCGTCACCCGATTCACTTGAGGCTCGGAGTGCAGGCCTGCCTTCCCGGCGACTACTGGGGTGGCGTTTCCCAGCACCCCCGGGAAGCTAGCAGGGTCCAGGGCTCTCCTGGGCTTCTGCGATGTCCACGCACTCCCGCGGCCGAGCTTCGTGGTCGCGCTCTCCCGTCGCCGCCGCGGCGAAAACTCGGCCGGGTGCGGGGCCCGGGCGAGGCCGCCAAGATGGCCGACGCGCTCTGCAGCGCGCAGATCACGCGGGAGAGCTGCCCTTGGCCTCCCGGGAAGCAGCCAAGGTTCTGCCGCCCTCCTTGGCGCTCTGCCCCTGCCGGCCTGCCGGGATCTCCTCCCCGGCGTGCTCTGCGGCTCCTGGGGCCTCGCGAACCTTCCAGGCCCGAGGCCATCCAGACGCGCACACCAAGCACGACCCGCGAGGGGAGCGGGAGGCGCGAGGCAGCCCGGGGGAGAGATAGGGGCCGGGACTACGGCGGCTAAGCGCCCTCGGCGGCTCGGAACGCGAGGGGCCGGTGAGCTGAGGCTCCTGCAAGAGGCTGCGGCGTGGAGCGAGATTCTCGCTACGGTTTCGCTCTCGTCCTCCCGCGGCCGCTCTCGCCCGGAAGCCCTCGGAGGCGGCGCGATGGACGTGGCCACACTGCCCTCCAGTGGCCAGCCCGCCGAACAACACGCCTGGGCCCCGTTTGGGGGTCCGGGTGACGTGTCCACCCTCTACCCTTTGCTACGTTTGAAAGTGGGGTTTGTTCATCCGTGGTTCCTCTTACATGCCGCCAAAGCTGCCACAGTGCACACTGACCCAACAGCAGGGGATTTGCCGCCTTCGGTGGTTCTCAAACTTTACTGTGCACAGGAATGCCCCCTGGACAGTTCTTTCAAACCCGGATTGCTGGGTCCCCCAACTAAGAGAGTTTGCATTTCTAACAAGTCCTCAGGCGATGCTGAGCTGCTGATCCTCTGGTCCTGGAGCCACACTCAGAGAACCACTGGCTTGGCTCACTCTTTCTCTCACGGGGTTTCTGTCATCTACTCAGTCAATGCAAAATATGTCCTGCTAGGCCCAGAGGACGAGTGGACGGAACAACTTTCCCACCCTTCGCGGAGCTTAGTCTAACGGAGGAGACAGACTTGTTTCAACAAATCACCTAGAAAGAAATATAAGATTCCGCCGGGCGCGGTGGCTCAAGCCTGTAATCCTAGCACTTTGGGAGGCCGAGACGGGCGGATCACGAGGTCAGGAGATCCAGACCGCCCTGGCTAACATGGTGAAACCCCGTCTCTACTAAAAATACAAAAAACTAGCCGGGCGAGGTGGCGGGCGTCTGTAGTCCCAGCTACTCCGGAGGCTGAGGCAGGAGAATGGCCTAAACCCGGGAGGCGGAGCTTGCAGTGAGCTGAGATCCGGCCACTGCACTCCAGCCTGGGCGACAGAGCGAGACTCCATCTCAAAAAAAAAAGAAATATAAGATTCCATTTGAAAAGGCTTTCAAACTCCTGTGAAAGAAAAGAATAAGGTGCTCAGAGAACATATATAAATGGGGCACTAATTTAGATTTGGGATGGGAAGGTTCTCAAGGAAGACCTCTCTGAGGAAACCCTTAAGCTGAGGCCAGGAGGAGAGATGAGGTCCTGACGGGAGTGGGGAGGGGACTGGAGCTGGCAGGCCTGGCAGGTAAGATGCAGACCCTGGTTGTAGAAGCAGAGACTGGTGGCGGGGCAGGCAGGGGGTCAGAGCCTCCTAGGCCCATGCCTCTGGTACCCACATAGCTCCTCCTCAGAAGCACAGCATCCAGGGGACAAGAGGGCCTGCCTGCATGCTCAGATCTTAGCCACCCCTGTCAGCACCAAGAAAGATGCTCCACCTTCAGGAACCCCAGCCAGGTGCCCACAGCCACAAACTTCTCTTTGCCTGAACAGATTTACGTAGGTCCCTTCCGTAAGGCCTGAAGGATGGTCACATTTGATGGAACCAGGTCTGCTGAGTAATGATGAGTAGACATGATGTTACCATCCACCCATCAATGCCCTCAATGTGCCACCTCCTCCCTCCTGCAGGTCCAGGATCCAACTGTTTCTCCAATGAGCACTTTTAAGCACCTACTATGTGCTCTGCACTAGGATCACTGCAGTGCTCTGTGGGGCATGGCACAAACAGGCCAGCCTGCCCTAGGAGGTTCCAAGCACCCTGGAGGGCAGGTAGGTGGAGTACACCCTCCTCACCCCAGTCTCAGCTCCAGCCTGCCTTGTGCACCCGCACCCCACCCAAACGTCCCTGGGGCTGCTCTTTGCAGGTGGGCCAGGCTGACAAATGACAGCCAGGAATTCTAGTGTGCGAATGATTCTTACTTGGTATCAATTCCAGCTTGATGACAGGGGCCGGGATGAGCACCAACCACTGCCTCTTTATCCCTCGTGCTCTGACAAGGAGGTATCATCCCATTAATCCTGTCACCTTGTTCAGTCCCTTCTGTCCCCAATTTTCACATCTGAAAAATGTAGGCTGGGGATGAGTTGTGTTAGATGATCTCCAAGGGTTTTTGGTCCATGCCTAGCCCACCAGTGCACTGTTGGAGAGATGGACGAGAACAGCCCTGCCCAGTGACCCCATGACCTAGCGTTATGCAAAGCAAGGCCTTTGTCATTAACAGACTCCAGGTTAGGGGAAAGGAGCAGGGAGCAGCTGAAAAACTATGTGCAGTTTTAGAATCAATCAAACCAATCCAACTCTACTCCTGACTCTGATAGCCAGCAAGTGGTTTAACTTCTCTGAGCCTGTTTCCTCATCTGAGAAATGGGAATAGCATGGTACCTACCTCATTGGGGTGTTCTGAAGATTACTGATAATAGCTACCACTTAGCAAGTGCTTGATCCGTGCCAGGCAGCACACTCCATGAGGTCATGTGCAGAAGTGCTAGTCCCATGCCAGCAAGGAGTGGGGCTCCATCGTGGTCATTAATGCATGACACCCCTACTGCTCTGCACACATATATTTATGTAGTCCTATGGCCCTACTGCACACATATATTTAACAGGCGAAGGGGCTTAGCAAGCCCTTGGCACATAATAAGCACTCAACAAACGGTGGGCTTCTTTATTAGCCAGAGAGAAGGGACTCTTGTGAGGAGGTCCTACAGAAGGAGAAATATGGAGAAGTGGGTGACCCGAGATGATGGCTCACACACCTCTCCCAAGAGGGCCAGCCCCATGCCTAGCAAGGCAATTCCCTGGCTAGGACATCAGCTCTTACTCACTCTTCCCAGAGAGCAGCTAATTAGCCTCCCAGCAGCCAGGAGCTCCCCAGATGAAAGGTGCTTAATACAAGCTCAAGGCGTAACCCCCATATTTATAACTGAGGTTCCCTGGGGTGAGGAAGGCCCCAGGGCAGAGAGACAGGCCAGATCAGGGCCTCGCCTTCTTTATGACGGAGGTTCCCAGGGAAGGGAGCCGGCTGGGGTGGCTGTGAGCCTGAGAAAGGGCTTGGGGTGGTGGGTGTGGGGCTTCAGAGGGAGCCCCTCCCTGGGAGTGGGTGGGGCCCTGTGGCTGAGGAGGCAGAGTGAATGCTTCAGGGCCCAAGCTGCCTCCCAAAGTGGGAGCTCCAAGGTCAGGAGACAGCCTAGAAAAGGATAGGTCAGAGCGAGAGCTCTGCTGCTGGGCTGCCAAGTCAGAATCCCAACTCTGCTATGGCCATTCCATGTCCCAGAGCCTCAGCTTCCTCATCTGTAAAATGGGGATAATGATAACATTGACCTCACAGCTATTTACTGACAGCACTTAGTACAGACAGGACCTGGCACCCACTATGTAAAGAATGAGGATTTGTGCCTTTGTTCATTCAGCAGATATTTATTGAGTACCTGCTATGTGCCAGGCACTGGATGTTAGAAATACAGTCGTGAACAAAACAGATCCAGTATTCCTGTGACCCTAGAACCAAGAGGTTGGTAATACACTGCCTGGCAGTGACCTGCGCTGTGGGAATCAGGTATGAGGATGGGGTCAGGTGTCCGATACAGCGACAGAAGAGCAGGTACCCAGGCAGATATGGGCAGATTAACAAACGAACCTGGCTTGAAGGGCCAGCCCAAAGTGCGCAGCAAATCAGAGACGGGAGCCTGGGCCTGCAGCATAGGAATCTTCACCCACAGCTGCTGAAGCAGCCACGGCAGCTCCCTCTGCCCCTGACTAAGGGGTGTGCCCAGCGAAGCCACCTGCCCTCACCTCCCCCTTGGCTCCTGCCCCTGACTCCTGCAGTCTGGAGTCCAGCAAGGCAAGGGAACTGACACAGCCCCCAGGGTCACGACGACTTCCATTCTTTGACATTCACCAGTGTCACTGGCTGAGCTCGGGCTACATGGCCATCTTCTCTCTGAATCCTCCCAACCAGCTGGTGAAGTCAGTAGCACCCCTGTGGGTTTTTTGTTGTTGTTGTTGTTGTTGTTGTTGTTGTTGTTGTTGTTTATCAAGGTAAGGTTCACATAACATAACGTGAAGCATTTTAAAGTGAACACTTCAGTGGAATTTAGTATATTTACAGGGTTGTGGAACCTCTGCCTCTGTCTAGTTCCAAAACATTTTTATCACCCTGAAAGGAAACCCATACCCACTAAACAGTTGCTCTCCTTTCCCTCCTCCCCCAGCCCCTGGAAACCACCCTCTACTTCCTGTCGCTATGGGGTTGCCTATTCTGGATACTTCACCTATCCAGAGCTTTTGTGTCTGGCTTCTGTCACTTAGCATCATGTTTTCGAGGTTTAACCAGGTTGTAACATGTATTGTTATTGCATCTTGGTCTATGGCTACATAATGTTCCATTGTCTGTAAGCACCCCCATCTTACTGATGAGGAAACAGTCCCAAGGCGCTGAGACTCCCAGCCTGAGTCCACGCCAGAGAGACATGGTCCGTGCAAGCCTGCTCCCCAGATGGCCCCATCCTGGCACTGCCGTCTGGGAGGAGGCTGCCTTGGGGGTGATGCTGGTCCCTGAGTAGTGACCTGACCCCTTCTAAGGTTCACTTCTCAGTGCAGGTTCACAGGCATGGGTGCTCTGGCCTCCCAGTCACCCTGCTCCAGGCAAGACCATAGCCTGGCTGCAGGGGCTGCCTCCTTGGGGGAATTCCAGCCCCTGGCCAACCACAGACCATAGCACTCCCGGGGTTGAACCGTTTCTCACAACTGGGTTGTGACAGCTGAGAGGTGCTCAACCCTGGGGGCCAGCCTGGTGGGCAGGCCATGTTGGGAACACAGTTCCTAGCCAGCTTCCCTAGGCAACACGGCCAGCCCTGTCCAGCAAGTGGACCACTCAGGTGGCAGGCATGTACTGAGCACCCACTGTATACCAGCCAGGCGCTACCAGGCCTCCAAGGAGCTCCCTTTCTGATGAGGATGTGCCACCCCAGAACAGAAACTGGGTGCTGGGGCTGGGGGCAGGACAGAGGGGTGCTCCGGAGAACAAGCACCAACACTGAGCACAGGGAGGTCCCAGCTGGCAGCACGTGACACGGCCCACACCGGGGATCCCTGGCCTCAGGAAAGCAGGGCTGTCACATCAAGAAGGCCACAACATAAGGGCCCCTACTAACATCCAGCCTTAGGTGGAGGGCACGGAGATGGCAATACACAGGACCCTAGAATGCCTGCCTGGGGATGCCCACCTTGGCCCACTTGATGGCTAGTTGATGGCCCAGCTGATGGTCAGCGTGCACTGTCCACGCACCTGTTCTGACACTGCCTAGTGTCTAGTTATTCTTCCATTTCACTCATTCAGTGCCAGTTACTCTACTGAGCAATAAGGATATAAAGTTTTAAAAACAAAACAAACATATTTCTGTCCTCTAGAAGCTTAAAATAGAGTGAACTGAGAAGGAAACGAATAATGACCACCTTGCTAGGGGCAAGGAGACCAGAGGCAGGGCCGTAGCCCACGGGCAGCTGCAGCTGGAATGTATGAGAGTGTATGTGTCTGCGCTCGCGAGTCCACAGCCGAGCTCACCTCCAGACAATTATGCACTCCTACCCACTCATCTCATCCCACCTCATCCCCACCAAGGCAGGTCTACTCAGTAAGTCAGGCTGAAAACATGAGACTGGGGAGTTGGGGTTCCTTGACTGCCACCCCCACCTGCAGCCCATCCAGGATGAAGGAGACATTATCCAGCAAAGACATGGCCACTGAAAGTGCCACCGAGGACTAGCCAAGGGGAGGGGAAGGGCTCCCTACAGCCCTTCCCCTGCTGGGCTGAGTTGAATGGCCGGGGACTTACCCAGGTTGGTACAAAGCCACTGGCCCCAGGGCCATCCCCTAGTAACACAGCACTTCCTGGGTGCCAGTGCATGCTGAGTATGTCACATGCATTTCTTAAACCACTAAGATTTTACCAGTGACTTACCCAAAGTCACCAGGCCAGTGTGTAGAAAATGTGCATTCTGGTGCGAGCCACTCCAAAGTTCACAGTCACAGTTCTACACATCCCCTAACCAAAGCCAAGGGGCCCAAAATGCTCCCCTGTGCACCTCACACGGCTGCCTGTCTAGGGGAAATGAAGGAAATCCCTTCACACGGAGCCCCTGCCCCAGCCGTGCTCCAGTCCCTCTCTCTTCCCCTCCCCTAGCTGACTCCACAGCTAAGCCCACCTTTTGGCATTCAGGGTGCACCTCCTGCCCCAGGGAACTCCCAGATGAGCTGGAGGGAACAGTCTGCACTGGGGCTGTGGGTGGAAGGGAAGAGGACGGGGGCTAACTAGGTCCTGGGCACACAGGACCTCACATGGGAAGGAAAATGCTCCCTCAGAGGGTCAGATGCTCCCAGCCAGTTCCCACCCCCTAGTGCTGTCACGGAGAACTTCCTTGGCAGAGAGGGGAGAGAGCAAGCTAGATCTTGCTCCAAGTGTCTTCGCTGACCTGAAAACCCCAGGGCATCCTGAGGGAAAGAAGGCCAGGGAAGGGATGCACAGGAAGCTGGGTGACTGTTGCCCTCCATTCCAGCGTTGGCGGGGGGACCACCTGTCCAGGGAGCATAGCCTAGCTGAGGGGCAGGAATGGGCCCCTCCCTGTCCCAGGGTCCGCCCAGGGTCAGATGGGGCCAACTATAGTCCCCATGGCCAGGACATGGCTGCTGAGAGGCCCTGTGACTACAGCTGTGTTCTCTGGGCTCTGGCTGAAGCACTTTGCATGTATTAATCCTAAAGCCAATCTTTACAGCCTCCGTGAAAGGAAGGTGCATGAGGTCCCTGTTTTACAGATGAAAAAACTAAGGCTCAGAGATTGGAGAAATGTACCCATAGCCAGATGGCCAGGAAACAGTACAGTCAGGATTCACATCTTTCTGATTCCAAAGGCTTTGCCCTTGGCAACTGCTTAGAGCTTTTTTGTTGGCTGTGCCTAGCACCAGGCTGGTACCTCAGACATTCAGGTATTCACTGGGATGAGGGAGGGAGTGGACAGGTAAGGGGATATGTGAGAGGATATGGGGATGAGTGGGAGGGCAAGTGAGTGTATAAGCCCGTGGGTGAGTGAGTGGTTTAGTCACATATGGTGGTTTACTACTGAACCAGTCAGTGGACATGCAGACTAGTAAATGAATGTTGTGGTGGTTAAAGGGCTGAGCTAAAGAGAGGAGCCATCGCTGCTCTGTCAAATGGCCTCCGGGAATGAAGAGGGAATGTGGCTTCTGAGAAACTGGGTGGCCCACTGGGATCTGGTTTACCATGAATAATAGCCCCCAAGTGGTCTCCCTCCCTGAAAAGAACCCTACCCAGAAAGGGACTCTGGAGGCCACAGGGCTTCTGCCTGCCAGGCACACGCACATTCCATGACCAAGTAATGGGCTGGCCAGGTCAATCATCTACAGGGCTTTGGGAGCTCCATTGCTTAAGAGGAACCTGAGCCACATATTGATCTGCCCACCACTGCTGGGAGGAAAAGAGGAAAAAGAGATCCATTGGTTCTCCCCTAGGTGGAGGTGGGGATGGGTGGCCAAGAGGCCCCAACTGCTGTCCTGGGAAGGCAGGTAGACCTGGCCAGGACAGCACTCCTTTGCACTGGCTGTTGGGCCCTGGGGGTCACTGCCCGTGCCCTGTTTGCCCAAGGGGATGGGTGCAAGGTGGTGCGGATGTGACCCAGCAAGGGGTCACTGCCATGGACAGAGAAGGCCAATGGGGTAAGGGGCAGGCTGGACTGGACCCAGGAGTCAGGATAACATGGCAAAAAGGGGCTGTGGATCTTGGGGCTGGAGGCAGGGAAACTTAGGGATCTATAGCCCCCCAAACACCTTCCATGAGGCTCAAGGGGAAGTAACTGGACCAAGTCAAAGGCAACTCCATGAGTTAAAGGGCACACAGGGGAACTCTCCCATCCAGCCCTCAGCCAGCTCTCCAAGGAAGACTGGAGCAAGCCAGGGGCAGGTGCTGGCCAGTGTGCTTCTGGAGAACAAGTCCCAGATGCTGCTCAACTTGGGGTCAGAGGAAGCCAAGAGGGGACCCCAGAGCCATGCCTGGTCAGGCACAGTCCCTCCCCAGTCGTGAGTTTGTACCCACTGCCCACTTCGGGAGTGGGGGCCTGTCATGACATACAGTGAGCTAACAGAGGGTATGAAGGGCCTCCTGGAGGGGGTGGGGTGCACAGGAAACTGCTCAACACCTTGGTGCTCTCCCCTGTGCACTCATGTCTTGCATGAGCTGCCTATCCTGGAGGAATCCTTAAAGGGGACAGACAGCACCATCTTCCCTCACCTTTCTGCACAGGGTCCCAGGAATCTGAGCAGGGCAAATGCTTTCACCACCCTGTTCTGAGAACAAACTGAGCAGGCCTATTAGCCCCATATTCCCACATGGGGTCCTGGAGACTACACTCCATCCTGGAAAATGCCATAGAGGTCACTTTGGGCATGCAGCACAGCGGCTGTCCGAGGGGGTGTGTTTAGAGCCGGACACCTTCCGGTCCTGCACAGGCCCTGAGGAGCAGGCGAGTGCCCTCTAGTGGCCGCTCCCGGCACAAGTTGCATAGAGCCCCACTCCCTAAAGACAGCTGGTCTAGGAGCACAGGGACAACTCTAGCCTCCTGTAGGGTCTGGAAGTGCTGTGCAACTAACCCTCAATTTTTTCAAAAGAAAAAAGAAAGTGATAGATCTATATCAGAAGGTCATTGCAAGATGGCAGAACAACCCTTTATACAGCCCTTTAGCATGGCTTTCTCCAAATATTAGTGATAATGACACCACCAACAAGAGTAAAAGTTATCTTAATCCTCACAATTACCCATGAGGTAGGTGTTATTATTTCTAGTTCACAAAAGAAAAAGGGGAGGCCAGGCATGGTGGCTCATGCCTGTAATCCCGGCACTTTGAGAGGCTGAGGTGGGTGCATCACTTGAGGCCAGGAGTTTGAGACCAACCTGGTCAACATGGTGAAACCCCGTCTCTGCTAAAAATACAAAAATTAGCCAGGCATGGTGGCAGGCGCCTGTAATCCCAGCTACTCGGGAGGATGAGGCATGAGAATAGCTTGAACCCATGAACCAGAAGTTGCAGTGAGCCGAGATTGCCCCACTGCACTCCAGCCTGGTCAACAAAGCAAGACTCTGTCTCAAATAAAAACAAAACAAAACCAACAAAAAACACAAATGAAAAAGATACAGAAGTTGGGTTTTTCAGCTGAGCTGTGATGGCAAACTTGTGCTGGTGTTTAGGCATTCCACTTTAACTGCTCAGATTTTAACAAGAGGCTATTTCCCACCAAAAGTGTAGCCTTTTCTCTCCTGTCTCCTGCTCCCAAGAGAGACTGCACTGTTGAGGAGAAAGCAGGGAAATGGCTCTTTCTCCTCTCTATGGTAAAAGGGATCAATGATAAACTTTTCCTTATCTTGTTATACTTTACAAAGGATTTTCACCTGTGTTATCTCATTTGCACATCACACCAGCCCTGTGAGGGAGGAAGTATTAGCCCCATACAACATGTAACTCCAAAGGTAGCTGTCCACTCAATTTCCAGCCCTGCATCTACACAAGCCCCATGGGACCAAACCCAAATGAAGTCTCCATACATTTTAAAAGATAACTAGCATATAAATTATCTCCTCGAACCACAACAGGATGAAGTTAAAAATCAATAACAGAATCAATAACTGGAGGCTGGTTGTGGTGGTTCACGCCTGTAATCCCAGCAATTTGGGAGGCTGAGGTGGGAAGATCACTTGAGCCCAGAGTTCGAGAACAGCCTGGGAAACATGCTGAAACCCCATCTCTACGGAAAAAAAAAAAAAAAAACAGGCATGGTGGTGCACACCTGTAGTCCCAGCTATACTTGGGGGCTGAGGTGGAAGTATCACCTGAGCCTGGAAAGGTCAGGGCTGCAGTGAGCTGTGATCACACCACTGCACTCCAGCCTGGGTGACAGAGTGAGACCCTGTCTACAAAAAAAGAAAAAGAAATATAACTGAAAAATTCACAAATTTGTGAAAAAAACAATGCACTCTTAACCAATGGATCAAAGAAGAAATCACAAAGGAAACTAGAAAATACCTAGAAATAAAAGAAAATGAAAATACGACAAAGCAAAACGTATGAGATACAGCAAAAGCAGGGCTAAGGTGCAAATTTATAGCTGTAAGTGACACAATAAAGCCAAACGTGTGAGATACAATAAAAGCAGTGCTAAGGTGAAAATGTATGGCTATAAGTGTTTACATTAAAAAGCAAGAAAGATTTCAAATCAACAACCTAACTTTACAACTTAAGGAAGTATAAAGACAAGATCAAACAACCCAATATTTAAATAAATTTAAAAAGATAACTGTCATATAAAGTATCTCCTCAGACCACAACAGGATGAAGTTAAGAATCAATAACAGAAATATTACTGGAGGCTGGTCATGGTGGCCGAAATAAATACTAGCAATAAATTAAACTGAGAATAGAAACACAATAGAAAAGGCTGGGCACAGTTGTTCATGCCTGTAATCCCAGCACTCTGGGAGGCTAAGGCAAGCAGATCACTTGAGCTCAGGAGTTCAAGACCAGCATGGGCAACATGACAAAACCCCACTTCTACCCAAACTACAAAAAATTAGCTGGGCATGGTGGTGTGTGCCTGTAGTCCCAGCTACTCGGGAGGCTGATATGAGCGGATCACTTGAGCCTGGGAAGCAGAAGTTGCAGTAAGCCAAGATCATGCCACCACACTCCAGTCTGGGCAACAGAGCAAAACCCCATCTCAAAAAAAAGGGAAAAAAGAAAAAGAAAAACAACAGAGATAAACCAACGAAACCGAAAGTTGGTTTTTTGAAATGATCAACAAAATTGAAAAACCTTTTGCTAGATGGACTAATAAAAGAGAGAGAGAGAAGCCTCAAATTACTGTAATCAGAAATGAAAGTAGGGACATTTGGCCCAGCGCGGTAGCTCACTCCTGTAATCCCAGCACTTTGGGAGGCCAAGGCGGGTGTTGTCACCTGAGGTCAGGTGTTCAAGACCAGCCTGGCCAACATGGTGAAACCCTGTATCTACTGAAAAAATACAAAAATTAGCCAGGCGAGGTGGCACATGTGTGTAATCCCAGCTACTCGGGAGGCTGAGGCAGGAGAATATCTTGAACCTGGTAGGCGGAGGTTCCAGTGAGCCAAGATCGCACCAATGCACTACAGTCTGAGCAACAAGAGTGAGACTCTGTCTCAAAAAAAAAGAAAAAAATGAAAGTGGGAACATTTATTTCAATTCTATGAAAATAAAAAGGATTCTAAGAGAGTACTATAAACAATTGTACACCAACAAATTGGATAGCCTAAGTGAAATAGACATATTCGTAAAACCTACTAAGACTAAATCAAGAAAAAATCAAAAATCTGAATAGACCTATAACTAGTAAGGAGATTGACTCAGTAATCAAAAACCTTCCAACAAAGAAAAGCTGTAGACTTGATGGATTCATTGGTGAATCCTATCAAATATCTAAAGAACTAACACCTATCTTTTTCAAACATTTTTAAAAATTGGAAAGGAGGGGTTGGGCAAAGTGGCTCATACCTGTAATCTCAGCACTTTGGGAGGCTGAGACAGGCAGATTGCTTGAGAGTTTGAGACCAGCCTGGGAAACATAGTGAGACCTTGTCTCTACAAGAAATACAAAAATTAGTCAAACATCATGGTGCACACCTGTGGTCCCAGCTACTCTGGAGGCTGAGGCGAGAGAATCACTTGAGCCCAGGAAGTTGGGGCTGCTCTTAGCCATGATCACGCTATGCACTCCAGCCTGGGGAACAGAGCAAGTCTCTGTCTAAAAAAAAAAAAAAAAAAGGAGAAAAAACACTTCCTAATTCATTCTATGAGGCCAGTATTACCCTGAAAGCAATGCCAGACAGACATGCCAAGAAAACAATAGGCCAATATCCCTTAAGAATATTGATGCAAAAACCTCAACAAAATACTGGCAAACTAAATTCAGCAGCATATTAAAAGGATTACACACATGACCAAGTGAAATTTATTCCCGGAATTCAAGGATGGTTCAACACACAAAAAATGATCAATGTACCACATTAACAGACAAAAGGGAAAAATGATAATCTCAATTGATGCAGAAAAAGCATTTGTCAAAATTCAATACTGTTTCATGATAGAAACACTCAACAAATTAGGAATAGAATTCTAGATGTTCAACAACAGATGCTTGGACAAAGAAAATGTGGTATATATACACAATGGAATACTCTTTAGCTATTTAAAAAAGAATGAAATTCTGTCGTTCTTGGCAACAAGGGTGGAACTGGAGGACATTATATTAAGTGAAATAAGCCAGGAATGGAACACTGCATGTCTCATTCATATGTGGAAGTAAAAAAATAAAAAAAGTTGATGTCATAGAAAAAGTAGAACAGAGGATACTGGAGGCTGAGAAGGGTAACGGGAAGAGAGAGTTAGAGAGAGATTTGTTAGAAGATATAAAATTATAGCTAGATAGGAGGAATAAGTTCTGTGTTCTGTACCACTGTAGGATGACTACAGTTAACAATAAAATATACAGTTTCAAATAGCTAGAAGAAGGACACTGACTGTTCCCAATAAAAGAAATGATGAATGTTTGAGATGAGGGATATGCTAGTTACCTTGATCTGATCACCACATATTATATGTGTAATCAAATCAGTAGGTAACCCATGAATATGTACAATTATTATCTGTTGATTTTTTAAAAATAAAACTTTTTTTAAAAAAAGAAAACAAAAAAAGAAAGAAGGAGGAAATTACCTCAACATTAAAAAGCCATACACAAAAAACCCACTGCAAATATCATACTCAATGGTGAAAAGTTGAAAGCTTTCCCTCTGTGATCAGGAACAAGGAAAGGATGCCTGCTTTCACCACTTCTATTCCACATAGTACTGGAAGTTCTCACTACAGCAAGTCAATCTACAGATTCAATGCAATCCCTATCAAATCCCATAGAAAAACTAATCCTAAAATGTATATTGAATTTCATGGTTCCATAAATCACCAAAATGATCTTGAAAAAGAAGAATGAAGCTAAAGGACTCATGTTTTCTGATTTCAAAACTTAGTACAAAGCTACAGTATTCAAAACAATGTGCTACTGGCATAAAGACAGACATACAAACCAATGAAGTAGAAGACAGAACTCAGAAACAAACCCTCACATATATGGTCAAATGATGTTTTTCCTTTACACATTTTATTTTATTTTAAGATATCTTTATTTTTTATTGATACATAATAGATGTACATATTTTCAGGGTACATGTAATACTTTAATACATTCATATCATGTGTAAGTATCAAATCAGGATAATTGAGATATCCATCCCTTGAATATCTGTCTTTTCTTTATACTGGAAACATTCAAGTTTTCCCTTCTAGCTATTTTGAAATACATAATAGATTATTGTAAACTACTGTCACCCTACAGATCTATAGAACAATAGATCTTTTTTTTTTCTGACTGTATATTTGTAACCATTAATCAACCTCTCTTCATCCCCTCACTTCTCTCTCCTTCCCACCCTCTGAAAACCACAAATTTACTGTCTTCATGAGATCCAAGTTTTTAGCTCCCACATATGAGTGAGAACATGCAATATTTCTGTGCTTGACTTATTTCACTTAAAATGGTGACCTCCACTTGCATCCATGTTGCTACAAATGACATGATTTTATTTTATTATGGCTGAATAATATTCCATTGGGTATATATGCCACATCTTCTTTATCCATTCATCCATTGATGGTCACTTAGGTTGATTCCGTTTTTTGGCTATTGTGAATAGTGCTGCAATAAATATAGGAGTGCAGATATCTCTTTGATAATATTGATTTCTTTTATTTTGGATATATACCCAGTAGTGGAATTGCTGGATAAAACGGTGGTTCTCTTTTTAGTTTTTTGTGCCAAAAATAGCTCAGAAAGTGCTATTCATAGTGGTTTTACTAATTTATATTCCCATCAACAGTCTATGAGGGTTCCCCTTTCTCCATATCCTCAGCAGCATCCCTTTTTGATAAAAGCCATTTTAAGTGGAGTGAGATAATCTCACTGTTGTTTTGATTTGTATTTCTTTGATGATTAGTGATGGGGAGCATTTTTTCATACACCATTTGTGTGTCTTCTTTTGAGAAAAACCTGTTCAGATGTTTTGCCCATTTTTAAATAAGATTTTTTTTTTTTTGGCTATTAAGTTGTTTGAACTCCTTATATATTCGGTTACTAATCCCTTGTTGGATGAGTAGTTTGCAAATATTTTCTGAATAATATCATTAGTATTTTGAAAGGGCTTGTGTTCAAGCTGTAAATTGCTTTGGGTAGTATTGCCATTTTAACAATGTTAGTTCTTCCAATCCATGAGCAAGGACTCTCTTTTCCTCTTTTGTGTGTCCTCTTCAATTTCTTTTATCAAAGTTTTATAGTTTTCCTTGTACAGATCTTTCACTTCTTTGGTTAAGCCAGGCACAGTGGCCCATGCTTTTAATCCCAGCACTTTGGTAGGCTGATGCAGGCAGATCATGAGGTCAGAAGTTCAATACCAGCCTGGCCAATATGGTGAAACCGCATCTCTACTAAAAATACAAACAACAACAAAAAATTAGCCGGGCATGGTGGCATGCGCCTATAGTCCCAGCTACTTGGGAGGCTGAGGCAGAAGAATCACTTGAACCTGGAAAGCAGAGGTTGCAGTGAGACAAGATCGTGCCACTGCACTCCAGACTGGGTGACAGAGCAAGACTCTGTCTCAAAAAAAAAAAAAATTTGATTTTTAGGTATTTTATATTCTTTGTAGCTATTATAAATAGGATTGCTTTCTTGATTTCCTTTTCAGATGGTTTGCTATTAATGTATATAAATGCTACTGATTTTTGTACATTGATTTTGCAACTTTACTGAATTCGTTTATCAGTTCTAACAGTTTTTGGGTGGAATCCATAGATTTTTCTAAGTATAAAATCATGTCATCTGTGAACAAAGCTAATTTGATTTCTTTCATTCCAATTTGGATGCCCTTTATTTCTTTCTCTTGCCTGCTTGCTCTGGCCAGTACTTCCAATATTATGTTGATTAAAAGGTTAAGAGTGGGCATTCTCGTCATGTTCCACATCTTAAAGAAAAGGTTTTCCATTTTTCCCTGTTCAGTATGATGTTAGCTGACAGTTTGTCAGATATGGCCTGTATTATTTTGAGATATGTTTCTTCTCTACCCAATTTGTTGAGAGTTTTTATCATAAAGGGATGTTGAATTTTATTAAATGCTTTTTCAGCCTTGATTGAAATTGTCATACGGTTCTGTTAATGTGATGTATCACATTTATTGATTTGCAAATGTTGAACCATCCTTATGTCTCTAGGATGAATCCCACTTGGTCATGGCAAATGGTTTTTTTCTTTTTTTGAGATGATGCCTCGCTCTGTGGCCCAGGCTGGAGTGCAGTGGCGCAATCTCAGCTCACTGCAACCTCTGCCTCCCAGGTTCAAGCAATTCTTCTGCCTCAGCCTCCCGAGTAACTGGGACTACAGGCATGTGCCACCACGCCTAGCTAATTTTTGTATTTGTAGTAGAAATGGAGTTTCACCATGTTGGCCAGGATGGTCTTGATGTCTTGACCTCATGATCTGCCCACCTCGGCCTCCCAAAGTGCTGGGATTACAGGCGTGAGCCACCGTGACCAGATGCCAAATGGTCTTTTTAATGTGTTATTGAATTCAGTTTGCTAATATTTTGTTGAGGGGTTTTGCATCTATTTTTATCAGTGATATTAGCCTGTTATTTCTTTTCTTGTCATGTTCTTGTCTAGTTTTGGTATCAGGGTAATGACGACGTTGTAAAACAAGTTTGGAAGTATTCCCTCTTCTTCAGTCTTATTGAAGAGTTTGCATGGAATTGATATTAGTTCTTTAAATGTTTGGTAGAATTCAGCAGTGAAGGTATCATGTCCTGGGCTTTTCTTGATGGGAGACTCTTTGTTACAGCTTCAATTTCATTAGTCATTATTGACTTGTTCAGATTTTCTATTTTCTTCATAGTTCAGTCTTGATAGGTGTATATGTTCAGGAATTTATCCATTTCTTCTAGGTTTTCCAATCTTTTGGCACATAGTTTTTTGTAATAGTCTGTAATGATTCATTGAACTTCTGTAGTCTCACTTATGTCTCCTTTTCAGTTTCTGATCTTGTTTACTTGGGTCTTTTCTCTTTTTTTCTTAGATAGTCTAGCTAAATGTTTGTTGATTTTATTTTTTCAAAAGAAGCAACTTTTTGTCTCATTGATCTTCTGTATTTTAAATCTCAATTTCATTTATTTCTGCTCTAATCTTTATTACTTATTTCCTTCTACTAATTTAGGGTTTGGTTTGTTATTGCTTTTCTAGTTTCTTGAGGTGCATCATTAGGTTATTTATTTGAAACCTTTATACTTTTTTGATATAGTTGTTTATTGTGTAAACTTCCTTCTTAGTATTGCCTTTGATGTATCCCATAGATTCTGGTGTATTTCCTTTTGTTTTGAGAGACTTCTTACATTTTTTTCTTAATTTATTCATTGTCCCATTCATCATTCAGGATCATGTTGCTTAGTTTCTATGTATTTGTGTAGTTTCTGAGGTTCTTCTTGTTATTGATTTCTAGTTTTATTCCATTGTAACCAGAAAGGATGCTTGATATTATTTCTTCTTTTCTGAATTTGTTGAGACTTGTTTTGTGGCCTAAGACATGGTCTACTCTGGAGAATATTCCATATGCTGATGAAAAGAATGTGTATTCCACAGCAGTTGGGTGAAATATTCTGTAAATATTAGTAAGGTCTACTTTGTCTAGTGTAGTGTGTAGTTTAATGTTTCTTTGTTGATATTCTGTATGGATGTTCTGTGCATTACTGAGAGTAGAGTGTTGACATTCCCTACTATTATTATATCATAGTCTGTCTCTCCCCTGAGATAGATTTATGTTTGATTTATATATTTGGGAGCTCTAATGTTAGGTGCATAGATATTTATAATTGTATCATCTTGCTGAATCGACCCCTTTATCATCATATAGTGACCTTCTTTGTCTCTTTTTATAGTCTTTGACTTGTAGTCTATTTTATCTGATACAATCATATCTACTTCCCTTTTTTGGTTTCCGGTTGCATAATATATCTTATTTTAACATGACACACTTCCAGTCTATGTGTATCTTTTCTTTTTTTTTTTTTTGGAGACAGAGTCTCACTCTGTCGGCCAGGCTGTGGTGACATAATCTCGGCTCACTGCAATCTCCGCCTCCCAGGCTCAAGCAATTCTCCTGCCTCAGCCTCCTGAGTAGCTGGGATTACAGGTGTGTACCACCATGCCTGGCTAATTTTTGTGTTTTTAGTAGAGACGGGGTTTCACCATGTTGGCCAGGCTGGTCTCAAACTCCTGACCTCAGGTAATCCACTCACCTTGGCCTCCCAAAGTGCTGGGATTACAGGCATGAGCCACTGTGCCCAGCCCACTCTATGTGTATCTCAAAAAAAAAAAAAAAAAAAAAAAAGGCAAGGTATCATTCTGTCTTCTAAGCTGAAGTGCAGTGATACGATCATAGCTCACAGCAGCCTCAATCTCCTGGGCTCTATGTATGTCTTTATAGGTGAAATGAGTTGTTTTGTAGGCAACATATAGTTGGGTCTTGTTTCTTTATCCATTTAGCCATTCTATGTCTTTTATTTATTTATTTATTTATTTATTTATTTAATTTTTTTTTTTTTTTTTTTTTTTTTTTTTTTTTTTTTTTTTTTTTTTTGAGATGGAGTCTCGCTCTGTCACCCAGGCTGGAGTGCAGTGGCCGGATCTCAGCTCACTGCAAGCTCCGCCTCCCAGGTTCACACCATTCTCCTGCCTCAGCCTCCCAAGTAGCTGGGACTACAGGCACCTGCCACCTCGCCTGGCTAGTTTTTTGTATTTTTTTTAGTAGAGACAGGGTTTCACTGTGTTAGCCAGGATGGTCTGGATCTCCTGACCTCGTGATCCACCCGTCTCGGCCTCCCAAAGTGCTGGGATTACAGGCTTGAGCCACCGCGCCCGGCCTCTATGTCTTTTAATTGGAGAATTTAATTCATTTGCATTCAGTGTTATTTTGATAAGAACTTACCACTGCCATTTTGTTGCTTGTTTTTTGGTTGTTTTGTAACTCCTCTCTTCCTTTCTCTTTCTTACTGTCTTCCTTTGTGGTTAAGTGGTTTTCTCTGGTAGTATGTTTTAATTCATTGCTTTTTATTTTCAGTGAATCTATTATAGGTTTTTACATTGTGGTTACTATGAGGCTTACAGAAAACATCTTATAAATATAACCAGTCATTTTACAGAGGTGGCAACTTATCACAAAGTTCTAGATCACAAACAAAATGATAGAAACAAAAACTGAAAAGAATTCTACACTTGAACTCCATCCCCCCCACATTTTGTCTTTTTATTGTCTCAATTTAATGTTTTTATACTGCCTATCTCTTAATAGGCGCTGTAGCTATAATGTTTTTGATAGATTTACTCTTTAGGTTTCATACTAGAGTTATGCATGACTTGCACGTCACATTTTCAATATTAGAATATTCTGGGTTTGTCCATGTATTTAATTTTACCAGTGGATGTTATACCTTCAAATGTTTTCTTTTTGCATGTTAGTGGGTTGGTTTTTTCCTTCCAGCTGAAGAACTGTCTTTAGCATTTCTTGTAAGATGAGTCTGGTGGTGAATTCTCTCTGCTTTTGTTTGTCTGAAAAAGATTCCATCTCTCCTTAATATTTGAAGGACAACTTTGCTGGATACAGTATTCTTGGATGGCAAGGTTATTTTGTTTTGTTTTTTCCAGCACTTTGAAAATGTCATCCTACTCCCTCCTGGCTAGTGTGGTTTCCATTGAGCAGTCTATTGCCAGACAAATTGGTGCTCCTTTATATGTTATTTGCTTTTCTCATGCTGCTTTTAGGATCCTTTATTTATCTGAGACTTTTGAAAGAAAATTATTATATGCCTTGGGGTGCTCTTATTTTGGTAAAATCTGTTTGATGTTCTCTGACCTTCTTGTACTGGATATTTATATATTTCTCAAGTTTTGGAAAGTTTTCTGGTATTATTTCTCTGAATAGGGTTTCTGCCCCTTGCTCTTGTACATATCCCTCTTGAATACCAATAATTCTTAGATTTGGTGTTTAGAGGCAATTTTCTATATCTTGTAGATAATTTTCACTCCTTTCATTCTTCTTTTTTCTCCTATGGCTATATTTTCTATTAGCCTGTCTTCAAGCTCACTAATTATTTCCTCTACTTAACCCATTCTGCTGTTAAGAGCCTCTAGTGCATTTTTCTGTTTGGCAAATGCATTTCTCAGTTCCAAGATTTCTGTTTGTTTGATTTTTTGTTTAATTATTTCAATCTCTTTGTTAAAATTTTCTTGGCTGGGCACAGTGGCTCATGCCTGTAATCCCAGCACTTTGGAAGGCTGAGGTGGGTGGATCACCTGAGGTCAGGAATTCAAGACCAGCCTGAGCAAGGTGGAGAAACCCTGTCTCTACTAAAAATACAAAAATTAGTCTGGCATGGTGGCAGGCACCTGTAATCCCAGCTACTCAGAGGCTGAGGCAGGATAATCACTTGAACCTGGGAGGTGGAGGTTCAGTGAACCGAGATCACACAACTACACTCCAGCCTGGGCAAAAGAGCGAAACTCCGTCTCAAAAAAAAAAAAATTCTCAAACATTTCTGAATTGATTTTGTGTTTGTCTTGGAGATCACTGCGTTTCCTTAAAACTGCTATTTTGAACTATTGGTCAAAGTACTCATGTATCATTGTCTCATTAGAGTCAGTCACTAGTTCCTTGCTTTGTCCATTACGGAAGGTCATGGTTCCCTGTTTGCTGTTGTTTCTTGTGGATGTCTCCTTTGTTTTTGCATTGAAGGATCAGTTATTTACTCTAGTCTTCCAGGTTGGAAGAATTTGGAGGGCTCAGAAGAAGACAGGATGATGAGGGAAAATTTGGAACTTTTTAGATACTGGTTTAAATGGTCATGACCAAAATACTGAGAGATATAGCCAGTGAAGGCCAGGCTGACGAGGTTCACATGGAAATGAGTAAGTTACTGAAAACTGGATTAAAGTCATTTGTGTTATGCCCTAGCATAGAACTTGGCTGCATTGTGTTCATGTCCTTAGAATCTATGGAAGTTTGAACATAAGAGTAATGACCTAGGGTATCAAATGGAAGAAATTTTTAAGCAGCAAAGCATTCAAGAAGTGGCATGTAGCCAGGCATGGTAGCTCACATCTGTAATCGCAGCACTTTGGGAGGCCAAGGCTGAAGTATTGCTTGAGCCCAGGAGTTCAGCCTGGGTAAACAGTGAGACCCCCATTGCTACAAAAGATAAAACTTAGCCAGACATGGCAGTGCATGCCTGTGGTCCTAGTCACTCAGGAGACTGGGTGAGACAGGAGCATCACTTGAGCCTGGGAGGTTAAGGCTGCAATGAGCCATGATCATTCCACTGCACTCCAGACTGAGTGACAGAGAAAG
Source organism: Piliocolobus tephrosceles (assembly GCF_002776525.5). NCBI lineage: Eukaryota > Metazoa > Chordata > Mammalia > Primates > Cercopithecidae > Piliocolobus > Piliocolobus tephrosceles. Next base: position 37,708,661 of record NC_045439.1, on the reverse strand, counting down.
ACCCTGTCTTAAAAAAAATTTTTTATAGGAAAAAATAAATATAGGAGTGATGTGGCTGCTTCTAACAGTCTACAATCAGATGCAGGAGAAAAGGAATGACTTAAAGTTGGAACTTATATTTAAAAGGGAAGCAGAGCATAAACGTTTGGAAAATTTACAACCTGGCCCTGTGGCAGGTAAATAAAAATCATTTTCAGGCAAGAAATATAAGCAGGCTGCAGAACACTTGCTAGACAGATTGGCACAACTAAAAGGGAGCCAAGTGCTAATATCCAAGACAATGGGGAAAAGGCCTTGAAGGTATTTCAGAAATCTTGGAGAAAGCCTCTCCTATCATAGACCCAGAGGCCTAGGAGGAAAGAATGGTTTTAGGGGGCAGGCCCAGAATGCAGCTGCCCTGCTCTGCCTCAAGAGGCTGCTCCCCACATTCCAGCTGCTTCAGCTCCAGCCTCAAGTCAGAGGAGCCCAGGTACAGCTTGGGCTACCACTCCAGAGGGTGCAAGCTACAAGCCTTGGTGCTTCCATGTGGTGTTAAGCCTGCAGGCTCACAGATTGCAAAAGTAAAGGAGGCTGCCAGCTTCCTGCTGGATTTCAAAGGATGTTTCAGAAAGCCTGAGTGTCCAGGCAAAAGCCTCCTGCAGGGGCAGAGCCCTTATGGAGAACCTCTACTAGGGCGGCACTAAGGGGAAAGGTGGGGTTGGAGCCCCACACAGAGTCCCTACCAGAGCACTAGCTAGTGGAGCTGTGGGAAGGGGTTTGCTCCCCTCCAGACCCCAGGATAGTAGAGCCATGGGCAGCTTGCATCCTGAGTCTGGAAAAGCCACAGGCACTCAACCTCAATCTGTGAGAGCAGACACAGAGGCTGCACCCTGCAAAGCCACAGAGGCAAGGGTGCTTGAGGCCTTGGGAGCCCACCCCTTGCACCAGTGTGTTCTGGATACAGGATATGCAGTCAAGGATCATTTGGGATCTTTGACGTTTAATGTCTGCCCTGCTGAGTTTCAGACATGTATGGAGCCTTCAGCCTCTTTCTTTTGGCCAATTTCTCCCTTTTGGAATGACAATGCTTACCCAATGCCTGTACTGCCATTTTATCTTGGGAGTAAATAACTTGATTTGACTGTACAGCCAACGAGATGGAAGGAGATGAGACTCAGATGAGACAGGACTTTGGACTTGATGCTGGAATGAGTTAAGACTTTTGAAGACTACTGGTAGGGATGGAATAATATGGTTTGGATGTCTGTCTCCTCCAAATCTCATGTTGAAATGTAACCCCCAGTGTTGGAGGTGGGGCCTGGTGGGAGGCCCCACCACTGTGTGGGGGTGGATCCTCATAAGTGGCTTAGTGCCGTCTCCTTGGTGATAAGTGAGTTCTTGCTTTGAGTTCTTGTGAGATCTGGTTGTTTGAAAGTGTGTGACACCTCCACCCTCTCTCTCTTGCTCCACTTTCGCCATGGAACATGCCTGCTCCCCCTTTACCTTCACCATGGTTGAAAGCTTCCTGAGGCCTCACTAGAAACTGAGCAGATGCCCGTGCCATGCTTCCTGTACAGCCTGCAGAACAGTGAGCCAAATCAACCTCTTTCCTTTATAAACTGCCCAGGCTCAGGTATTTCTTTATAACAATGCAAGAACGGATGAACACACTAATTAGGGACATACAAATCAAAACTATAATGAGATACCACTCACACACATTAGGATGGTCACTATTAAACAAACAAAACAAAAAACAAAACAGAAAATAACAAGTGTTGCTGAAAATGTGGAGAAACTGGAACCTTTGTTCAATGTTAATAGAAATGCAAAATGATGCATCTACTGTTTCTGAAAAAATTAAAAATAGAATTACTATATGATCCAGCAATTTCATTTCTGGGTATATACCCAAAAGAATTGAACGAAGGGTCTCAGATAAACAATACCATGTTTACAGCATCATTATTCACAATAGCTAAAATGTGGAGGTAACCCAAATGTCCATCACTGGATGAATGGATAAGCATAATGTGGTATATACACGCAATAGAATATTATTTAGCCTTGGCCGGGCGTGGCAGCTCACACCTGTAATTCCAGCACTTTGGGAGGCCAAGGCAGGTGGATCATTTGATGTCAGGAGTTTGAGACCAGCCTGACCAACATGGAGAAACCCTGTCTCTACTAAAAATACAAAATTAGCCGGGCGTGGTGGCACATGCCTATAATCCCAGCTGCTCGGGAGCTGAGGCAGGAGAATCACTTGAACCCGGGAGGTGGAGGTTGCGGTGAGCCAAGATTGTGCCATTGCACTCCAGCCTGGGCAACAACAGCAAAACTCCATCTCAAAAAAAAAAAAAGAAAGAAAAGAAAAGAAAAAAAGGAATATTATTTAGCCTTGAAAATTAAAAAAAAAAAAAAAAAAAAAAAACCCTCTGACATGCCACAACATGAATGAGCCTTGAGGACATTTTGCTACATGAAATAGGCCAGTCACAGAAGGACAAATAATGTATAAGTCTGTGAAGTACCTGGAGTAGTCAAAACCATGGAAACAGAAAGTAGAATGTTGGCTTCCAGGGCTAGGACATGGAGTTATGGGAAATATTGGTTAGTGAGTATAGAGTTTCAGTTTTCCAAGATAAAAAGTGTTCTAGAGACAGATGGTGGTGATTGATTGCACAACATTATGAATGCACTTAATACCACTAAACTATACACTTAAAAATGATTAAGATGAAGCGGGGCATGGTGGCCTCCTCTTCACCTGTGATCCCAACACTTTGAGAGGCTGAGGCAAGAGGATCAGTTGAGCTGGGAGTTCAAGACTAGCCTGGGCAACATAAGGAGACCCTGCCTCTACAAAAAAAAATAAAGATAATTAGTCAGGTGTGGTAGTGCACACCTGTGTCCCAGCTGCTCGGCTACTTGGGAGGCTGGGCAGGAGGACTGCTTGAGCCCTGGAGGTCAAGGCTGCAGTGAGCCATGATTGTACCACTGCACTCCAGTCTGGGCAACAGAGTGAGATCCTGTTCCAAAAAAAAAAAAAAAAAAAAAAATTGGTTAAGTTGGTACATTTTATGTTATGTGTGTAGTACCAGAATTTTTAAAATGGAAAAAATAAGGTCATCAGCATCATTAGTCATCAGGGAAATAAAACCACAATGAAATATCCTGTACACCCACGGGAATGGCTAAAATTAAAATACCTGACAAAACTGGAACTTTCACACGTTGTTGGTGTTACAGACTGATGGTTTGTGTTCCTCCAAAATTCTTATATTGAAACCCCCTGTGTGACGGTATTTGGTGATAGGACCATTAAGGTTAAGATTCAGGTCAAATAAAGTCATAAAGGCTGGGCCCTGATTCAACAGGATTAATGTTCTTATAAGAAAAGACACTGAAGAGCACTCTCTCTCTCTCTCTCTCTCTCTCCACTCACACACTTAAAAAAAGGTCATGTAAGCACACAGCAATATGGCAGCGGCCTTCTTGGCTAGAAGAAAGCCCTCACCCTGGCACCCTGACCTGGGGCTTCCTGCTTCCAGAACTGTGAAAAAGTAAATGTCTGTTGTTTAAGCCATCCTGCCTATGGTATTTTGTTATGGCAGCTTGAGCTGATTAATACAGTTGGTAAAAGCATAAAATAGTACAGCCACTCTGGAACAGGGCTAGTGGTTTCTTATAAAACTAAACATAACCCACCCTATGACCTAGCACTTCCACTTCTAGGTATTTGTCCAAGAGAAATATAAATGTATGTTCACAAAAAGACATACAGAAATTTTCCTAGCAGCCTAATTTACAAGAACCAAAAATCAGAAACAGCATAGTGGATAAACAAACTGTGACGTACCTATACAACGGAATACCACACAGCAATACAAAGGGACAGATGACTGATACAGTGACACATATGTGTCTAAAAACATTATGCTGTATAAATGAAGGGTTACGCAACAGTACCTATCATATGATTCCATGGATACGGAGTTCTAAAACTGGCAAAGTAATTTATGTTGCAGAAAATAAGTCAAAACAACTGCTGCCTCTAGGGACTGGAGCAGGGATCGATTAGGAAGAGGTATGAGGGAACTTTCTGGGTGGCTGGTCAGGTTTTATATCTTGACTGGAGTCCAAGTTTACATTGGTAGATGTGCACTTGTTAAAACTCAGAGGTACAGTTCATATATATATTTCATTGTATGTAGGTTTTACCTCAAAGGGAAAAAATTGTAACAAATATTGAATCCTGGGCAGTAACTTGCATGTGGAACTATTTCAGGGACATGTACTGATTAGCCCCCATCCCTCTGCAGCGTTCTCTCTGCTGCTCCCACTGTGGCACCAGCATGGTTCACTCCCATGAGTTATGGCTGAGAGCTGTACTTCTCAAACTCCCCCACGCAAACAAATCACCTGAACAGCTTGAAAAGATGCAGATTATGGGTGAGTAGACCTGGGCTGGGGTCCGAGATTCTGCACATCTCACAAGCACCCAGGTGCAACTGCTGCTGATGAGTCCTCAGACCACACTTTGAGTAGCGAGGACTTAGAATCTCACCCTCCTACCTCTTCACCTTTGTTCCCATGAGTTCTTTCCTTTCCAGCTTGAATTGCTTTCCCCATCCTGCGCATTTGTCTTGGCCGTTCCCATCCATATCCCACCTTTTCTTGTCCCTCCTTTTCCAGCAGATGACAACTGATATTAGTGATCATGATGAATGACAGCAACAACAGTCACTTGTGAGACCTTACTAGCTGCCAGGGACTATGCTCCATGGTTCACAAGCATTATTGTGTTTAATCCTCCTAACAGCCCTATGAGGTCAATACTAATATTGCTCCCAGTTTACAGATGAAGAAACTGAGGTATAGGGAGGTTAAGTATTTGCCCAAGGTCATACAGCCTTGGCCATCTGGATGCTTTCCTTGGCTCCAGTTGCTGACAATCTTATGGCAACAGTCTTTGTGTGTGTGTCTGTGTGTGTGTGCACTTGTACACTGGCACATTTTCACTTTCCACCGAAATTACGCTGTCCCTGAGCGTAGAGACAAAATAATTCTCTTTTTCTCTCTTCCCTTTGTCTTTATCTCCCTGCCTCTTTCTCTCTCTCTCTCACTCTTTCCAACTACAGCCTTTGCCAAGCAAGGCCTCTTCTTCAAAATAGGCCACACCCCTCCCAGCCTCATCTGTGACCAGGGCACAGGGCACCACTCTCTCCTCCCACAGGCTCAGGCTGGGCATCCCCCAGCTCCAAGCTCCCTGCTCTTGCCCTGTGACCCCCAGTAGCTGCTCTCTCCCCTTGCCCTGGTTAGCAGATCCCCATTCCCCAACGGCTCCTTCCAGTCTAGTCTCCCCATCCCAGGGAGTCTGGAGTCTGGGCCGTGGCCTGGCCCCCCTGAGAAAGCTGCCCTACTCCCTCCCCAAACACACCTCAACAACCCCCCTAGATCCTGGTGGCTGCTATTTCCCGTTCCCACTCCCCCACGCCCTGCAGGCTCTGTGAGGGCAGGGACCAGGCCTGTCTTTTCATGGTTGTGTTACCAGTGCCTGGCATTTAGTCACAGTAGGTAGGCGAAAGAGGGGGTCTCCCAGCCTGGCGAGTTGGGCAGAGCATCTTCAGCCCACCCAAGTAATCTTGCACCCATTCGGTCTCTCTGTTACCCTCCAGCCTAAGCCCAGAAGCCCACAGGCCCGGGACTTGCTGTCCTCACACCTAGGATACTTCCCACTCCAAGCCCCAAATCCTACCCTGCAGTTCCCAGCCCTTCTCCAGCACCCCTCCCTCTTCCCACAGGCTGCTTGGCGGTTTCTCTGCGCCCTCCCCAAGACTGCTCTTGGGAGGGTATGTTACTTTCCCAGACAAGCTCAGAGATGCAATTTCTCCTCCTAAGAGGTTAGGCTAATTGCTCTTCCCAGAAGAAAATCCTCAGAGGTTTTCCTTGTGGTGGACGGGAAGGTTTGAAAATTATATGTTCAGGGCAACATCGGGTTACTATATTAAATCCAGTTTCACGGATCGCGGTCACGGGGAGCACAAGCGCCGCCTGCTGGCCCACAGTGAGATTCCAAGAGAGGAAGAGACCTGAGCACAACCTGCTCAAGACACACAGTCCCCGGTCACGGTCAGTCAAGTGTCTGGTCCTCCATTTTGCTTTGGTTTTTCTCATTGTTGGAGTATTTTTTTTTATTGATCCATCATAGTTGTACATATTTTGGGGGTAATGTGATTTTTAAATTTTAATTTATTTCTTATTCTCTTTCTTCCCTCCTACCCCTCTTCTTTTGGGACAGGCTCTGCATCTGTGGCCCAAGCTGGTCTCAAACTCCTGGCCTCAAGCTATCGTCCCACCTCAGCCTCCCAAAGTGCTGGGGTCACAGGCGTGAGCTCCACGCCCAGCCTCAGGTGATATTTTTATTACATGTATACAACATGTAAAGAGAAAATCAGGGCCATCAGAACACCCATCACCCCAAACATTTATCTCTATTTTGTGTTAGGAACATTATAAGTCTTCTAGCTATTTTGAAATATACAATAAAGTGTTGTTAACTATAATTCCCCTTCAGTACTATCAACTACTAGATCTTATTCCTTCTGTCTAGCTGTATGTTTCTACCCATTAGTAAAACTCTCTTCATCTTCCCCAGCCCCCTTCCCAGCCTCCGTTAACTATCATTCTACCCTCTAGCTCCATGAGATCCACTTTTGTTTTTAGCTTCCACATGAGTGAAAATATGCGGCATTTGTCTTTCTGTGCCTGGCTTATTTCATGTAACATGATGACCTCCATTCCATCCACGTTGCTGTAAATGACAGGATTTTATCATTTTTTATAGCTGAATAACATTCCATTGTGTATACATGTCACATTTTCTTTCTTCATCTATCAATGGACACTTATGTTGATTCTGTATCTTGGCCATCACGAATAGTGCTGCGGTAAACAGGAGGGCAAACATCTCTTCAATATGCTTATTTCTTTTGTTTTGGATATACATGTGTGTGTGTGTGTGTGTGTGTGTATCCAGCAGGTTTTTCTCATTTTAAAAGCTCCATAGAAATAGTGATGTCTAATGTATTAACTCCCACATATGTAAATTATGTGGCTTCCAGGGACACAGAGACTTAACAAATAGCAGACACGGCCGTGCGCGGTGGTTCACGCCTGTAATCCCAGCACTTGAGGAAGCTGAGGCGGGTGGATCCACCTGAGGTTAGGAGTTTGAGAACGCCTGACCAACACAGTGAAACCCTGTCTCTACTAAAAATACAAAAATTAGCTGGGCATAGTGGCAGGCACTTGTAATTCCAGCAATTCAGGAGGCTAAGGCAGGAGAATTGCTTGAACCCAGGAGGCGGAGGTTGCAGTGAGCCGAGATCATGCCATTGCACTCCAGCCTGGGTGGCAAGAACAAAACTCCATCTGAAAAAAAAAAAAAAAAAGACATATACTTTATAAACATTAGGAAAAAATGTTGTGTTTGTATACACACACATACATACATACATACAAATGCACAAAAAATATCTCTACCACTTCTTCTCTTTATTATTCATCTTTTTTTTTTTTTTAAGACAGGGTCTCATTCTGTCACCCAGGGTGGAATGCAGTGATACAATCTTGTTCACTGGAGCCTTGACCTCCTGGGCTCAAGGAATTCTCCTGCCTCAGCCTCTTGAGTAGCTGGAACTACAGGTGTGTGCCATGATATCCAGCTAACTTTTTTAAAAAATTTGTTTAGAGATGGGGGTCTCACTATGTTGCCCAGGCTGGTCTTGAACTCTTGACCTCAAGCAATCCTCCCACCTTAGCCTCCCAAAGTGGTGGGAGAACAGGCATGAACCACCATGCCTGGCCTCTCTGTCACTTCTTATATCAAATTAGGTTATGCAGTTTTTATCTTATTAGATTGTTTTAAAGTCCTAGTTGAACAAATGGCCTTTTTCAAATACTAATGTAGGAATGTTAATTAGAAGTAATTTTCAGTCTCTTAAATTATAAAAGCACATATTCATTAATGCAGCAATTCCTTCACTGGTAATGAACCCTACAGGTACATTCATGTTCATGGGTGTAAAGATGTATGTACAGGGATTTCCTCTGAAGCACAGTTAATGGCAGCAAAAAAACTGGGACTCACCAGTGGGGCACTGGTTAAATAAGCAATGGTGCATCCATGTGATGGAAAACCAGCAAACCACTGAAAACAGTGAGAGAGATCCGTACTCACTTATGGGAAGCCATCTCTAAGAGGCAGTGTTGAATGAGAAAGCACCATGGTGAGTATCTGGACTGTGGTGCTGGTTGCACAACTCTATAAATTTACCTTGAAAATCACTGAACTGAACTGGGTAAGGCAACTCACATCTGTAATCTCAGCAGTTTGGGAGGCTGAGGCAGGCAGATCACTTGAGCCCAGGAGTTTGAGACCAGCTTGGGAAACATAGTGAAACCCCGTTTCTACAAAAATTACAAAAGTTAGCCAGGCGTGGTGGCGCATGGCTATAGTCCCAGGTACTAGGGAGGCTGAGGTGGAAGGATTGCTTGAACCCAGGAGGTCGAGGCTGCAGTGACCTGAGGTCGTGCCACTACATTTTAGCCCGGGCAACAGAGTGAGACCCCATCTCACACACAAAAAGAGAAAAACAAAAATCACTGAACTATGCTCTTTAAATGAGGGGATTTTATATTATGTGAATTCTACATTAATAAAATGTTTTTTAAAGATCACAACCCGGGAGGCGGAACTTGCAGTGAGCTGAGATCCGGCCACTGCACTCCAGCCCGGGCAAAAGAGCGAGACTCCGTCTCAAAAAAAAAAAATAAATGAAAAAAATAAAGATCACAAAAAAGTATATAACTTATTCTCTTCTGTAAAACTAAATAAAAATATGCATATAGGTTGGTATATGCATGGTAACATTCTGGAAAAATGTATAGTGATTATTTGTTGGGGAGGGGAAAGGTTTATTACATATACTGTACAATATAGTTTTTTTTACCATAGCAGGTACACTATTTCAATAATTTTTAATAGTTGCATTTATCCTTTCATAAAATATCCATTACAATAGTTTCCATAGCAGCAATTGACCCAGGGATTTAAATAGAATAAGAAATGCCTTTAACATTTTAACAACTTAAAGAAACAAGGAATTTTTTCTTCACCAAAAGGCATAGGTTTTACACACAAGGAACTTATGTCTTTATAAATATAATTTAAAGAAAACATTTCTTCCATGATGCTAAGACCTGGAATAAACACACAAACGGTGGGATTTTTTTACTGCTGATAAAAATAATAACTGTTTGTGATGGAAATTTTAAAATAGAGAAAAATATAAAAAGAAGAAAACAACAATCATCTATAACCCCACCCAATTATAGCAACTGCGAACCTGTTGGTGTATTTTCAGCCAATTCTTATGTGTACATACTTTTCTGTTTTACAGTGTCATGAACCCACTACAAATAATTACGTATTCTCTTTTTTTCCCATCAATTCCCGTATCATGCAAATTTTCCCATGTTCTTAAAATATTATTCAAGAACATGATAGTACATCCTATGGTTTATTTATTTATTTATTTATTTATTTATTTATTTATTTATTGAGAAAGAGTCTTACTCTGTCACCCAGGCTGGAGTGCAATGGCATAATCTCGGCTCACTGCAACCTCCGTCTCCTGGGTTCAAGCTATTCTCCTGCCTCAGCCTCCTGAGTAGCTGGGATTACAGGCACCCGCCACCACACCTGGCTAATTTTTGTATTTTTAGTAGAGAAGGGGTTTCGTCACATTGGCCAGGCTGGTCTTGAACTCCTGACCTCAGGTGATCTGTCTGCCTTGGCCTCCCAAAGTGCTGGGATTACAGGCATGAGGCACCACACTCAGCCTGTAGTCACATTTATTGAATGCACTACCTGCTAAGCACAAAGCACTCTACTAGGCACTTTATACATAATATTTCACTTATTTTTCACAACGAGACAGGTATTCTTTCCATTTTACCTATAGGAAGCTGAGGTTAGGACCCTTGCTCATCGACTGTCTCCCAGAGAGTTCGTGCCAAAGCAAGAGCTGAAAATCAGGTCTGTCTGATTCCAAAAACCCACACTCTTCCATTATCAAGGAAAAAAGAAGGGCTGTGGTACATTTGCCAAAGAAAACCACTTTTCTAGTTGTCCAAGTGCCAAGGGCCACAGCCCACAGTCAGGGTTTCAGAATAAACTGAGAGTCCTTGAATGGATCAATAGGTTTTGAAATGCAAATATAACTTTTTAAATTTTTTATTTTTTAGAGACAGGGTCTCACTCTGTCACTCAGGCTGGAGTGCAGTGGTGCAGTTATGGCTCACTGCAGTCTTGACCTCCTAGGTTTAAGGGATCCTCTCACCTCAGCCTCCCAAGTAGCTGGGACGGCAGGTGCTGCCACCACACCCAGCTCATTTTTATTTTTAGTAGAGACAAGGTCTCACTATGTTGACCAGGCTGGTCCTAAACTCCTGGCCTCAAACAATTCTCTCACTTCAGCCTCCCAAAGTGCTGAGATTGCATGCATGAGCCACTGCACCCAATCTGAAATGTAAACATAGCTTCTATATAGAAAACACACACACACACACACAGCTATCAACCATTTAGCCAGAATATCTCAAAACGACAGAGAGCAACAAATTTTTGGAAACAGATTTCGGATTCATAGCTATCAGCCTTACTTTAAAAGTGTGGCCAAAAGCAAGCACATACATGTGTTGTATATTGAAGGAAAACACAGCCGGGCATGGTGGCTCATGCCTATAATCCCAGCACTTTGGCAAACTGAGGTGGGAGGGCCACTTTATGCCAGGAGTTTGAGACCAGCCTGGGAAACATAGCAAGATCCCCATCTCTACAAAACTTTGACTATAGAGTGGCCTGCATCTACAGTCCCAGCTACTGGAGAGGCTGAGACAGGAGGCTTTCTTGAGCCCAAGAAGTTAAGGCTGCAGTAAGCTCTTATCACCACTACACTCAGAGTGGTCACCACTGCACTCTAGCCTGGGCAACACAGGATAGGACAAAACTGATGAGAAAGCCCTAACTCAGGCCATAGCTGGGTGGGCAAAAAGCTCGGAGACCCCCACGTGCCTTAACTAGTGCCTAGGGCACACATGGTCAGGACTGCAGCTCAACCATGGCGGAGGGAGTCTGCTTCGCTCTATCCTGAACCTCTACAGGCAGTAGCCAGGTAAGGTGAAATAGGTCCACAGGCCTCTGGAGAGCTGGGAGACCAGGGAGGCCAACAGCCATGGCTCAGAGCTCCCAGAAGCCCTCGGACACCCGAGCCACTGCAGACCCAGACTTTCCCAGGGCCTCACTGTGATAGTGGAAAGCAACCGACAGGCCATCACTCCACTGCTTAGGGACAGGGAAGTCTCAGAGACTGGGCTGGAGAAAAGCAGGGGATGGGGTGGTGGGGGACACTGTGGGGGCTGAAATGTATACACTGCAAGGCATGTATATAATTTTCTAGCAGTAACATCAAACAAGAACAAAGAAACAGGTGAAATTATTTTTATTTGTATTGTTTTTGAGACAGGGTCTTCCTCTGTCTGGAGTGTAGATAGAGGGCTGGAGTGCAGTGGTGCCATCGTGGCTCACTACAACCTCCACCTCCCAGGTTCAAGGGATTCTCCTGACTCAGCCTTCCAAGTAACTGGGATTACAGGCATATGCCACCATGCCCAGCTAATTTTTGTATTTTTAGTAGAGATGGAGGTTTTGCAATGTTGGCCAGTCTGGTCTCAAACTCCTGACCTCAAGTGATCTACCTGCCTTGGCCTCCCAAAGTGCTGGGATTGCAGGCATAAGCCACCACATCCAGCCAGGTGAAATTAAGTTTGAAATATGTTATTTAACCCAATATATAAAATTTTCATTATTTTTTTCATGAAGTATTTTTTAATTACTTTCCACAGAATATTTAAATATATACACTCGTGCAGGTCTAGGCTTTCCCAACCTGTCAGCATCCCTAGAACATGCTCAGCACTGTGTTCTGGTCCCTGCCTCACCTGCACAGCATCACTGTGTCTTTCTTACACCCAGCGACTGCTCATTAAACAGGAGAAGCAACCCCTAAGATAGACCTGGGATCTAGTCAGGCACTTATTAGGCAGGTAATGCTCTCAAATCACTTAGCTTGTACTAACTCCATTTCCTCATCTGCAGCACAGGGAGCCCAAGGGTTGCCCTGCTTCCCTCCCAGGTCCTGGGGTGGAGAGAATTCACTTGGAAAGCTGCCAGCATGTAACAGGCCTCGTGGCAAGGTGAGGAATGGGCACATTTGTCCTCATGCACGGCCTGTCCACTTTCACCTCCCACCTTCTAAGAACAGAGGGCAAGTGGCAGGCTCTGCGCATCTACTGTAGCTCAGCTCTGCCCCCAGGAACTGCGGAGAGATCAAAAATGGCTTCCCTGGGCCAGGTGCAGTGGCTCAGGCCTGTAATCCCAGCACTTTGGGAGGCTGAGGCAGGCGGATCACCTGAGGTCAGGAATTCAAGACCAGTCTGGGCAACATGGTGAAACCCTATCTCTATTAAAAATACAAAAATTAGCCAGGCATGGTGGTGCATGCCTGTAATCCCAGCTACTCAGGAGGCTGAGGCTGGAGAATTGCTTGAACCCCGGAGGCAGAGGTTGCAGTGAGCTGAGATTGCCACTTTACTCCAGCCTGGGCAACAGAGTGAGGCTCTGTCTCAAAAAAAAAAAAAAAAAAAAAAAAAAAAAAAAAAAAAAAAAGAAAGAAAAGAAAGAAGAAAAGGAGGGGAGGGGAGGGGAGGAAAAAGAAAATGGCTTCCCTGGTCTCAGAAAGGCTGAGCAGCCTCATGGACTCAAACAGGCCTTGACAGAAGCCAGAAACCACAGGCAAAGCTCAGACCCTCAAGCACAAGCCACCCAGGGGCAGCAGCACAGGCAAAAGGAGCAAGCGGCAGTGCCTGGGCACAGGCGACTTCCGGAGCAGGGCTGCCTCAGTCAATCATTGTACCCTGCTATCTTCCAGAGACAGAAGCCCCAGAAGCACAAACACCACGAATCAGAAGAAAAAGAACTACTGCATGTCATCGATTGTAAGATGCACATTTTTTGGTATTACATTTTGTTATCTCTGAAATCTGGGTGCATCTTACAACTGATGGCAGGTCAGTTTATTTGGCAGCTGTTTTCCTTTCTTAGAGGAGCTAAAGTAAAGGTGCCTCTTCAAATGAGTGGCATGTCAGATTCAATGAAATATAGGATGACTTATGGAGCCCTAATTATGCTGCAGGCATCATTTTGGCCAGTTAGCACACACCATCACATGCCTCCAATCCAGGAAAGCGGCTCAGAGGGGTTCAGAAAACTTCCCAAAGTCACACAGCTAGTAAACAGCAAAAGCAGCATTCAAACCCAAGTGTGCTGGGGCCCAATGCGTCCATCCTTCTCACTATGTTGTCCTAGTCTCCTTTCCTTCTAGGTGAAGTGATGGGGAACAAGGCCAAAGTCAGTCTGTCATTTCGGTCCTCAGGTCTGTGGATCCTAGATAATTCTCCAGGCACTCCTCTGGCACCTCTATTTGGGCCCTTATTGCAATAGACTGAATGTTTGTATCCCCCCTCAAAACTCATATGTTGAAACCTAACCCCCAGTGTGATGGTATTTGGAGATGGGGCCTTTGGGGGTGATTAGGTGATGGGATTCATGTCCTTTTATTTATTTTTTTATTAATTTATACATATATATTTTTTGAGATAGGATTTCACTCTGTCGCCCAGGCTGGAGGGCAGTGGTGTGATCTCGGCTCACTGCGGCCTCTGCCTCCCAGGCTCAAGTGATCCTCCCATCTCAGCCTTCCGAGTTGCTGGGGACTATAGGCACATGCCACCACATCCGGCTAATTTTTGTATTTTTTGTAGCGACGGGGTTGGTCTCTGTAGAAAGTAAAAAGTTTCTCTTCAAAGTTTCCCTTCCTATTAAAGAATAAATCATAAGTGTTAGAAATAATAGTTTCTTTTAAAAACTAACTTTATGCTAGACATACAGGTACATGGTACATTCTATGTCCTTGTACTTTAACCAGGGTCTCTGTGCTAGACGTGCTCACAGGCATGTCCCAGCTCGCAGCCTATGCCCTCTCCTTATTTGGGAATGTTATCACTTTTCTAAGTCCTTTCATAAGCAATTTCCTCTTTTCCTTTGTCTTTCTATTGCCATTACCTATTTAGAAAAGTTTTCAACTGTTAGCCAATCAGGTTTTAGTTTAGATTGTGACGTCTGGCTCCAGCCAATGGAGACAAGACACAGTAGCAGGGACAAACTGCCTAATGGAGGGATAAAAATTGCTTCCCTTCCTTTGTTCAGGTGTGCTCTCGCCATTGTTCCATCTGCGATGAGCACCCTTTCTGCAGAAAGTAAAAATGGCCTTGCTGAGAGAATTAATGTTCAAGTGCTGTTTCTTTGCAGCACCGGGGAACAAGCATTCTATTTCTAAATACACATTTTTACATATAACAGTCTCAAACTCCTGGGCTCAAGCCTTCCACCTGTCTTGGCCTCCCCAGATTCTGGGATTACAAGCACAAGTATCTGCGCCCTGCCCAAGTGTCCTTTTAGAAGAGAGTTTAGGCCAGGTGCAGTGGCTCACACCTGTAATCCCAGCACTTTGGGAGGCCTAGGTGGTTGGATCACCTGAAGTCGGGAGTTGAGACCAGCCAGACCAACATGGAGAAACCCCATCTCTACTAAAAATACAAAATGAGCTAGGCGTGGTGGCGCATGCCTGTAATCCCAGCTACTTGGGAGGCTGATGCAGGAGAGTCGCTTGAACCTGGGGAGGTGGAAGTTGTGGTGAGCCAAGATCGTGCCATTGCACTTCAGCCTAGGCAACAAGAGCAAGACTCTGTCTAATAAATAAATAAATGAATGAATAAATAAATAAATAAAAGACAGCTTAGGCCAGGCATGGTGGCTCATGCCTGTAATCCCGGCACTTTGGGAGGCCGAGGCAGGCGAATCACCTGAGGTCAGGAGTTCGAGACCAGCCTGACCAACATTGAGAAATCCCATCTCTACTAAAAATACAAAAAATTAGCCGAGCGTGGTGGCGCATGCCTGTCATCTCAGCTACTTGGGAGGCTGAGGCAGGAGAATCACTTGAACCCGGGAGGTGGAGGTTGCAGCGAGCCGAGATCGCGCCATTGCACTCCAGCCTGGGCAACAAGAGCAAAACTCTGTCTTTAAAAAAAGAGAGAGAGCGAGCTTAGAGAACTCTCTTACCCCTTCTGCCCTGTGAGGGCACAGTGAGAAAACAGCCATCTATGGAATAAGAAGTGAGCCTTCATCATACCGCATCTGCCAGTGTCCTGATCTTCAACTTTCCAGCCTCTGGCACTGGGAGAAATAAGTTTGTGTTGTTTAAGCCACGCGGTCTACAGTGTTCTGTTGCAGTAGCCTAAACAGTCTGAGGCGCTTATGTTCAGCTCCAAACTGAGAAACTTCCAGGGAGCCCTGGCTCTATGCTTACATGTCGCCTGGATCTGGAGCAGCTCTGTAAATCTGGCCTCCCATGCCTGACTCCACCCTGCACCCTGCCCAGTTCTAGCTGTGGGTTTCCTGTGATCTTCCCAGGCCCACTGGGCTCCTTACTGGCCGAACCGGCTCCTCCACCCACACCAGGCCCTGGGTAAAGAGCTCGAAGTTTCTCCTCCAGGTGGCAGCTTTGGGAAGGACACTAATTGCAAGTTCTCCAATCAGGCTGGAACTGGCAGACTCTGCGGCCAGGCCAGGGCTCCTGCTTTCATGTCAGCACTGACAGAAGGGGCCACTGGGAAGGCCTACCTGGGATCTGGTCTCAGGGATACCAGGGGACAGCAGGCCGAACCAGGGTCACTGTCCCCCACAGAGGCAGAAGGTCACTTTTCTCTTTATGCTGCAGCCCTCGAAACCTCCAGGACCAAATATTCTCCACACACGCCCTCCCTGGCTCTGGCTTTCCCCTTGCAGACTCCTGCATGTTCGATCTCTCCCTGCCAGGGCTGGGGGATCCCCAAGTTGATGCTTCCAGTCTCGGCTGGGAGGTGGCCTCTATGCAGCCTCTTCACCTCTCCCCTAGCCCAGGACCCGCTTCCCTGACGGCAGCTCTCCAACCACCACTGTGGCTTTTACTTACTCATGGCTCCACGAGTATTAGTACCCATGATGAGTGGACACTGCGACAGTGCTAAGGTCTCCTTGTAGAGGGGACACAGAGAGACAATGACATTAGAGGGTGGTGAGGGTTACAGCAGTGACCCAGGCTGCAGCCAGCCCAAACCACTTCATGAGAGCCAACAGTGTGCACCTCTCCTCAACTCTGTGGTCAGTGACATCAACTCCATAGATGGAAACCAGCCACGGGGGCAGTATTTACACCACTGAAAGCAGCAAACTGCAAACCAGGACTTTTTTCCCCATTCAGCAAGTTGTTAAATGTTTCCTAGCACCCCACTGCAGAAGCAGCATTACAGGGGACTGTGAGCCCCGAAAAGGCTGCTAGCTTCATTTGGGTTCTCCCTAAAAACAGATCCTGAGATGAGCACTTGAAAGTAGGTTTTTTGGAAGGTGACGTAGGGGAGAAAAAGTCACGTCTTTTCCTCACCCATCACAAAGCTCATGGATTGTCAGCCACGAACCCCTACAACAAAAGACAGATTTACAAAAGAAAAGCACACACATTTAATTCATGTAAGTTTTACATGACATGAGAGTCTTTAGAAAATGCAGACCCAAAGAAACAGGGAAATTTGTATATTCTTAAGGACAGTCATGAAAAAGTATGTTGGACCAGGGCTGTATAATCCAATGGTAGAAATCTGGGGGAACTTAGCAAACAGAACAACAAACAGAACTAACAAAAGTTCTGTTTGTTCAGGTTCTTCTTGGCCTCTCTCTGTGTCTTCTGAGATAAGGACGTTAATGCAGATGACCTACTTCAGGGTAGAAGGGAAGGGAATGAGATCAGAAAGTGACCCTCTTGCTTCCGTGGTTTTCTCAGTTTCCTGCATCTTCAAATACTCACTATGTCAAGGTGCCTTATCTTGTGGTGTCTGAGCTCTGTCAGTGATCACAGAGAGCAACAGTGAGGCAGGGGAGGGAAGGGGCTTGTTTAGACAGGGATTATCAAGCCAGTTTGCCAGCATGGCCAGTCGGAACTCCATCCTACCGGGCATGGTAGAGGTACAGCAGACCTCAGCAGTCACACGGAGCCATGAGCAAGCCAGTATTTACTTACCAACCCCGTCACCGTTTGGCCTGCATTGACTCCCTGGTGCTTCCAGCGGGCTCTGTGCTTAGCCCCAGCTTGCTCCTGTTTCCAGGAAAAACGCTGCACCTGAGGCGCTCAGTGCAGTCAGTCGTCCTCAAATAGAGGTGACCCGGGTAGGACACCACCGTGTCTGGTAAGGGAGTCCACCCAGGCTGGAGGCTCGGCACCCCCAGACTATATCTGTCCTGCTGCAGAGACTCTGCGGTTCTGCCCCCGGGCGTCCTTGAGACCTGTCAGGAAAGTCATAAGATTGTTGTGGCTTAGAAATCCTACCCTAAGCCGGTGTGATGGCTCACACCTGTAATCCCAGCACTTTGGGAGGCCGAGGCAGGTGTATCACCTGAGGTCAGGAGTTTAAGACCAGCCTGGCCAATATGGTGAAACCCCATCTCTACTAAAAATACAAAAATAAAAAAATTAGCCGGGTGTAGTGGTGCACCGTTGTAATCCCAGCTACTTGGGAGGCTAAGGCGGGAGAATTGCTTGAACCCGGGAGGCAGAGGTTTCAGTGAGCTGAGATTGTGCCATCACACTCCAGCCTGGGCCACAGAGCGAGACTCCATCTCAAAAAAAGAAAGAAAGAAAGAAAAAGAAATCCTACCCCAAAATATGGCACTCAGACATTTGAGAAAACAGCAAAACCTAGAAAGGTCATTCTCTGACCTTCTCCTTCCCTTCTCCCTGAAGACCCTCATGTGAGAGGTGTCCTGCACCATACAGAGAAAAGAAATGTCACACGGGAATGCCATTAAGAATCTGAGCAAACAGGCCTTGCTGACTTCCTAGTTTTTAAATTTTAGATCCTCCCTCCCTGTGCTCCGATCCTACTTCTGCACGACTGTCCGTAAAAACACGGTTACCCGCGGGCTGTGAGTCTTCATTTTCTGAAGGTTCCCAAGTCATGTAAAACTGATATTGAATACATTTGTTATGCTTTCCTCTTATTAATCTGTCTTTTGTTATAGGGGTGTCAGTCACTGTTATTGCGACGGGTGAGGAAAAGATATTACTTTTTCTCCCTCACAAGATCAAAACTATTTTTATAACAACACTAAGACATTAGTATTTTGCCCTCTCATTCTCTTGTGCCCTCTCATTCTCTTGTGTGTACAGAATTTTCCACAGGCTGCATGACATATGATATTGCAGTAGATTGAATGCAGAAGCAAATAGGAGTGTCCAGCTGGTTTCTATTAAGCCAGACATTAAAAAGATTTGAAAAAAATGTATTAAAAAGACTGATTTGGGGCCAGGCATGGTGGCTCATGCCTGTAATCCCAGCACTTTGGGAAGCCAAGGCGGGTGGATCACCTGAGGTCAGGAGTTTGAGACTAGCCTGGCCAACATGGTAAAACCCCGTCTCTACTAAAAATACAAAAATTAGTCAGGTGTGGTGGCACCAAAAAAACTCCAAAAATTTGGGATGGTTCCCAGAGGATGGGAAGGGTAGTAAGAGGGTGGGGAGAGAGTGGGGACAGTCAATGGGTACAAAAAAAATAGAAAGAGTGGATAAGACCTAGTATTTGATAGCACCGCAGGTTGACTATAGTCAATAATAACTTAATTGTACATTTAAAAATAATTAAAAGAGTAGAATTAGATTCTTTGTAAGACAAAGGATAAATGCCTGAGGGGATGGATGCCCCATTCTATATGATATGATTATTATGCATCGCATGCCTTACCAAAACATCTCATGTTCCCCATAAATACATACACCAACTATGTACCCACAAAACTTTAAAATTATTTTAAAAATCATACTGATTTTCTCACTTTTCTGTTTTGGAAGATAAAATTTTTTAAAAAATTTTATTGTAAATATAACAATATTTACATTCATTATTTTTAATTAATAAATGCTACTTAAACTGTTGCTTAATTTTCATTTCTAACATGGTAAACATTGATAGTGTTGGGGTTCAGAAAACGATGCCCTGAAGTCTGGAGCTTGGGCAGGCTGAGTACTTTGAACTAAAGGAGATAGAAGGCCTCAGAAGCCAAATTTCTCTCTGACCTTCTCCTGCCCTCATTTCTCCTTTCCCCATTTCTCCCCAAGCAGGTCATAGAAACTAGAATTTCTCTTCCCCAAGGTGTGTCATAAAAACTAGAACTCCTCTCCCCCAAAACAAGCCATAAAACCTAGAGACCTCTGACCTACCTTACCCTCGAGGCGGCCACAGGACCCTCATTGCAAAAGGGTCCCACCCCATACCTGGGGCTAGGACATGCCTCACAGAGAGGCCAGAAAGAATCTGAACAAACAGGCTTTGCCAAGATCCCCCCAGTTCATTACCATTGGGTCATACCCCCGGGGTCTTTGTGTCTTCATCATGGAAAACTTACACTGAATACCTTTGTTACACCTCTCTCTGGTTAATCTGTCTTTTGTAATAAGGGTATGGCGTGGGCCTTGCAACGCCTTTTCCTCATACAGAAGGCTTGCTACAGGTGCCAGGTGCCAGTATTCTAGAAAAATACTTTGCCTTTTCTTCCCCCCTCATTCAGCCCTCCAAAGAGACTTAAAACAGAAATCATTTTTAACTCCATGAGGAAATAAAGGTTTAGAGAATTAAAGCTGCTTAAGGACACAAAGTTGGCAAGGGACAGAGCTAGGATTTGAGCACAAGCAATCGGACCCTGGGGCCTGAACCTTCAAGCCTACAATTTCCTTTATATCCTACTACTTCAGTTCTAAGCATTCCTCCACACCATCATACAGTCTTCATCCGCACCTGCATGGTAATACCTGGGGGCCATGGGGGCTTCTTAGCATCAACTTGACATCCGTATGTATCATATGTAAGTGTATCTCAAATTGGAGCACTTAGACCTACCCATGTTCAGAACTAAAATTCTATGAGAATTTTTAAGTATTGTGTTTATTTTAATAAATAATCTTAAGGGGTTTTTTGGCAAGTTTTTAAGGATGACGTTTTTATATTAATATTTCACAACTGAAAGACATTTTAATAGAATAAGACCTTAAATTTCCAAGTAAGAATTTTCCAGACTGGGTCTTGAGACGTCTTCTTTGAAATAAAATGATCCCTCTTAGCCTTGCCGGGGTTAAGAACACAATACTGCAGGAGTCCAGAATGTGCCACCCCAAAATATGAAGGATCCTTGAGCAGATGCGGGAAAGCACCCTGCTCTCCCTCTGTTTGCCTAAATGTAAGACACAGATTTACAACAACAAAAGGTGTCCCAACCCCCACCTTTTTTTTTTTGAGGTGGAGTTTTGCTTTTGTCACCCAGGCTGTGTAGTGCAGTGGTACGATCTCAGCTCACTGCAACCTCGGCCTCCCGGGTTCAAGCGATTCTCCTGCCTCAGTCCCCCGACTAGCTGGGATTACACGCTTCTGCCACCACGCCCAGCTAATTTTTGTATTTTTAGTAGAGGTGGGGTTTCACCATGTTGGTCAGGCTGGTCTTGAACTCCTGACCTCAGGTGATCTGCCTGCCTTGGCCTCCCAAAGTGCTGGGATTACAGGCATGAGCCACTTTACCCAGCCCCAACCCCCTTTCTAACCAGGGAGAACAAAGGTTAACTACTGAAGACCGACTTAGACCCTATCAGCCTGGAGATGGTACCAGAGGAATCCACATTAATAAGCTTTACTAACTAGCCTTTGTCTGCCACGTATTTGCCTTCCCCACAAGCTGCTGCCCCTCGAGACTCAAAGCCATTTTCCTTTGTCTTGTCACTGCTTTAAAAATGGACTGTTCTTTGTTCTTTGTTGAAGATGCTACGTAAGCTAGAATTCAAAGCTACCTCTTTGAGAACTATTCATTCTCTGCGTGTCTCCCATGTATACATAAAATACACATGTTAATAAACTTCTGTTTGTTTTTCTCTTGTTCATCTGTCTTTCATAACAGGGGCGCTTTTCTAACTACAAACCTATGGGAGCTATTATTTTTCCCCTGCGATACTCCAAAGCATGGCGCCTTGACATCTGAGGATTTTTTTTTTTTTTTTTTTTTTTTTTTTTGAGACGGGGTCTCACTCTGTTGCTCAGTCTGGGGTGCAGTGATGCAATCTTAGCTCACTGCAGCCTCTAACTCCTGGGGTCAAGCAATCCTCCCACCTCAGCCTACTGAGTTGCTGGGATAACAGGCATGAGCCACCACTCCCCACCAGCTGAGGATTCTGAGCTGCAGGGGATTGGGAGGGCCACAGACGCAGAAAGGTCTCTGTGACCTTTTCTCCTCCAAAGCAGATCATGGAAACTAGAATTCCTCTCCCCCAAAGCAAGCCATAAAACTTAGGAAGCCATAAAACTTAGGTTAAGTGACCTTAACAAGGTCACTCTTTGACCTCCTCCCTTTTCCCCTGAAGACCCTTCTGCCACAGGTGTCCTGTCCCATACCTGGAGGCCAGCCACACTTTCCTCTTTATACCATGTTGTATGCGCTGATTTTTTCTTTTTTGCATGAATCAAGTGTCACTTTTATAATCATTTGGAGAAAACTACAAATGGAATGATCTCCAGGAAAGCAGGGTGTAGGGGAGAAAAGCTAAGATCTTTCCTTCACCCACTTAGAGGTTCATGGTTGACACCCCTGTAACAAAAGACAGATTAACAAGAGGAAAGCTTAACACATTTATTTAACCAAAGTTTTATGTCACATGGGAGCCTTCAGAAATAAAGACCCAAAGACCCAGGGAAAACAGTATTTATGCTTAGGTTTGATGAAGGATGGACAGTTTTGGCTGAGTGCTGTGGTTCACGCATGTTATCCCAGCACTTTGGGAGGCCAAGGCGGGAGGATCACCTGAGGTTGGGAGTTCAAGACCAGCCTGGTCAACGTGGAGAAACCCCCATCTCTACTAAAAACACAAAGGCATGGTGGTGTGAGCTTGTAATCCCAGCACTTTGGGAGGCTGAAGCAGGGGTGGGTCACGAGGTCAAGAGTTCAAGACTGGCCTGGCCAATATGGTGAAATCCCGTCTCTACTAAAAATACAAAACACAATTAGCCGGGCACGGTGGCACATGCCTGTAATCCCAGCTACTCAGGAGGCTGAGGCAGGAGAATTGCTTGAACCCAGGAGGCAGAGGTTCCGGTGAGCCAAGATCGCACCACTCCACTCCAGCCTGGATAACAGAACAAGACTCCGTCCCAAAAAAAAAAACAAAAACAAAAAAGAGGGAAGTGTGAGGAGCAGAATGTAAGGAGAGGAGTACCTTCATGGGTGGAAGTGAGGGGCATCCTACCGATCCTGGGGAGGAACTGGGAGTGACAGGGACCAGACTGTGAAATAGCTGGCCTCACCATGCTCCCAACCTTCCTCAGAGCTTTCATACTGCCCTGGTTCCTGGGACCCTATCACAACCCTGGGCTTGCCTTCATGGGATCTTTACCTTGCGGAGGACGTGTTCTGATTTGACAACACTTGGCCGCTTCCCCTGAGAAGTAGCCCCAAAGGTGACCAGGACTCGGCTCCCAAATGTCCAGTTATAGCTCTTTCTCTCTTCCACAGGACCTTCCCCCAGGGATTAGCGGCTCCAGACACCAGGATTGATGTCACTTTAGTGACACCTGGGGCAGCTGCTCCATAGGTCCCCCAGTTCCTCATTGCACAAAGCTGTTCACAGCAGATGGGACATTTCAGCTCAACAGATACGATCTGTGACCTTCGCCAGACAACACTCAAAGGCCCTCAACAACATCAAGGTGCACAATTTCCACAGGGAGACCCACCATAAGCACATAATGGAATGCCAGATGAAGCAGGTGCAGGGTCCCGAATTAGAAGAAAGAAGGGAGAGATTAGTTCTCTCTTAAAGGTATCAGAGCCTGGTATCCTCATCTGTAAACTGCAGGCACCTACTCAAAGAGCCACCAAGAGGAGATGAGATTGTGTATATGAAAGCACGATCCCAATGCTGGCATGCAGCATTTGTTGGATCAGAATACAGATATGACTATTAGAAAGTTATCTCTTCTATCCATACAAAATCTCCCTCTTGGTAATGATGAGGTTTTAATCTAGCACTTCTCAAAGGTGGCCCATGAACTTGTTTCCATTACTGGACCCCACCCAGAATGTCCTAGGGGCCAATTCCCAGTTGTCTTTGCTCCTCTTAGAAATAATCAGAATCTCTAGTGACAGAGTCCTACATGCTGCCTCTTTACCAATCTCCCTAAACAATTCTTGAGCATAGCAAAGTTGGAGAACCACTGGTGAAGTGGATAAAACATTGCTTCTGGGGATGAGAGAAACATAGTTTCAAGTCCCAGCTCTGTCACTCACTGGACATCTCAGGCCGTGGCCTCCTGTTTTTATTTGTTTTTTAAGACAGGGTCTCTTGGTTGGCTGGGTTTTCAGCTGTCTTCCCAGGGACAAAAATGGCTATGGCTAGTGATTTATACCTGCACTACTACGTAGAGCACAAGGGCAAGTTTGGGCACGAGTTTCTGGAGTCTGAATTTCAGCCAGACGGAAAGCTTAGATATGCCAACAACAATTACAAAAATGATGTCATGATCAGAAAAGAGGTTTATATGCACAAGAGTTTAATGGAAGAACTGAAGAGAATTATTGATGACAGTGAAATCAGAAAAGAAGATGATGCTTTGTGGCCTCCCCCTGACAGGGCTGGCCAACGTGAGCTTGGAGATAAGCGCATATCTTTTTTTTTTTTGAGACGGAGTCTTGCCCTGCCACCCAGGCTGGAGTGCAATGGTGCAATCTCAGCACACTGCATCCTCTGCCTCCTGGGTTCAAGTGATTCTCCTGCTTCAGCCTCCCGAGTAGCTGGGATTACAGGCACACACCACAGCACCTGACTAATTTTGTATTTTTAGTAGAGATGGGGTTTCTCCATGTTGGCCAGGCTGGTCTCAAACTCCTGACCTCATGATCCACCCGCCTCAGCCTCCCAAAGTGCTGGGATTACAGGCGTGAGCCACCGTGCCCGGCACACATATCTTTTGCCACATCAAAAATAGGTTCTCTTATTGACGTAAATCAGTCAAAGGATCCTGAAGGCCTTCGAGTATTTTACTATTTGGTACAAGACTTGAAATGTTTAGTTTTCAGTCTCATTGGATTATACTTCAAGATTAAACCAATTTAAATTGTATGTTTTTCAAGCTGTTTGTATATTTAATTAAGGGATGGGAGGGGTTATTTGTCATTTACAATATGGGTTTTTTGGTAAATGTAAAGCAAACAAAAAAAAAGTATGTAAACTGAAAATAAGAAGATACATTAGCAGGCTTAATGGTTATCCTTACTTCAGTCTATGTGGGTTGGACAGTTCCCACACACTTTAAAATCTGTAAATAAAAGCCACCTTTTGTTAAAAATTCACTCAAATAAAGCATAGCAAATCCTGAAGAAAAAAAAGACAGGGTCTCTCTCTCTCTGTGACCTAGGCAGGAGTACAGTGGTATGATCATAGCTCACTGCAGCCTCGACCTCCTGGTCTCAAGCGATCTCCCCTTTCAGCCTCCCAAGTAGCAGCTGGGACTACAGACATGTGCCACCATGCCTGGCCACTTTTTGTGTTTTTTTTTTTTTGTAGAGACAGGGTCTCACTATGTTGCCCAGGCCGGTCTTGAACTCCCAGCCTCGAGCAATCTGCCCACCTCAGCCTCCCAAAGTGCTAGGATTACAGGCATTAGCCACATAGCTTGGCCTTGTTTTTTTCAGTTGAGATAACAATGGTGTGTGTGATGACTAAAGGCATGTCAATCGTTTCAGATTTAGGCCAATGCAAAGTAAGTGCTCAGCAAATGTTAGGTATTGTTTTTCTCCTGCTAAATGCACCTTGTTGCTTCTGCTGTCCCTTTGTGGCACAGATTCAAGCCCGGTCAGCACTCCAGGAATACCCTAGCGGTATTCCCACTAGGAGCAGTCTGTGGAGCCCCAGGAGGAAGCAGGAGGAAGGGTTTGATTTTGCTTCTGACATGCTTTAAGGGCACACTTGGCCACTGGAGGGCAGCATCCACTCGCTCATTTTTAGGAAGGACATTCTAAAAAAGGATTTTCCAGCTGCAGAGGTGCAGAAGATGGAAGGAAGCCTTCATGGGGGCTTACTGGACACTGGGTTAGTTGTTTTATCCTAGTGGTTCATTTTATGCATCCTATTCCAGGCAGCCCTTAGTAAACAGATATAGCCTATCACAGAATACACAAAATAGATTCTATAATTTTTTCTTTTCTTTTTTTTTCTTTTGAGACAGAGTGTCGCTCTGTTGCCCAGGCTGGAGTGCAATGGTGCAATCTCGGCTCACTACACCCTCTGCCTCCTGGGTTCAAGCAGTTCTCCTGCTTCAGCCTCCTGAGTAGCTGGGACTACAGGTGCATGCAACCACGCCCAGCTAATTTTTGTATTTTTAGTAGAGGTGGGGTTTCACCATATTGGTCAGCCTGGTCTTGAACTCCTGACCTCAGGCAACCCACCCGCTTCGGTCTCCCACAGTGCTGGGATTACAGGCATGAGCCACGGCACCCAGCCTAAGTTCTATAAAATATTAGTACAACCTATAAAATATAACCTATATAACCTATAGAGAGATGTTTTCCTTAAAGAACTGTTTTCTCATTGTCTTGAATCATAAAATGAGAATCTTGGCCGGGCGCGGTGGCTCAAGCCTGTAATCCCAGCACTTTGGGAGGCCGAGACGGGCGGATCACGAGGTCAGGAGATCGACACCATCCTGGCTAACACGGTGAAACCCCGTCTCTACTAAAAAATACAAAAAACTAGCCGGGCGAGTTGGCGGGCGCCTGTAGTCCCAGCTACTCGGGAGGCTGAGGCAGGAGAATGGCGTAAACCCGGGAGGCGGAGCTTGCAGTGAGCTGAGATCCGGCCACTGCACTCCAGCCCGGGAGACTGAGCGAGACTCCGTCTCACAAAAAAAATAAAAAATAAAAAAAAATAAAATAAAATGAGAATCTTGTTTCTAAACCTGGGGTCTCCTACAGGCACCGAGGTCTCCACAGGTGACCCCTGCTGTGCCACATGCCTGCATGCCTGGACCCCCACTCCTCTTGCAGGCATGCAGGAGGTTCCTATTCTCCTGCCCTATTGTGAGGGCTGCCCATGAAGAACAGGGCGGCAGCTGAAGGAGAGGTGGCAAGCCCTTCCCAAGCCCTTGGTGCCCCCTCCTTACAGCAGCAGGAATGGTTTCTCCACCTGTGGGTCTAAGTGTTCCAGTGCTGTCTGAGGACCTGGTGTGGGGCTCCTTCCCAGCCCATCTCAAGGGTCTAGAGCGAGACTTCCAGGTGAAGTCGCTGTCCCCAAGTAGGTTCCAGAGAGTGGGCTAGGTCCTAGTTTGGGACACCCCAGAGCATTCACTAGATGAGGGTTCTAGCACCAGTGGTTTACGTGGGAGGTGCAGGGGATGGAAATGAGGAAGAGGCTCAGGGAAGGGGGGCTGCCAGTGAGGCTGTGCTATGAGCTCAGCACTGCATGGTCATCTGCACTGAATTGTGGGAGAAAGAAGCGCCGAGAAACAGCCTAAAACACATGCCTCAGAATCATCCCATCCAAGTGGTGAGGGAGCTGAGGGCCTCAGACACCCACCCTGAGGGCTGAGGGCTGCTCTTGGTGACTGCTTCCTCAGTAGCCTGCTCCATCCACAGAGTGGTCTTCTGCAGTTCTGGGAGGAAAGCCCCAGGCACACAGATGCAGGTACACACAGATGGAAGTTTGCTGGAGCAAACTGAAGGGTGGGATGGGCACGGGCAGAGTGGTGACAGCTGCCGCTAGAGGCCACCTTCACCTCTGACTCAGGTGCCGGCTGCCCACTGTCCCAACAACGCTTCTCCTGGATCTGGGCTGGGAGCCCACTCCTCCCCATGCTCATGGTTGTCTGTCCTGCCTATTGACCAGCATCTGCCTCTGGAGAAGCCCATGCCCTATATGAGTGTTGGGGGCAGGCAGAATGGGTTTCTGTTGCTTGTGATAAGGAGCCCTGACACGCATTCTGAATTCAGGTGGCCTGCGTGGGGCTGCACTCTCCACCCTAGGGTAAGCACACAACCCAAGTTAGGCCTCAAACAGTAAGTGTGGAAAGTAAAAAGTTTGTTGCAGGAAGTCAGGGACCCCGAACAGAGGGACCAGCTGAAGCCATGGCAGAAGAATATGAATAGTGAAGATTTCATGGACATTTATTCGTTCCCCAAATTAATACTTTCATAATTTTTTACGCCTGTCTTTACTGCAATCTCTGAACAAAAATTGTGAAGATTTCATGGACACTTATCACTTTCCCAATCAATACCCTTGTGATTTCCTATGCCTGTCTTTACTTTAATCTCTTAATCTCATCATCTTTGTAAACTGAGGAGGATGTATGTCGCCTCAGGACCCTGTGATGATTGCGTTTTAACTGCAGAAATTGTTTGTAGAGCATGTGTGCTTGAACAATATGAAATCTGGGCACCTTGAAAAAAAAAGAACAGGATAACAGCAATGTTCAAGGGATAACAAGTGAGATAACCTTAAACTCTGACTGCCAGTGAGCTGGGTGGAACAGAGCCATATTTCTCTTCTTTCAAAAGCAAATAGGAGAAATATCGCTGAATTCTTTTTCTCAGCAAGGAACAACCCTGAGAAAGTGAATGTGCTCCTGAGGGTAGGCCTCTAAAATGGCCACTTTAGGGGTGGCTTTTACGGTCGAAGACAAAGGAATGAAATAACCCCCGTCTCCTGTAGCGCTCCCAGGCTTATTAGGACGAGGAAATTCCCACCTAATAAATTTTGGTCAGACCAGTTGTCTGCTCTCAAGCCCTGTCTCCTGATAAGATGTTATCAATGACAATGCGTGCCCGAAACTTCATTAGCAATTTTAATTTCGCCCTGTCCTGTGGTCCTGTGATCTCGCCCTGCCTCCATTTGGTTTGTAACATTTTATTACCTTGTGAAGCATGTGATCTCTGTGACCCAAACCCTATTTGTGCACTCTCTCCCCTTTTGAAAATCGCTAATAAAAACTTGCTGGTTTTGTGGCTTGGGGGGCATCATGGAACCTGCCAACATGTGATGTCTCCCTCGGTCACCCAGCTTTAAAATTTTCCTCTTTTGTACTCTTTCCCTTTATTTTCCAGACCAGCCGATGCTTAGGGAAATAGAAAAGAACCCATGTTGACTATCCGGGGTGGGTTCCCCTGATAAAAGTTCTCTCTTCAAAGTTTCTCTTCTTGTTAAAGAATAAGTCATAAGTGTTAGAAATAATAGTTTCTTTTAAAGACTAACTTCCTTCAAGCCTCCTTGCTTTGTACTATTAACTCTTTACTAAGCCCTATCCTATGTAGCTGTTAGATATAAAGGAATAAGTGCATTCTATATCCTTACACTTTAACAAAAATACTTGTGCTAAACATGCTCACAAACACATAGTACATTCTATGTCCTTGTACTTTAACCAAGATATTTGTGCTGGACATGCTCACAGGCATGTCCCAGCTTGCAGCCTATGCACCTTCCCTATTAGGCTTAAGCAACCTCCTCTTTTCCTTTGTTCTCCCTTGCCTTCACCTGTTTAGAAAAGTTTTAAATTATTAGTCAGTCAGGTTTTAGTTTAGATTGTGAGGTCTGGCTCCAGCCAATGGAGACAGGACACAGTAGCAGGGACAAGCTGTGTAAAGGATAAAAATTGCTTCCCTCCTTTGTTCAGGTGTGTTTTCACCATTGTTCTATCTGCAAGGAGCACCTTTTCTACAGAAAGTAAAATTGCCTTGCTGAGAAAACTTTTTGTCTGAAAGCTAATTTTTCCTTGTGGTGCCGAGGAACAAGCATTCTATTTCTGAATAAACATTTTACATATAACAATAAGCAAAACCTAGTGTCCTGGCTGGGGCCACCATGTTGCCTGCCTCCAGCTGGGGCTGCTCCTTTTTCAAGAGTGTCTCTCTGCCAGACTTGCAATCACAAGGTGGGAAAACTGGAGCTGCTGGAAGTCATTTTGCCACCTCAGAGAGAGACGCTTTTGAGAATAGGGTCCAGCCAGAGAAGCCAGGCCCTGCTGGCATTTCAGTCTCTGCCTTAGCCACCTGGAAAGTCAGCATTACCTCTGGACACTTCAGTTATTTGACCCAGTAACTTAGCCTTTTTTTTTTCCAAGACAGAGTCTTACTCTGCTGTTGCCCAGGCTGGAGTGCAGTGGTGGGATCTCAGCTCACTGCAACCTCCACCTCATGGGCTCAATCAATTCTTGTGCCTCAGCCTCCCTGAGTAGCTGGGACTACAGGCATGTGCCAACATGCCCAGCTAATGTTTTGTATTTTAGTAGAGATGGGGTTTCGCCATATTGCGCAGGCTGGTCTCGACCTCGTGAGTTCAGGCAATCCACCCACCTTGGTTTCCCAAAGTGCTGAGATTACAGGCATGAGCCATCACACCCAGCTTATCCTTCTGTCTTTACCAGCTTAGATTGGGTTTTATGTTTCCTGTACCCAGAAGGGTCCTAACCACTACACAATCTAATGGTTACTGTCACCCACAAATGACACTGGGTTGGGTACATTGATGACTTACTACATTTATTATCTCATGCTGATTGTACATAAAACCAAATTATTGCCACCTCCATTTCTCTCTCTCCTCCTGACCATCATGGCCCCAAACTTTGCTGTCCTGCACAGAGCACTGGGCTATGAGTCAGGAGACCTGGGTTCTCACCTTAGCTCTGCCTCAGCCCCTGTGACTTACAGCAAGGCAACCCATGCTCCCAGGCCTTGGTTTTCTCCTACAATAAATGGGAAGGTTGGACTCCATGACCTCAAAGGTGTTTCCAACACTAACATTCTATGGACATTCTTCTCCTCCTTCAACTGCATTTAGCCAGTCACTGAGGACCACAGAAGTTCCCTTGGAAATCTCTAACCCATTCCTTCTGCATTCCCCACTTCCATTACCTATATAATAAGAATGGGTTTCTCTCTTTCTTCTTTAAATGCTGCTTTCACCATGGAGTGCAAATTTGGAACTAAAAAGACTCCTGCAGTGAGTACAGCCCAGGAAGCCTCCTCTCTCCCTCACCACCAGAAGATGCAGAAGAGTAAGCAGAGATCTCCATTCATTGTGATCCTCAAAGTCCCAAATGAGCCTCAACCACTTGGTCTTACCAAACTACTCGTGTTAGTGATCGTGTCCTGCCCATCTCTCACAGTCCTTATAACATTTGCTTTGAGTAGGACTTGGGTTACAAATCCAATCCCAAATCCACCTGCACTAACTCAAATTAGAGAAGGGAAATAAATGCACCTGTAATCCCAGCTATTCAGGAGGCTGAGCCAGGAAGATCACTTGAGCCCAGGAGGTCAAGGATGCAGTGAGCTATGATTGCACCACTGCACTTCAGCCTGGGTGACAGAGTGAAATCACATCTCTTAAAAAAAAAGAAAAAATTAAGTCTTGCTTAAAAAAAGAGAGAAAGAAAAGGAAAATGTGTCACGAGGTACCAGGATACAATTCATGTCACTCACCCATGGGCTCCGGCTGACACGTGGCAGGGTCTCTTCTCCATTGTGGAGCATTGTTTCATTCTTCTCTCATCAGAGACCAGCTTTCTGTGCTTCACAGCTACATTGGCAGAAAACGTAGGCACCACCAGCTTCTGAGTTCCCAAGTTATCTGTCCAGCCCGAGATTGAAGTAACTCTTTTCAGCTGCTTCAACCACACTGTTGACTCACATTTCGAGTCTTCTCGGCCTCTTTTCCATGTGATCCCACCATATCTTCCCACCTTGGAGACAGGTTTTGGTGTTTTAGACCCAATTTCAGGGTCTTATGTTTATTACTATGAAATGTAGCCTTGTAAGATTACATCATGACTGCCTATTAAGGTCTTTTTGAACCCCAAATCTCCCATTTACCTTATTGGCTTCATAATGGCCAATCCCATAAAACCCAATCCCATGAGTTTGATGAGTCCAAGTCATTAAGAAAAATGACTGACTGGGAATAATCACTGGTCCACACAGCATGCAGAAATGTCCCTGCAAGTTGTCAGATGCATAAGCCAGCACATTCTGGCATGTTCGTTTCCACAGCCACTCAGTCCTTTAGTGGGACTCTCCATCCACTCCCCTTTCCCCATCATTCCCACCAGGATTAGAGGAGATGCTGTTTGTCTGAATTTCAGCAAGGACGGAGACATCTTTATATTGCTCTTCTGCAGAGGCCGGCATCCAGCCCCAAAAGAAGAGTTGACCAAGCAGAGCCTCTTCTATCTGGAACTGGGCTGGGCCCAGGGATCCCTGTATCTTTTTTTTTTTTTTTTTTTTTTTTTTTTTTGGTGGGGGACAGAATCTCACTCTGTTGCCCAGGCTGGAGTGCAGTGGCATGGTCTTGGCTCAGTGCAACCTCTGCCTCCTGGGTTCAAGCGATTCTCCTGCCTTAACCTCCAAGTAGGTAGGATTACAGCTAGGATTACAGGTACCTGCCACCACGCCCGGCTAATTTTTTGTATTTTTAGTAGAGATGGGGTTTCACCATGTTGGCTAGGCTGGTCTTGAACTCCTGACCTTGTGATCCACCTGCCTTAGCCTCCCAAAGCACTGGGATTACAGGCATGAGCCACTGTGCCCAGCCCTCCGTATCCTTTTACAAGTGTTCACAAGCCATCTTTTAAATAGCTTGTTTCCAGAAGCCAGCTTCCCCAGGTATTGGAGTTTGCAAAATTTCTCTTGTATTGTTGGTTGGAAAAGTAGGACTTAAGGAGATTTCTAGACAAGAAAGTATGATTAGAAATGGAAGATGCTAAAGAGCACAATTAGAAAGTATATCTTAAGGTAATCTGTGATAAGAGGGGATGTTTTATATTGCCTTTGTTTTTAAGTTGACATTAAAATACATTATTATTTGACGAGATTTGTCCTTTGAAGACTTCTCTACTGATAGGCACTTCTGCAACAAATTTGCATAATTTGATATAAATCTTTTGTAATTATTCCTAAAGGCCAATCAATGGGCATTTATGATGGCTCATAATAAATATACAATAGTATATATTACATAATATATATTAATTGATGGGTTGTATTTTTTTCTTTGAGCTTACACAATGTTTTAGAAACAGCCTACTTTTTGTAAACATCAAGTTGAATATTCTGTGTTGCATTTGCTAAAAAGAGTCAATAGTTAAGAATCTGTTTCTTTTATATATGTCAGATTGTGTCCATTCAGAATACACAATCCCCTGCATAAAACTAACATGTTTTGCTGACGTACTTGTTAATTTGGCTCTAAAATATTTATTCTTTTTCTAATTTATAGCATTTATTTTAAAAAGATTAATCCCTTCATCCATTTCTCCAAGGCTCTTTTGTAGCTCAAAAAATTACCATAAAGGTCCTCTGGTCTTGTACTACAATTACTTTAGAGTGGGGATCAGAAAACTTTTTCTGTAATGGATCAAACAGTAAATACCGTAGGCTTTGCAAGCCATACATGCCCTGCGGCATCTACTCAACTCTGCAGCTACAGTGCAAAAACAACCTAGACAATAGTGACTGAATGGGTATGGCCATATTTGACTCATGGTTGTAGTTTGCCTACCCTTGCTTTAGTGTACCTACATTAACACTATTCATATAAACTATCCAGTAAGATAAATAATAGTTTAGTGCTTAAAAGGAAGTTATAGAACCTTTTTCTTTTAGAGTCCTTTAGGAAAAGCATCATGTATTGCTTGGAAAGTATTCCCTGTTTTAAATATTAAATACAGTTTAACACACAAGAATATCCAACTTGATATTTATAAAAAGTAGACTGTTTCTAAAACATTGCATAAGCTCAAAGAAAAAAATGCAACTATATTTAAATTTTAAATACAGTTTCATTCTTTTTTTTCTTATTATTATACTTTAAGTTCTAGGGTACATGTGCATAACGTGCAAGTTTGTTACATATGTATACTTGTGCCATGTTGGTGTGCTGCACCCATCAACGCGTCAGCACCCATCAATTCGTCATTTATATCAGGTATAACTCCCAATGCAATCCCTCCCCCTCCCCCCTCCCCATGATAGGCCCCGGTGTGTGATGTTCCCCTTCCCAAGTCCAGGTGATCTCATTGTTCAGTTCCCACCTATGAGTGAGAACATGCGGTGTTTGGTTTTCTTACAGTTTCATTCTTTTATTACCCTGAGATATTAATTAAGAAGAAGTAATCTGGAGTCTAGTACATAAAACATCTTCGGGTATTTACATTTTGTAAATAGGAAGCGATATTACTTCTAGCATTGTAAGAACCCCAGCTCCCAAATAATAATGACTCTTGGATAACAAGCAAATAAATACCTGTAGCATGCCTCCAATATATTGACTGTTAAAGGGCAGTAAGTTCTCCCTGGCAGTGATCGCAACAATTGAAAGTTATATTTTCATATCTAGCATAGGGATGAAATCATCCAAAATTTTTCTTTGTAGCAAGTAAGGTGGTTGGTGAAAATTCAAAACATGGATTATCAGGCGAGCTCTCTGTTTAGGTAGTTGGAGCTAAAATTCGTAGAACCATTTCAGCCATTTTCTCCGCTGGGGTGCTGCAGAATTCAACTGTCCATGGAATCTTTTTTTGATTGTTAATGCCAACATTTCCCAGAAGATGAGAATTTACTGCTTTTGCTAACTTGTGATTTGTTAATGCCAGCTCTGCTGTGCTGTGGGGTTGTATGCTAGGAGAGTAAGGTTGCCCTCTTCCCTATTGCAAAGAGATTAAGAGCTCCTCCAGTAACTTCTGGGTAGCTATCATTTCCTAATGAAACTGTTCCTTTTCACTTAGGAGATCCTGTATGGAACCACGTGCATCATGTTTTTGACGCTGTGAAACTGCTTTTGAGGCCAGGCATGGTGGTTCACGCCTGTCATCCCAGTAC
Organism: Piliocolobus tephrosceles; assembly: GCF_002776525.5. Classification (NCBI taxonomy): domain Eukaryota; kingdom Metazoa; phylum Chordata; class Mammalia; order Primates; family Cercopithecidae; genus Piliocolobus; species Piliocolobus tephrosceles. The sequence goes on along the minus strand of NC_045439.1, from coordinate 37,674,504 downwards.
TTTGGGAGGCTGAAGCAGGAGGATCACTTGAGGCCAGGAGTTCAAGACCAGCCTGGCCAACATGGCAAAACCCCAACTCTACTAAAAATACAAAACTTAGCCAGGTGTGGTGATGGGTGCCTGTAATCCCAGCTACTTGGGAGGCTGAGGCACAAGAATCACTTGAACCCGGGAGGCAGAGGTTGCAGTGAGCCGAGATTGCACTACTGCACTCCAGGCTGGGCAACAAAGCGAGACTCCATCTCAAAAAACAGAAAAATAAAACTGCTCCTGATGCTCTTAAGTTGGTTAACTCATCTGCCATTACTCTGCTTGCAAGGAATTTACTTCGCCATACATCACACTGTATTAACATACATTCTAACTGTTTGGAAAGCTGAGCTGTTTTTCAACCTAGGGCTTCATTTTCTAAAATAAGCTGATTTTTCTCACAGGCTAGACATTCAAAGTGATACTGAAGATCATCCACAACAGAAGCCACCAGCAACTTTTTAAACTCATGACTTACCTCCGTCTGTATACGGAACTGGTTTCAAAGACCTTCTTTGTCCTATAGTAACCTTCTTTCACAATTCTTGAGCTTTTCCTTTTTCCTTCTTTTTTTTTTTTTTTTTTTTTTTTGACGGAGTCTTGCTCTGTTGCCTAGGCTGGAGTGCAGTGGCATGATCTTGACTCACTACAACCTCCGCCTCCTGGGTTCAAGTGATTCTTCTGCCTCAGCCTCCCCAGTAGCTGGGACTACAGGCGCATACCACCACACCCAGCTATTTTTTGTATTTTAGTAGAGACGGGGTTTCACCATGTTGGCCAGGCTGGTCTCAAACTCCTGACCTTGTGATCTGCCCACCTTGGCCTCCCAAAGTGCTGGGGTTACAGGCGTGAGCCACCACGCCCAGTCTCTAATTAATATATTCTTTACTCTGAGAGTTCCTTATTAGGTTCTATAACTCTCTGACTGACCAAGGAATTCTCCTTTATGATATCCCAGAGACATCATAATTTTGTTGGAGCTATCATGAGTTATTGTATTTCTGTTGGAGCTATCATGAGTTATAGCAACTTTGGGACCTAATATTCTTTTTTTTTTTTTTTTTTGAGACAGAGTTTCACTCTTGTTGCCCAGGCTGGAGTGCTGTGGCATGATCTCGGATCACTGCAACCACTGCCTCCCGGGTTCAAGCAATTCTCCTGCCTCAACCTCCCAAGTAGCTGGGATTACAGGTGCCCACCACCACGCCCAGCTAATTTTGTATTTTTAGTAGAGACTGGATTTCTCCATGTGGGTCAGGCTGGTCTCGAACTCCCAACCTCAGGTGATCCGCCGGCCTTGGCCTCACCAAAATGCTGGGATTGCAGGTGTGAGCTACCGCATCCAGCGGGACCTAATATTCTTACAGCTTCCACTTCTACTGCTTTTCAGTGAGCATTTTCCCTGGCTGAACTCGTGGGCTCTCTGTGATGGAACTGCTTTCTTCCATGGACCCCGAAGGCTATGATGACTTCTGGATTGGACCCCAGAAGGAATTTCAACAGATTTAGGTGGCTCCTCAGTGTCCATTCCATCTCCTGCTCCTCAGTTTGGGGATGAAGTAAGGGTGACTTTGGTTTCTAAACTTTTAAGAGTAGTCATTTTTTTTCCCCTTAACTACTGAAAATGCACTCCAAGACTTCTACTGAACAACCGCTAAGATTCTTATTCTCCCCATTTCAGGGGGCTTCACTGGACAGGCTCTTTGAATCGGTATCGCCAGGTTAACTTCTCACAGACCACTTCCATTCCAAAGCCGACCCGCCCAGGCCCTCCAGACATCCCTTACATTGCCTTTGGATTAAGTTTAGGATGGATCTTTCTTTTCCTCTTCCATCAAAAATAGAATCCAGATTTGGGGGATTTGACAGGCAATAGGGCCCATAGGCCATATTATACTCAACTAAGATATGATCAGATTTATAGATGCTCCATTATTTTATGAGCTATAAAATATAACAAATTAAACCATAACACAATGCTTTCTTTAGAATTTTATTATGTTCTTCACGTACTCATATATATACATTATTATATACTTATTGAAAGAGCTCAGACGCTTCTAGACATGTATCATGTACAATATGAGGAAAGCAAATTTGCTAAAACTCTCTTCTGAATCCCTTGTCAGTCTTTTTTTTTTTTTTTTTTTTTTAAGATGAAGTCTCACTCTATCGCCCAGGTTGGAGTGTAGTGGCATGATCTAGGCTCACCACAATCCCTGCCTCCTGGGTTCAAGCGATTCTCCTGCCTCAGCCTCCCAAGTAGCTGGGATTATAGGCACCCGCCACCACACCCAGCTAATGTTTTGTATTTTTAGTAGAGACAGCGTTTCACCATGTGGTCAGGCTGGTCTCAAACTCCTGACCTTATGATTTGCCCGCCTCGGCCTCCCAAAGTGCTGGGATTACAGGCATGAGCCACTGCACCCGGCCGAGTCTTTAAGTGCCTGTTCTTCACACACCATTACCTGCTGTGCCATCAGTAGAACTGAAAATGCAGCATTTCTTTTTCTTTCTCTCTCTCCCCTCCCTCCCTCCCTTCCTTCCTTCAGGATGATCTCGGCTCACTGCAACCTCCATCTCCCAGCTTCAAGTGATTCTCCTGCCTCAGCCACCCAAGTAGCTGGGATTACAGGCACGCACAATCACACCCGGGTAATTTTGTATTTGTAGTAGAGGCGGGGTTTCACCATGTTGCCCAGGCTGGTCTTGAGCTTCTGGGCTCGAAAGATCTGCCCATCTCAGCCTGCCAAAGTACTGGGATTATAGGTGTAAGCCATTGCACCCTGGCTAGCATTTCTTAAGCCAGTACTACACCATGACCACCAGCATTTTCTTTCTGGGGACCCACCATGCAAGTGTTGATACTGGAGCTTGATCTTACCAGGAGATAAGATTAATGGAAATTTTTGAGACAACAGACAGGACTCACATTCCTGTCTCAAATAGGCAGGCAGTGACACTAAGTCATGACTGCTGTCTGGCCAACAGCAATTGTAAGACACCATTAATCCTAAAGTGAGATCGATTGTATGCTGTAGCTCAATATCAGAGATGCTACAATGTGAAAATTGATGAACTGAAACAGTCCTTATGAGACTACCTTTTGGGTTATCCTAAAGGTGGTACCCAATCTAGCCCATGAGCAATGGCCCCAGCCTCATCCACTGACAGGCATCACTTTATCAGACCACGTCAGCCTGGGCCAAGTGCATCCTGGACATCTGGAATTGGAACTAGTCTCTTGTGTCAAGAAAATGTCAACACTAGGCGCTCCGGAATTAGCCTCTGCCACCATGGGGAGGTGTGCACCCAAAGCTGGACTGCAGGGAGAGGAGGGAGGCTGACACACAGAGGGGCCAAGATAAGCTAGAGAGAAGGCAGGAACTCAGCCTCCCAAGGGCTTTCCAGTTCTGTGGCTGGTGCCTACCTGGAGCTGGACTGCCCTCTGGCTCCTGCGTCTGAGACAACAGGAAGCCTTACAATAATTTCCCCTGTGTCTTTAAGCTGGCTAGTTGGCCCATGTCGTTGACAAAGAGCCCCACTGCACCACCTTCGCTGTGCTTGCTCAGGTCTCAACTGCATTTCAGATAGCAGCTTCTCCACCCCTTTTGGGGCTGTGAAAGCCATGACGATCACAAAACAACTCACAAAGCAACTTCTAGAGCTACTGCTCAGATGAGGATCCTATAAGGCAGTGTTTGAGTGTCCTGTAAAGCTCAGGTCCAGCTACTGCCCAGTTACCTATGTTCTGTCCTCCTAAGCTTGGCCTCATCTGTAGGGGGCACTGAGGGAGGGGCAGCCTGTGACCTTAGAGATCTCCAAGTGAGGTCACTTGCCCCATTCTTGGATTAAGCCCACAGCTGTCAGCCTCAGCCCTTTGCCACTAACCAGTTGAGCTGAGCAGCCCACCCATCTCACCCATCTCCTGCTGGGCCCAGCTATTCTGGCCTTTCGGGGCTCTCAAAGCTTGGAAGCTTCCTTCTCCCCTCTCCATGGACGGCACTTTTAGGGCTCAGGAAGTCAAGTCCAGCAGCTAAGGCAGTCTCCCAAGGGCCAGTGTTGCACACTCAGGCCTTTGAAGCTAGGAGAGTTTCTCCAGCAGGTCATGCCTATGCCAGGGGTCACTGACATCAGGAAGGCAGCCAGCTCCCCAGGGCACGAACGATGGAGCACATATTAGCTTCCTATGGTTGCTGTAACAAATGATCACAAATGAAGTGACCTAAAACAATACAAACATATTATCTCACAGTTCTGGAGAACAGAGACCCAAAATGGGTCTGTAGACCTGCATTCTATCTGGAGGCTCTCAGGGAGAATCTGTTTCCCTGGCTTTTCTAGCTTCTAGAGGCTGCCCACATTCATTGGCTTGTGGCCTCACATCACTCCAACCCCTGCTTCTGTTGTCACATTTCCTCTGATGCTGACACACCTGCTCCCTGAGCACCCACCCAGATAATCCAGAACAATCTCCCCACCTCCAGATTCTTAATCACATCTGCAAAGTCTTATTTGTCATATAAATTAACAATCATGGGTTTCAGGGGACATGGACATCTTGGGAGATCATTACTCAGCCTACTACAGAGCACAGAGACTGAAGGAGGGCTTCCCTTAATGGTATTTTTCTGTAATCAGGCCTTTTTCTTTAAGAATATTTTAAACAGCATAACAAAGCACAGCTGAATTTTTTTCCCCCCTTTTACAGACAGGGTCTTGTTATGTTGTTCAGGCTGGACTCAAAACTCCTGGGCTCAAGTGATCCTCACCTCAGCCTCCCAAGTAGCTGGTACTATGGACATGTACCACCATGCCCTGCTACAGCTGTTTTTTTATACAACTCTAGGGACAATACCCATTGCCACTTATTACATGCCTACTGTGTGCCAGAGAGAGAAGGAAAGCAACATTATTGGCCCCATGTAAGGAGGTCACTTGACCAAGGTAATCCAAATGGCCGGTGGCAGACAGACTTGAGCTCACATCTGCCTCCCTTGACAGGCACTGATGTTCAGGTTGTATTTCTTCCCTTGGCGCCCATAATGCAGACCCTAGTCTAAAGTCTTGTTTTTGTTGGAGAGCTTTGGAGCCTTAAATTCAGAGGTGCTTCACACAGCTCATGCCACCTGCAGAAGTACCAGAGAGCCTGACATAGGCCAAGGAACTGGCAAAGCCTTCAGCCTCTCCTCACCACATCAGGAAATTGAATCTGTTCTCCCTTCTAATAACTTACTTCGCCAAATGACTACGCTTGTTGGGCACTAACCCCATGTCCAAGGGACAAACTATGAGCTGGTCCAGTGATGGAAGAGGTGGGTAGAAGCTAGGTCACACTCCTGCCACAGATTTCGTACCAGAACAGTCATTAGGGTTTTGTTAAGGAATGGACAGGCCAGAGAGAGGAGAGATGGGCCTTCATGAGGCTATCAACAAAGTCCCTACAAAAAAGTCGGAGGTAGATAAAAACGTTAAGAGCTACACATCCACATAGGCAGGAAAGAGCTGTAATGAGTTCATCCCACTGACGCACGAACAATTAATTCTACCTGTCAGTTGTCAATGGGGAGAATTTCATCCACCCGATCATTTAAAGCAAGTTGGAACAGGGTACAATGAGAATTGGCCAAGGATGACATTCAAAGGATGCCCAGGGGGCAAGTGATGTAATGGGTTGCAAAACAAAGGTCAGATAAAAGGCATGGGCTCAGGGACCCTGGTGCCAGAGCAGACAGCGTCCTATAAAGACTATCTTTTACTCTGGAGAAGCTACAGCAGTACACACATTTGGCATTCAGGGATGGGGCCTGAGATTCTGTATTTCCAATGAGCTCCCAGGTGATGCCGAACGGCTGCCATCTGTGGGTCATCTTGAATAGCAAGGGACGAGATGACTCTTAAGAGACAACTCAAGCTGTTCCCTGCAGCAAAAATAAAACAAGTCAGGGGAATGCAGATGTCACAGAGCTGTCTGATGCTGTGGAAAAATGAAGGTGGGGCTTATCATCAAGAAGTCCTTTACGCATCCATGACTTTCTGTCCAACTCATAGGAGACTGGAGAAATTACCTTTTCCTTTTTAAAATGAAGAAACTGAAGTGTAAGACGATTGAACGTAGCAGGGTCAAAAACATTAGGGGTAGATACAGGTGCCCCACGCCATCCTTGACCCCACACACACTTCCAGAAAACATCAAGCAAGGAGCAGGCAAAGAGTTGTCATAGGAGTGTGGTTGTTTTAATACCGTTCTTGCCAAGCAATATCAAAGTTGTCCATATTCTCCAAGTTTGTCCTATTTTTTATAGACAATATTAAAATGTTTTAAGTGTGTGCTGATAAAGAGACTAGTCACACCTCTGGGGATTTAAAAATGAGAAGCCACATAAATTCTCTTCCTTAAAAAACAGCCATTTCAAAAGATTTTCTTTAATATCATAAAATATTTTCATGGACAAGTGAGCTAGCAAACACACATGCACCAATGTGCCTTTTGACAAGAGTACCCCCTACCCCGACTCCCACACCAAAGTGGACATGAGATTGGAGAAATGAATACAGCAGATGGAACAGATAGAAGAAAAAAAAAAAAAAATCAGTAAAAAGGATGGAATATAACTTTGTGCTTGGTTATTTTCCTATGTCACAACAAAACAAGACATTTCGGTGCAAATAGTTAATCTTTCCTCTTTTTTTCCATTTGGTGGAGAAAAAAATACTTTTTCTATAATAAAATATGTAGTTTTTTGGTTTTAACGTAACTTTTTTTTTTCTTTTTTGCAGAAAATAATTTTGTAAACTGTCACTTCGCGGGCAGGGAGGCTCGATGCCACGTGGGCCCCAGCTTGCCCCGGTGGAGGCTGGGAGCTGAAACCGAACCTAGGCAGGAGATGGGCGACGGCGGAGGTGCAAGGCAGGGCACGGCGCACGGGACGAGGGCGGCCAGGCAGGGTGGATTAGAGGTCACTCTCGCCGTACAGTGCCGTGGAGAAGGACATGTAGTCCAGAGCACCTGGCACGGAGTCGGGGCCGGTGTAGGGGGCCATTCGCGCGATGCAGTACTCGGCCTGGTCAGGCGGCAGCTCGCGGCGCAGCTCGTCCACGGTAATGTAGTTCTGTGGGGAAAGAGTGATCAGGACGGTCGCAAAGTCCAGCAGCCGTAAAGCGGGGTGGCCCAACACAGCCGCAAAGCCCGGCCGCGTGAAGGCAGCGCGTGCCGTTTGCATTATGCCTCCCTCCTGGAACTACAGGATGTATGGACATAAATATCCACACGTGTACATACCGCATACACATGTATTTTTAAAACTGTCTCAGGTTTTGCACTTCAGTACCTACTTTTTAAGCCACTTTCCAATCTAATTCCATATGCCAATTACACCTATAACCATCTTCTGAATCTCACTAGTCTGCAATAATTGCGTGCTGGAGCAGTATCCGCAGATACTCTGGTGGAGCCTATAGGTTCCTGGGGGGACCCCATACGCACTCAGCTGAGCTCTCTGGAGGCTTCGGACAGACAGTCTAATTTTAATGAGCCCTCCAGCAGATTAAGAACACCATCCACGTTTGGGCATCATTGCTTCCCAAATATGGTCAGGCTATCTTAAGCTCCTTTGCAGAAATGTGGGCCTTGCCCCATGCAAGCAGCTCCAGCCTGGGTATCTGCCTTCTCCCAGGTTTTGCCCATGCTAGGTCTATTTGAAAGCTGTGTCTTTTAGGAGCTTCAAGATCCAGGAGAGCTCATTTGGGGGCTCTGACCCACAAGGTAGTCCCCCTGCACCATGCCCTACCTCTGCCAGAGTGCCCTGGGAACCAGTTTGAGGGAGGGTGGAGCTGCCACTGTCAATCCCAAAGTTGGGAGACGAGGCCCCTATCTCAGCCCCCGTTTTCCTCTTCTACAAAATTAGCAACTATAACTAAATGGTTTGAGGATCCTTCCAGCTCCAAGGTGCTATGATGCAAATAAGGTTGTTCTTGTACTTAAATCAGACCTTTAGGGACTTCTTTGTAGTTCAGCCTTTATTCCCTGTAGACAGACATTTCAGAAATTATATTCCCTCCCTATTGGCTTTTGCTTTTGGTAACTGAATCTTTTCCGTTTAAGATGGAGTCTCACTCTGTCACCCAAACTGGAGTGCAGTGGTGTGATCTCAGCTCACCGCAACCTCTGCCTCCCAGGTTCAAGCAATTCTCAGGCCTCAGCCTCCCGAGTAGTTGGAATGACAGGTGCATGCCACCACACCCGGCTAAGTTTTTGTATTTTTAGTAGAGATGGGGTTTTGTCATGTTGGCCAGGCTGGTCTTGAACTCCTGACCTCAGGTGATCCACCCACCTCGGCCTCCCAAAGGGCTGGAATTACAGGCACGAGCTACCATGCCTGGCCTGAATCTTTTCAGTTTTGAAGGAAGGATGGCATAAGGATTTACTGTGACTTTACAGAACAGAACACAGGCCCTAGGCCCACATCCCACCCCCACCATTTCTTCTGGCTGCTCTGTGAGTCTTTTCTATAATATTTGAGGGATCTGTGGCTTCTATAGATCCCCTCAGGTCCCTGGGCTGGAGATGGCTGTGGTTCTGGGTGACATCCAGGTCTACCAATGACCATCTCAGAACAGTGGAGACTTGGACTGAGCCTCTGGCATCCATGGAGACAATCCCCTGCATCCCTCCACTGCCAGGTGGAGTATTGCAGGGTGCTTGGGAGACTGGGAAACCCAGAGTGGATCACTGCTCAGGGTAGAAAACACGAGAGACGTGCTTCCTTCCTGTGTCCCACAGTCCCTCTTCCTGCTCCCACTATAGTCCGTGCCAATGCACAGGATGATACCAAGGGTGAAGTCCCAGGGGTTGTCAGATGGACTCCAAGAGTCCAATTACACATCCACACCACTCTACTCCCGTCTGCCACCCGTCATTTCATCCCAGCTATGGAGTCCCTCACTGGCAAGCAGTGATCCTGGGAGGGTCACTTATACTAATCCTGTGTCCTGACACCTTAGCTGAGCCCAAGGTGTTATAGAAATGGGTAGAAGTGGCAAACAAGGAGAGGCCAAAGGACCCTGGAAGAAGGGGCGGTTCCAGCTCTCACCCCTCTAGATCACAGTCCAGCCAGTGCCTGCCACCCCAGCACAATGCCCATGCCACAGAACACCCACCTTGTCCCCGGCCAGGATCTTGAAGGAAGCCATGACTTGGTCTGCTGTATCTGTATCGGCTGTCTCGCGGGACATGAAGTCAATGAAGGCCTGGAATGTCACTACCCCCAGGCGGTTGGGGTCCACAATGCTCATGATGCGGGCAAATTCTGCTTCTCCCTGGAGGAAACAGCCAACGCCAGGCCTGTCAGCCCATGGCCTGCTGGGAATATCTCATATGGACTGAAGACCCTGGGGGCTCAGATCAGCCTGTGGCTGGAAGAGGAGGGCACATCCCCCTGACCTAACCTGGGTTGTCCTAAGGGTATGATGGGGACACAACACTCAAGAGGAGAGACCCAGCTGAGGGTTTCCCATGCCCTGCAGATGCCTGGGTTCCTCTTACAGCAAATAATCATGTTGATAATAACTACAGTGATCACAACGATTAACAACGGCTGCCACCTATGCAGCATATCTTATGTGCCAAGTATTAACCTAAAAGCTTTATTTCAATTCATTTAATCCTCACTACAACCATAAAGGTAGGTATTTTATTATCTTCATTGTACAAATGAGAAATCTGAAGCCCAGACAGGCTAAGTGACTTGCCCAGGGTCACACAGCCAGGAAGCAGCAGAACTGGGATTTGAACTCGGGCAGTCTGGTTCTAGAATCTGTTCTCTCCCCACCACACTGTATTTTCTATGTGCCAGATACATGCACAGACTTAAATTCCTTCATTTAACCCTTGCAACAGTCCTGTAGGGTTCCCCCACTTCACCTGAGGCTACACGCTAATGATGGCAGGGCTGGGATTTACTCCCAGGTTCACTGCTCCTAGCCCCATGCCCATGCTCTGCACTGCACTGGGCAGCCTGTGAGCTCTTCACTTGGCACCATGGCCCAGGAGTCACCTGACTGCCCTGCTCAGAATGTCTGTGTGAGGGGGGACAGAATAGGAAGGCTGGGGAATGGGGGACGGCCTGGGACAATCCGGAGGGGCAGCAGGCCCAACCGGAGCCACCGCCAGGACAGAGGTGGAAGTCTCAATTTCCATGCTCCATGTGAGGTGACGCAGGCCAACCCCCACCCTGGGATGCCCCACACCACCAGTCCTTCCTGCCAGCCTCGGGGTCAGCCCAGCTGTCCACAGTGGGAGTGAGGAAGTACCAGAAGATGAAGTAGCACAGAGACTGAGACGAGGAGGCCAGGGCTCCTGGATACACACAGGCCGGTGGCTGGGCCGGCTTTCAGGGAGCCATCTTCCCCAAGGACATGGGCCTTGTGGCTCCTCCAGAGAGGGCAATCCCTAGCCTGAGGGCCTCCAGCCTGCCACTCCTGGGACTTGGCCGCTCCCGCCAGCTGGCTGCCTCCTCACCAGGGCAGACAGAGGGTGGGGTTTACGTTACCATGTTGTAACCCATGGAGATCAGGCAGGCGCGGAAATCATCCGTGTCCATCATGCCTGTCTTCTTCTGTGGGGGGCAGTGGTACCAAGACACAAGGAGGGTCAGGAAGGCAGGAAGAGGAAGGGCCGGCCCGGGGCCAGGAAGACAGGAACAGATGGCCAGAGCGGGGATGAGGTTTATGGTTTGGGGGATCAGGACGGGGAAAGGAACATAGGAGGAGAAGATGCAAACACACATTGGTGGCAACGTCCAAAGACAGGAGGAAGACAGAGCAGGGAGATGCAAAAATCCACCCATGGGATGAAGAGCAGTGAGGATGGAAGACAGTGGGCACCCAGCAGGTTGCCACAAAAGACAGCACAGGGCAGAGGGTGGACCAGTGACAGGGCAGACAGAGACAGCAGGAGAGGACGAGCCCCATGGCCCACAGCGGGGGGACAGGAGATCCAGACAGAGAGAAGAGAAAAAGGAAAAACGCATTATTTCTCGCCCCAGACGCCACCCCTGAGCGTGCTCCATGCAGGAGGCGAGTACCTGGGGGTCGTTGCCAATATCATAACCCAAGCTGATGAGGCAGGCTTTGAACTCCTCGGGACCCAGTGTGCCGGAGTGATCCTGGGGCCGCGGTGCGCCAGGCAGCGAGCCATGCGGTGTCAGGGAGGTGGAGCCGTGAGGGGGGCATGCCCCGGGGGAGGGTGGCGTGTGTGGGGAGACACAGGGACAGGCATGCGGAGGGAGGGTGGGGGCGGGGGAGGAGGGGAAATAAAAGTGCACACGGTTAGACACACCAACGAGGCTCCAGGGGGTGCCCTCCCCCGAGCACACACAGCCCTGCTCCAGGGAGCAGGACCAGAGTGGGGTGTGATGAGCCACAAGGGTGAGAAGCTCCCCCAGAAGTGACCCAGCCCCCCGGCTGCCCCAGGGACTTCCCCCAGGTGCCTAGAGAGCCATGAAGCAGGCAGGGGTGGTGGGCAGCACCCAAGAACATGCTCCCACGCCTTGGGACCGCCCGCAAGCCCCAGGGCACTGGGAAGGGGCAGCCCACTAAAACCCGGCCTGACCCAAAGCTGGGATGGGAACCCAGGACCAAGGCCTCTGACATCCCCAGCAGAGTCCCAGAGGCCGCTGGAGGTCAGGGTAGGGGTGAGGGCCAGCGAGGGCAGGAGGAGTCTCTCTTCTGCTCCTCTGTCTCCACAGCCAGGGAGCAGCAAGCCTTCACTGCGGGTGACTCTTCATGGTAGGAGAGCAAGGGTCAGGGGTCAAAGGTCCTCTTTCTACCCACAGTATGAACACTCTCTCCCAGAAAGCAGGGAAGCTTATGAGGCACCAACACAGGTTTTCCAAGGTTGGTTTTGTGGGGTGCATCGAGTCAGGGCAGGCTGATGGCAGTTTCCCCTTTCTCTCCCTCCTCACTTGCATGGCAGCCCACATCCCGGGGAAGTGCCCTCCAGGGCCCTGGGGCAGGGGTTGGGGGCTGCACTAAGAAAACACAGGGTGGGGCTCTCACCCGGTCAAAGTGGTTGAAGGAGGCCCGGAACTCATTCATCTGCTCCTGGCTGATGCCCTTGGCATCCCGGGTCAGGATCTGGTTCTCCACCTCGTTGATGGTCCTGGCGATGGTGGTGAGCAGCTGCTCCCAGCCCACACGGATGTGCTGCAGGCAGGCAAGAGGCCTGTCAGCAAAGGGGTCCCAGGCCTGGGCTCCTGGCGGCCCCTATCCACCCTACTCCCCAACTATCAAAATGGCCAAAGCCATCAAACTTGGCCTTCCGTGTGGCTGAGTGTCACCAGAGGGAGGGGAACCAGGACAAGCACAACCTACTAGGACAGGGACCCTAGATGATCAAGGGGGCAGGGTGGCAGCCTCTGCCTGGGAGAGCAAAGAGACTGGGACTTGCCAATGGGGGTCAGGTCAGGAAGGGGGGCAGATTTGGGGGTAGGAAAGATTGAGACAAAAAAATGTGTGATTCCCCGAACCTCCAACCCCACAACCCCCCCAGCCCACACACACTTTCACAGTTAAAACAAGTAGCCATCTTACAAGCAGGTGCCTGAGCCAGTGTTTGGAGCCCGCCAGCACCCGGAACCACCAGAAGTACTTATTCTGAACTCCACCCCAGAACTAGTGAAGTAAATTCTAGAGACGGGGCCTAGAAATATGTATTCTCAACACGTTCCTCGGGAAAGTAAAAGGTACTAAAAGTTGAAGATGTGAGGCTTCAGAGGTGAAGTGAATTCATCCTCCAACTATGACCTGTTTCCTTGGGAGACTTCCCCACCCAGGAGGAAGGAAAGAAGGGGACATGGGCTCCCCGAGAGCAACAAGGCCAGCCCCACCCACCTCCATGGTGTAGTTGGTGTGCTTGTTGTCGAAGATGAGCGCCTCCTGGATGAGCTGGTGGTCGCCCTCCAGCTGATCAATCTTTGGCTTGTAGTTGACAATGCTCTTCTCATACTGCCGCAGGTGGCTGAGCTGGTCCTCCAGGGTCCCGTGCATCTCAATGGAGATCCTCCCGATCTCCTGCTCACCGGGAAAGAGGCACCTTGTCAGACCACCTCACTCTGCTCCCATAGGGTGGGGACTGGGGCCTCCAAAATCATTTGTTAAGGCTTCAAATGATTCTCAGTTCCTATCCCAGCCCTAAGGAGGCCATCACTGGTAATTAGTAAGACACTTTTAGCATGGGTGCTCCTAGGTATGGAAACAGCACCACAGAGGTATATAACAAGCACTGTTATCACTGGATGAAATACCTACCAGCTCTCAGGTACCTGTCAGCCTCAGGAAGGGAATGCAGGGTCAGTTCTAACCTAAATATTCACTCCTCTGCTTGCCATTCAAATGCCCCTTTCCCAAGTCTTGTCCATCTCAGGGACCCACTGAGCCAGGATCCTCATAGCCTCGGCAGACCTCACTCACCTCCCTCAGTGCCCATGCTCTTGCTCCTGCTGTTCTGCCTCCTGGGATGCCTGCCCTGGCCCACCTGAATCCCATCCATCCCTGCAGGCCAGGCCTAATGCCCATTCATGTCTGTTATTCATCCATGTAAACAACCCTTGTTTGTGAAAGCACTTTCTGTCCACTCAATTCAATCCAGTGGCTATTTCCTGCCTGTCTACTACGGACAATGTGCTGGCAGGGGTGCGGGGGGCGACACACACAAATGTGAACTCAACATGGTCTCTGCCCTTAAGGAACTCAGAGGCCACGCTCTAGCCAAGCAGGGCCCCTTTCCTGATCTGCTAAAGCACCCCACTATCTACCCCACACAATTCAGCAAAACATTCTGTGCTCCACTGGGGTTCAGTTCTCTTTCTGGGATTGATCAATCATCTTCTTTGGCCAGGCTCATTGCTCAGGAGGAGGAGGAGAGGAAGGGGAGGCCTGGTCAACAAGAGACACCAAAGGGATTAAGCTGGATCAGGTGCTCAGGAGCTGACCCTCCTATGGGACTTTCACAGGCAGCTTCTTCTTCTTCTTTTTTTTTTTTTTTTTTTGCAATGGAGTCTCGCTCTGTTGCCCAGGCTGCAGTGCAATGGCACAGTCTTTGCTCACTGCAACCTCTGCCTACCGGGTTCAAGTGATTTTTCTGCCTCAGGCTCCCAAGTAGCTGGGATTACAGGCACGCATCACCACACCTGGCTGATTTTTGTATTTTTAGTAAAGACGGGGTTTCACCATGTTGGCCAGGCTGCTCTCGAACTCCTGACCTCAGGTGATCCACCTGCCTCGGCCTCCCAAAGTGCTGGGATTACAGGCATGAGCCCATAGGCAGCTTCTTAGTGGTGTCCTCATATGTCTTTGCTCCCAAATCAGATAGTGCCAGCAGGGCTTCCTCACATAGATCCCCACAGCCTTCTACAGGAGAGCAGACCCATGGTGGGCTCAGGGCCTCAGTCCTCCATGGGTCCCACCCAGGGAGACAGGCAGCCTGGCTGGCTGGGATAGTGTGGGGAGGGGTAGGAGCCCCAGCACCGCTTCCCAGCACGGGACCCACCTCCATCTTGGTCTGGATCCAGGGCCCGATGACATTGGCCTGGGCCCCAAACTGCTTGCGTAGCCTCTCATTGTGCTGCTGTCGAGCGTGCTCCTCCGTCAGAGCTTGGTCCCTCCGAGGCACCAGCTGCCGCACCTGGGGCAGGAATAACAAGGCGACTTTGGGGACAGGTCAGCCATCTGTCCATGTGCCAGATGAGGAAATGGAGGACCCAGGAGGGGAAGGGCCGGTCAGTAACAGAACAGGAGTGAAGGTGTCAACCTGTTCTGGAAATCCAGTCATTTGACATTTGGACAAACAATGAGTGTTTACTATATGACAATTTTAAATGAAATTGATAAAAATCAATTAAAATGGACAAAAATCCCTGCCTTTATGAAACTTACGATGGCTCGGCCCATGCCCTTCAACTCACGTGGTCCCATTTGCCATTGATCTCCTGAGGCGTGATGGTTGTGTAGGGGTTGGTGCCCGCCATATTGACGTGGTAGGTCTGGACAATCTTGGACACCTCGTTGTGGATGCCCAGGATAGCCAGACGCTCCTTATCAGCATCAGGGAGGGTGGCCTTGAATTGCTCATGGGCTGTGGTCAGTCCCTGGACAGAGATGGGAATATATGGGTAAAAGGAACAAAGGGAGCGCTAGAAGTGAGTGGAAGGGCCATGGAAGTTGAGTTCCACACCAGCTGGGAGACCAGGAGGCATCAATTCAAAGATTCTTGTGGCTGAGAACTGGGATGGCAGGTATGGTCACAGGAAGGAGAAGCCACAGTCATCAAAAGCAACAGTTTCAGCCGGGCGCGGTGGCTCAAGCCTATAATCCCAGCACTTTGGGAGGCCGAGACGGCCGGATCACGAGGTCAGGAGATCGAGACCATCCTGGCTAACACGGTGAAACCCCGTCTCTGCTAAAAAATACAAAAAACTAGCCGGGCGAGGTGGCAGGCGCCTGTAGTCCCAGCTACTCGGGAGGCTGAGGCAGGAGAATGGCGTAAACCCAGGAGGCGGAGCTTGCAGTGAGCTGAGATCCGACCACTGCACTCCAGCCTGGGCGACAGAGCGAGACTCTGTCTCAAAAAAAAAAAAAAAAAGCAACAGTTTCATCCTTAGGGCTGGTGAAATTAACAGCAAACCCTCTGGCGTGTTCACCACCTGACAGGTCAAGGAGAAGGGCTGCTCCAGAGGCTCACTCCCCAGATGACCTCCCACAACATGGACTTCCTTAGCTTCTGGCAAAACCTTTTAAACCCAGTACTCTGCAGCTGCATCAAAGATTGAGGAAGCTGCTAACTGATGTGAAATGAGCTCCAAATAAATGTTACATTAAAAATCAAGGTTCACGGCTGAGCACAGTGACTCATGACTGTAATCCCAGCACTTTGGAAGGCTGAAATGGGAGGATCTCTTGAAGCCAGGAGTTCGAGACCAGCCTGGGCAACAAAGAAAAACCCCCATTTCCACAAAAATAAAAATTAAAAAGTTAGCCAGGCATAGTGATGTGAGCTTGTAGTCCCAGTTACTACGGAGGCTGCAGCAGGAGGATCCCTTAAGCCCAGAAGTTGGAGGCTGTAGTGAGCTATGATCCCACTATTGCACTCCAGCCTGGGTGACAGAGCGAGACTCCGTCTCAAAAAAAAATAAATAAATAAAATAAATAAATAAATAAATAAAAATCAAGATTTAGAATACGGTATACAATAAAAGCTAATTTTTGTTTTATACAAAAAGGGTGCAAAGCATGGAAACAAACATATTTGCTTGTGTGCAGAGACTGTAGTCGAATTCTTACCTTTGGGGAGAAAACTAGGGACTGGAGGATAAGAAGTCAGAGGGAGACCCTATCATATACCCTTTTTAATTTTTTTTTTTATTTTAGACCATGCACATGCATTATCTTGTCAAAATAAGTCAAATGCAAAGGTTTTGTGTCTATAAAATCATTGGGATGCTCTTCCTCAGGGGCAGTCCTGCAAAAGTGACCCACAGAGTGTGGGCCAAGGGCCCCAGCGGAGCCAGCCTCTGGGGAGTGGGGTGGGGCTCACCTGGATCTCCTCAATGGTGTGCACAATGAAGGTGTCCTGCAGGTCCTCCATGGCCCCCTCCATCCAGTTGTTGAAGGGTGCGGCCCGCTTGGCATACTCCAAGTACAGCTGGTCAATGGTCTCCAGCAGTTTCTCGGTCCGCTGGGAGTGCCAAATAGGGTGGGCGTTAGTACAGTGATGTCCAGAATCATCCCCCACTCCTATTGAGATCCTCCTGGTGAGCCCCAGGTCTAGAAGCACTGCCTCAATCAGGCAGAAAGAACAAGCTCTTCCTGCCAGGTGTCTGAACCATCTCACATCGCAGTCACCTGGCCTGGCTCCCAGAGTCTGGTGTGTAGAATAGGAGGGTTCTCAAATGGCTGGGGTTGGGCTGTAAAGCACACTAAACTGGGAGGATGAGACAAGTGAGGGCAAGAGAGGAGGCATCGCCAAGAGGGCAAAGTCCAAATCCTGTGCCAAAGTAAATCTTCCACATTTAGGCCAGGGTTGGGGGAAGTCTGGGGAACCCATAGTCTTTTAGCCCAAAGCAAAGAGAGCCAAGAAGCAGGAAGGAGCACCTCAGGGCTGCTGGATATGGGCCTAGATCTCCCTGTGGGACCCCTCACCTCCAGAGCTTCCCTTCGCTTCTGAGTTAGGGCCCCCAGATTGTCCCACTGGTCACAGATCTTTTGGCAACGGGCGTTGACACTGGGTGAGTCATAATAGTCCAGCTCACTGGGGAGGGAAGAGACAAGGAAGTCGGGGGACCCAGGTTAATTTCATGGCCCATCTCCCTCTCCCTGCAGCTGCCAGTGGGGTGGCCGGTGGTGCTGGGAAGAGCCAGGGGCGCTCCCTTCAAGAGACCTTCCAGGCACTCCTTCCACCCCTCCCCTTTTTCAGGAGACTCACAGAGAGAAGACCAAAGAAGACCCCTTCCCCAATCATGGCTGGAGGTGACACCAGCCTTCACCCCAATGGCCAACGGCAGGGAGCCCTCAAGGCCCAACCAGAAAGCTCGGAACCAAGGCTTGGTCACCCTCTGCTCCTGTACTAGCTACAGGTAAGAACTGGTGGCCTTTAACAGGAAGGCCGTGGTCCCGGGCTCCTTCCCCACCAGGAGAGAGATTTGTCTTCTGCGTAGACTCCCTTCCCACCTGGGCACCCACCTTCCATGGCCACACCCCCACCTCCCCCAGCAGCTGAGAAAGCCCAGCCTTGGCCCCTCACCACAGGGCGCTACAGGGTAGGGGTATCTGGGGCCACCTACTTGAGTTCCTGTGCAATGGCGGCAATCTGCTCCACACGGTCCTGGTGGGCAGCCAGGTCACTCTCGAAGGCCTCATGCTTCTTGAGCAGGGCCTTGATCTCCGAGAGGGTGGCCGTCTCATAGTCCTTCTGTCGCAGCATGGCCTCTTTGCCTGGATTGAGAGAGGGCCACATGGCTGAGCAAGAGTGAGAAGCATCTCCTTGGTCCCAACCGCCCACCCCTCAGGGCCCCAGGAGCTCCACTTCCGGGGCTGCTTCCCACAGAGGTGCCCATTGTGTAGGGATCTGCAGTGTACAAAAGCAGATGTGCAACTAGAACATCCAACCACGGGTGCAACAGGGAAAAGCACTGCTCTCCTCACAGCACTTCCAAGGCCATGATAGTGTCTACATAGGAAGGTTATACAGAAGTCCGCGGGAACGCATAGGGCATGACACTATACACACAACAGGAAACACAACAGGAAACACAGCCATCCACACCCTCTGATATAACCAGGAAAAAAACAGCCCAAGCACCTCAGGGGCACCCTGCCTTTAGAATGTCCCCAGTTACTGTCACTGGCTGCCGGCAGCCCTGCAGGGGCCCCTTCCCCGGGTCGGTGTGTCCAGTGCACTCTGCACAGAACCCGACAGTGGCGAGTGCCTTCTCTGACCCTCAGACACACTGCCCTCTCTTTACAGGGCATGAGCAGGTCTTGCGTTTCTTAAATTTGTTTCCACAGGAGGAAAGCGGGAACAAGAAATGACCTCCCACAGTCATTGTTAGACGATGCTCACCAGCTGCCTTGTGAAGTTGACAGGCACAGGACGGGGGCTGGCCCGGCCTCCCTCACTCACACACCCAACCCTCTGCTGCTGGGATGCTCAGCCTGTCTCAAAAAATAAGGCTGGGCTGGGAGCCAAGGCTGTGTCCCCAGGCGGCACTTCTTTCCTGCCCCCTGTTCTTTCTTCTTTGAAACAGAATGGTAATACATCAAGTTTAGAAAAAATTATAGGTAAGCCTACTTATCCACTCCTATTCAGTCCTTCCTTATGTGGATATTCTGTGAACGCTTTGGGCATATATAAATTATGTTTCCTGCTTTTAAAATATTTAGCAGCACATTGGTCGGGCGTGGTGGCTCACGCCTGTAATCCCAGCACTTTGGGAGGCTGAGGCGGGCAGATCACGAGGTCATCAGGAGATCGAGACCATCCTGACCAACATGGTGAAACCCCGTGTCTATTAAAAATACAAAAATTAGCTGGGCGTGGTAGCACATGCCTGTAATCCCAGCTACTTGGGAGGCTGAGGCAGGAGAATCGCTTGAACCAGGGAGTTGGAGGTTGCAGTGAGCCAAGATCGTGCCACTGCACTCCAGCCTGGTGACAGAGCGAGACTCTGTCTCAAAAAAAAAAAAAATTAGCAGCACATTACTGGAATTTCTACCCTGGCTCCACAGTCTTCTCATGCAGACGTCTGCTGAAAGGCTGCACATCCACTGCCCTAACCCTTCACTGTCCTGTGGCGTGCTGGGCCCTCGGCTCGCCCTAGTGCGGATGTCTCCATGTTCAGGATGGATTCTTTAGACAGTCTCAAGAAATGGAATTCCCAGGTTAGAGTGTAGTAAAATTGGTAGACGTGAATACATGTAGCCAAACTGCTTTCCCCAGAGGCTGTGCCAGCATGCCAGCACTTCTCGTGCCCCTGCTGGTGGCTGGCAAGCCGACAAGGTCAATCTTTGCTCTGTACCTTGGCTGTGAGCTGGACCCGACAGAAGCAGGTGATGAATCAGTGCAATCCCCACTATCCCTCCTCCACTCTGCCCTGTCCACGCCTGGATAAATAACTCCACACACACACACAGTGGAAGTGGGGGCAGCAACCTCTTACCATTGTGTGCAAAGCCCAGCATTTTACTTACAAAGGGGAACTAGACCCAACCCCCCTTAGCCAGTCAAGCACACTCCATCCCCTACACCAGGGGCCCCCACCCGCCGGGCCATAGACTGGTACCAGTCCGTGGCCTGTTATGAACTGGGCCAGACAGCAGGAGGTGAGCCAGCAGGTGGGTGAGCATCACCTGAGCTCCGCCTCCTGTTGAGTCAGGGGCAGCATTAGATTCTCACAGGAGCTCAAACTCTATTGTGAACTGCGCATGCGAGGGATCTAGGTTGTGTGCTCCTTATGAGAATCTAATGCCTGATGATCTGAAGTAGAACAGCCATCCTGAAAGCATCTGCCTCCTCCCCACTCTGTGGAAAAACTGTCTTCCACGAAACTGGTCCCTGGTGCCAACAAGGCTGGGGACCGCTGCCCTAGACCAAGCCAAGCCACTCCCAAATGGCCTTGGGGTATGGTTCTTCCTTCTCATCTCCAACCTAAGGTCTGAGGAGTACAAAACAGGGCTGAATGGGGGAGTCTTAGGGCACTGAGCTCCGCCGGCCAATGGGTCTGCCCCAGACTCCAGCTGAAATGGCCGGAGGGGCCCCAGCTGATGGGCAGCCTGTTCCCCACCTCCAGCCGTGGTCCAGGTTCCGGGGAAACACTATCCTAGGTATGATCCTCTCTCTTCAGAGTTCACCTTAGCTGCCAATAAGCAGACACCAGACACGTCCCCAAGAGCCTCAAGGTTGGAGTAACAGGGACACACATGTGCTAAGACAAAGGCCGGTTCATTGTAATTGGAGGCCAGGAAATACAGGAAAAAGAACTGAACAGATGAAAACCATAAACATGAAATGTACTATAATACTGAAGCCTCACAACAACCCTGTGAGGAGGCTGAATTAGGTTGAATGGGGTCCCCCATAAAACTCATGTCAACTCAGAACCTCGAGATGGAACCTTATTTGGAAATAGGGTCTTTGCAGACACAATTCCTTAAGATGACGTTACACGGCTGGATGCAGTGGCTCACACCTCTAATCCCAACACTTCAGGAGGCAGAAGCAGGTGGATCACCTGAGATCAGGAGTTCAAAACCAGCCTGACCAACATGGTGAAACTAAAAATACAAAAATTAGCTGGGCATGGTGGCAGGCACCTGTAGTCCCCGCTACTAGGGAGGCTGGGGCAGGAGAATCGCTTGAACCCAGGAAGCAGAGGTTGCGGTGAGCCGAGATTCTGCCATTGCACTCGATCCTGGGCAACAAGAGCAAAATTCTGTCTCAAAAAACCCCCCCAAAAAACAAAAAACCAAAGTGAACACTCAGGTGCTAGAGCATTTGACTGCAAGGTGAACATTCACACAGCACTGCACTATGCAGGAACTCCCCTCAGAACTTCGTTATGTATTAACTGATTCAATTCTTATAAGCCTGTGAGGTTGGTACTATTATTATCCCCACTTTACAGATGAGGAAGCTGAGGCAACCAGAAGGCTAATGAACTTGCCTAATGCCATGGAACTAGTAAGAGACCAAATGAAACAAACGAAAAGCAAAGAATAGCGTAGTGGCTGCCGGCTGGGCTGGAGAGTAGGAAAGTGAAGCCCTGGGGAAGCAGGAGGCTGGGTCGGCCTCACCGTCAGTCCAGGCCTCGTGGATGGAGGCCTTCTGCCGGAACTTCTCTGCCAGGTGGTCCAGCCGCTCCAGCCTCCGGATCTCATTCAGCAACCACTCCTCATAGCCCTTCTCCACCTGCTCCAGGCAGCCCCAGGCATTGTTGATGTCCTGTGGGGATGGGAGGTACAGGGTCAGGATCTGCCTTGGGCCTAGGCTTAAGGTCCCTTGGCCCCCTAGACCCCTGAAGGTGCCCCATGCCTTCCAGGAAGAGCCTCTTCCCTATCTCTGCCCCATATCCACCCCAACCAGGCTGCCCCACCTTACCTCCCATCTCCCACTGGTATTTTCTGGGCTCCCAGGAGCCAGGCCTCCTGGGGAAGGCATGGGACCTGCGTCTACATTGGTCACCCAGCTATGGGACTTTGAGAATAGAGTCCTATGGGGAAACAGCCCCAGGCTCTCCCTGACTAGGACTGGTTTGCCACAGGACTCTATCCAATCACAGGGGCCACACATGTGCTAAGGCAAAGGGCCCCCCCAGGGAAACAGACCAACAATGAATGAGGCAAGCAGGCACTGGAGCTGCCCAGCCTCCCCACGGTCCTGGATCCATTCATGGACTCAGGCCTCTGGGCAGTAGCCTGGGGCCTACAGAGACCCCGGCCTGGGTGAGCCGGCCAGAATTCTGGGAGGACAGATGCCGAGTGCAAACCCACACGCCCCTTCAGACAGGCCATGCCTCCAGTTTGTGCAAGGGTACCCAGCTGGGCAGTCGCTGGGGTTACACCCTGCAAGCCACCCTCCCCATCACATGTCCCCAGGCCAAGCTACATCTGTCCCCCAGAAAGGGTACTCTGTCTAATTCTCATAGAGCATCCTTAGGCTAGCACTGGCTCTGGCCACCTAAAAACTACTGATTCAGCCTCGGAGCCCCGAAATGACGGCAACTTTCCAAACTGCAGACACACTTGCAATGTATTCTCCCTCCACCACCCCCTGGGTTGCTCTCCCCACAATGCTGCCTGCCTTTCACCCTCCCTTTCTACACCTGTCATGTGCCTGGGACGCTCCTGTTACTTTTCACTTAGGGACAAAAAGCTCCATCATGGCAAATTTCTTACATTTTCTTCTGGGTGTTTCTCTGGCTTATACAATTTTTCCCTAAGTTGTGGGGACAATGTCAAGGGGGATGAATAACAAAAATAACCTAAAAGAAGAGTATTTTATGACATGGAAAGCTGGTCAGAATATAATATAAGATTGGAGTTTTTTGGTTTTTTTTAAAAGCAGCTTATTATATAAAACATGCTTTAGTTATCTGTCAGTGGACACTTGAGTACAAAAATGGGGAAAAATGTTTAATTTCAAATACATATGCTTTAGGATTCCCTCATATATTTACATGAAAAAACCAAAAAGATTAAAATCATTTTTTTAAAGTTGATACTAGGTAGTAAGATCTTCAGTAATTTCTATGTTCTGTATTTTGCTTATTTGTATCTTTGAAATATACCACTCAAAAAACCCCATGAAACTATTACTTAAGTAATAATATTTTTTAACTACTTAAGATTCCATGGAAGTAGAAATCAACTTGACTGCGATTCAATTATGCCCTGTTTTGTTCAGGGTGTCAAAAAGCATTGTGTTCACAGGGATGGTTTTTTGTGAGAGGGAGGTCTGGAGTAGATGCTCAGGGGTCTGGAAGGGCAAGCCTGACCCAGAATGGTCTGGGCAGAGGGGGCTGCCCCACATGGCCGAGTTTGGGCTTGTGCCTGGGTGGTAACTGGAAGCAAACACACCCATTCCCACCCCCATAAAGCTGACTTTGACCACGACTAGGAGCAGCTCAGAGGTGGAGGCAGTCCAGTTTAGGGGCCCAGGGTCACCCCCAGTGCTCACCGAGACCATCCTGCCCTCGGATGGCATGAAGGCGGGCCGGTTGCTGAGCCGCAGCTTGGTCTGCAGCGTGTTGAAGTTGATCTCCAGCTGGCACTTCTCCTGCACCTTGGGAGGCTTGTGCAGGCGCCGGTAGTCCCGGAAGTCCTCCAGCTTCTGCTGCATGGCATGCATGGTGTTCTCGGGCACCCGGTTCTCCAGCCACGGGATGGTGCGGCGGATCCATTCCAACAGCTAGGGCGGGAAGGCGGTGGGGGCAGGAGGTGAGGACGTGGGGAGGGAGTGTGCTAGAGCCAGCCTCCCTCTCCTCCCAGTCCTTCCGGCAAGGGGAAGGGGTCTCTCCTGATAGCACACTCCTTCCCAATTACCAACATTCCCAGGCCATGAAGCCAGCTTCCAGGGTGTTCCCTTTGAGAACCACAGGCTTCGTGAAGCCTGGCTACTAGAGTACATCGACTCACAGTCACATCACTCAACCTCCCTGCTTTGCTCAGGGAAGACCCATAGACCTGGTGTGAAAATAGTGCAACTAAAAGGCAGGAAGGAAACCTGGGTTTTAGCACCAGGTTCTAACTGACTTGGTCTCAGTTTCCTCATCTTTACCATGGAGGGGGTTAATAGCTGTTTCCAGAAGTTCTTGCCATCTGACTTCCTAGGAATCTAGAATGTGGGTCTCTGACTTAAAAGGGAGGAGACTGGCTTCTGGGCAGAGAGCTGGCCTGGAGCATAAGCAGGCACAGCCTGGACTGTTTTCCTTGAGCCAAGGTGATGGTGGTGGAGAAGGTGGAGGGGTGCACATGACAATAGGAATACACTGAACACCTGCAGGGGGCCAGGCACATCACACACATGGACTCATCTGAATCATCACAGAAACACTACGAAGCTAAGGGCTGTGATCATCTGCATGTTACAGAGGAGGCAACCAAGGCCCTACCAGGTCCTGGAACTTGCCAAGGTGACCTGGCTGGAATGGCAGAAATTTAAACCCAGGTACTTGGGTTCCAGAACCTGGGTTCTTACTATGCTGGGCAGCAGATCCCCCAAGAGCCTGGACTGAGAAGCTCAAAGGGCTGAATTCTTTCAAGAGGAGGAGGCTTAACCCAAATGTAGCCAATGGCAGAACAGGAAACCCAGCACTGCGTAATCCTGTCCCCTGAAAAGTAGGGGACAGCCACTACGTTTGGTAGCTGCTATGCTAGCCTGAGCCAGCACTAATTTACCAAAAGCCCTACCCTCACCCTCTTAGAACAAGATGCGCTCCTTTTCTCATTGAAGAAAAACTCACAGACTAAGAGTACACCAGGCTGGAAAGGGCTCTGACATCCCCTGGCTCAACTCTCACTTGACAAGTGAAAAAAACCAGACCCTGAGAGGCAAAGGGATATCCTAGGCTCATGATGACTCAGGGACTGGCCTCTGCCCCCACCTCACTACTTTCTGGGAGAGCCACAACAGAGCTCAGGCTGCCCTGGACTAGCTGTATTGGGATCAGAGACTATACCAGCCTGGGACTACACTCCAAGGAAAGATTTGGAGGTACACGTTCTAGGGGACTGACTCTTGCTAAAGACAGGCCAGGTGAACCCAGGGGGTACCCACATCACTGGCCAGCTTCTCGTAGTCTTCCATAAGCTGCTCGTTCTCCTGGTTGACGGCCAACACCTTGCAGATGCGATTGGCTGCTGTCTCCGCCTGGCAACAAGACAGAGAGAGTCACGACCAGCCAGCCCCAGCAGCAGGGGCACCTGGTACACACCTGTGCTGACAAAGCCCCTCCCATCCCTGCAGCTCCCTGTGACTGGAAGGGAGTTAAGAAGGCTGTGAGGCCACATTCCTCCTCTCTCCTTACCATCCTCCTTGCCAGCCCATGGCCAGGTCCCATGGGTCAGGTGAGCCTGGACAGAGGTCTTGGTGGCTGAACTGGGCCCCTGGAGAACAGCCTGAGTTTAAGGCCCAACCTGCAGGTTGGGAAGAAACTAATCCAATGACTGATATAATCAAAATGCTCAGGTCAGGTGGAGAGGTGAGAAAATTCATACCCATCCTGGAATTCCAAGTGGAGGCACTGGAATTCCAAGGCTTAGGACCTCTGGCTGGATTTTCCAGGATCTTGGAGATGTGGGAATTCAAATCTGGGAGTCCTGGGATAAAGTGCTGACTGAGAAATCATGGGACCTCTCGGGATCCCTGCAGAAAATCCCAAGGCTCTTGGCCCAAAGCCTGAAGCACTTTAGAGAAAACTGAGGGACCCCTCTACGGCACCCAAGTCCAGACTTCCAGATCAACCAAGTATGGACACAACGCCCAGCAAGCCCAGCGCAGGCCCCTCCGGGACAGCTAAGCACACATCATGCGCTGTGTGCCGGGCCAGCAGGGACCCAAGACAGGCCTCAACAGCAAAGGGAAGGGAAGGGAAAGGGACCGAATGGCAACCCAGGCAAAGACCAAGAAACCTTAATGGGAGAGCGCCTTCTGCAGCTGTGGGGGCTACTGTACCCCTAACACCAGCAGGGACCCAGCATTCCTGAGTCCACTTCAAACAGGTGATTTTAAAATCCAGCTGTATTCTTGCATACATTCCAACCTTACGCCAAGGGAGAAGTGAACTCAAAGCCTTTTGGGGGCCAGAGGTAGAAAGGAAGACAGCCTGGGGGTGGGAGAAGCTAGTATCTCCTGGGACCCTGGAGAAGGGTGTCCTGCAGATGAAAAATGATCCCTGGATTAACGAGTTGAAAGACAGGACCTCACAACTGGTTGATGAACACGACAAAAGAGGTTTCAACTGTAGCAAGATGAACTGAGGCTGGTCATAAGGAAGAGCTTCCTGAGAACGAACGTGCTTAGAATTGGAAGGAATGACTAAGATGGAAGATGGAAATGTTTTTTCCTTGAAGAACTTCTCGAATAAGACACCCGCCCACCAAATCATGTGCTTTGTGGATGACTGTCAGAGCAAGGTGTCAGAGTGGGTTGGGAGAAGCAATAAGGAGAAGGTGGGAGTGGCCAGAGGGTGGTCTAAGAGTCCCCTGAGGTGGGGACTTTGAGTCCTGGGCCTCAAGAAACTGAGACAGGGAGTCACATCCTTAGGCCCTCGCCCCCTGCCCCCAACTCAACCCTGTCCTGGAGATGCCATGGCTGCTTCTCACCCACAACTCCTGACTGATCGCCATTTCTCTCGAGAACCAACAAGCACCCATGGGGAATCCCAAGAAGCAACGAGGAGGGAAATGCTTTTCCTGAAGCCTGCCCAGGAGACGTGGAGCCCCAGAAAGCAAGCGGGGCCACGGGAACCAGGCCAGCGGCCTCATGGGGCTGGCTGGAGAGCAACTTGCTGGAAGCCCCAGACTACTTCCCTTGAAGGCTGGGGCAGGGGGCTGTGGAGAGACCCGTGTGTCCTCCTCCAGGCTGATGTTTCTGTGAGGATGTGCCACCCCTGCAGACTATGCCAGAGATGTGCCACTCAAACAGCTGAAACTCCTTGGCAGCTACTCATCACTGGCATGAAGCAATTGTGGCTGTGATTTTCTTGGATAAAGCCACCTTCACTTTGTTACTCTCCTGATCCATCGGCTCAAGGGTCATAAACTCTGATGTATACCAGTTTATCAAACTGATGGACTGAGGTCTGCATTCATGGGATTTTACATGTGTCCTGTGGGACTGCAAGAGCCTCGCCCATCCCTAAGAGCCTGCTGACTACTCCAGGGTCAGGGTCAGGGTCAGAAGGGCTCCCTTCTGGATGAAGTCTGGGGGAGATTCCGGGTGGGCCTCCTGGGGACTTTCCACAAAGATCCGACCGCATTCCCAAGCCTGAGTCTCAGCCACCTGCTCCCAGGCTGGCCTCTCCAGAAGGAGACTGACTGAGAATACCATCCATTATAACCAGTGAATCAGCCTTCAGAAATAACACACAAGTACCACGGGAGACATGAGAGCCCTTTCTGTATGGCAGGCCAGCCTGCAGACTCCAGCGGGGCTCCCTTGAGGGACAGCCCAGCTCCTACAGTACCTCTAGAAAGTAGGTTCCTGAAGTCCAGATTTGATTTTTCTAAAAAAAAAAAACCACGGCAGAATCCTCAGAACCTCATCCTTTCCCTTTCTCTCGCAGCCTGACTCCCCCAACAGGCAGGCTGCACCCCAGAGAAGCCCACTGGGTGATGAGTTGGACCTGCTTCCATAGTGGTCCCTTGATGAAAGCAGCTTCATCACCCACCAGCCTCAGTCTGAGAAGTAAGTTGAGGTCAGCTGGGAAGGCCAAGCTTAGTCAGGCCCATGGGACATGATCCCGGGAGCAGAAGAAAAGCGTGTTAGGGATGACAGGCCTTCTCCATCACCTCAAATTCCTGGTTTTCTAGCGTTTTCCTCTCATAGCTACAAGAACCCCATGAACTCTGAGGGATCTAGGAGAGAGGCACCCAGAACCACCAAGTACATAAAGAATCTCAAAGACGCTTTAGTCCAGAAGTTCAAAGGAGAGATTTGTTCTAGGGGAGGAAAGATTCCTTCCCTGAGAACCTCAGGAACTGAAGCAGCTTCAGAAGCAACTTCAGAAGAGAACCCCGGGAGAGCCCTGGCTTCAGGCTATTCCTGAAGAGGAGATGGGCCTCTCTGGACCCCAGCAAGAAGAACCAGGCGCCCTGACATGAGATAATGTAACAGATGCAACAGATAATTGATGGGTTCAGAAAATATTCTCTGGAAATGAGCAAAATGTTGCTTCCAAGTGCCAAAGGAGAAGACTACTAGAAATCTGTGTTTCCTTTCCCTTAGTTGGTATTTTCATGGTCATTTTGGTTTGTTTTATTTTGTTTGTTTTTTGAGACAGAGTCTTGCTCTGTCACCCAGGCTGGAGCGCGATGGCACAATCTCAGCTCACTGCAACCTCCGCCTCCAGGGTTCAAGCCATTCTCCTGCCTCAGCCTCCTGAGTAGCTGGGAGTACAGGTGCGTGCCACCAGATCTGGTTAATTTCTGTATTTTCAGTAGAGATGGGGTTTCGCCATGTTGGCCAAGCTGGTCTCAAATTCCTGACCTCAGGTGATCCACCAGCCTCAACTCCCAAAGTGCTGGGATTACAGGTGTGAGCCAATGCGCCCAACCCGAATTTTCATGTTTTTTTTGGCCTACTTTAGGCTGCGCTATTATACAACTTAACATACAATGAATTTTGTTGTATATTCAAGAGTTATTTTTTAAAAGATATGAACTATTACTATCCTCGAGTACTTAGCTATCCCAAGCCAAACTGCTACCCTAATAGTCAGCATCCGATTGCCTGATACAGGCACAGTCTGGAGAGGAACTGTCTCCAAGGTGACATCAAAACACCCAAACATGGCCAGATGATGTGCTGTGGCTCCACCACCCACAACCCACAGATTCACATGAATGCTACGAGGATCTCATCTATGTCATCTTTAGCCAAAACATTCCCAAATCTGCTTTTTTCTTCTTCCCACAGCTGTCCACTGCCCAGTCTTTCCCTCTGTCCTGAGTCAGCCACCAAGCCCAGGGTTCCTGCTAACAGAGCTCCAGATCAGCAGGGATCTCAGAGCAGGCATCCGAGCTTCCTTGTGGTGAGTGGGCCAGGGTGGGTGACCAGGCAGAGGGGAATTGGCCCCTTTCCCCAGGCAGCCCACACTTTGCCAGCTTCCTCTCCTGCCGCAGGCTCCGCCTGCACACCCCAAAGCTTCTTGCACAAGCTGTGGTCACCTCCCTCCACAACACTGTCTTCCCCTTCCCAAGGCCTTGCTAAGCCTTCCCCCTACAGACCCTCATGTTCACGTTTCTGCTACTCAAGACCACCTTGGTGGCCGGCAGTCCTGTGACTGCACCTGCCCTGCTCAGATCTGGGGCAGAGCAAGGCACAGGTCAGACCGCAGCCACTGCCGGCTCTTTTTTTTTAGGGTTTTCCCAGATGGCTCATGAATTTCTCTCAGATTGAGTCCATGCCTTCAAGTGTTCTTTCTCAGAAACAGCAGACCACGAACTCTAAAACACGAGTTACATCAACAAAATCTTAATGCTCTCCACCCATTCTAAGTCCCTGTAAAGGAAGAGGAGGGGAGAGGGAAGCAGAGAAAGAATCAGAACCAAAACCCACCTGTCAAACAGCAGTTGGTCCTCATCTAATGAGGCAAATCAGTACACAGACTTATACAGCACGGGCCTGTACAGGCACACAAGCCGTGCACCACACGTGCACACACACATTAGGCGCTGTTGCCTTTTCATTCCACTGTACAAGTTTGGGTGACAGAAAGACAGTGGAGAGGATGGAGGGCACTGGGCAGGGGTTTTGGAAGATTTTCCCCATTGGTGCCAGTCCGAAGACAGACAAGACAGGAGTGTGTGAGTCAGGGAGAGTCCTTCCTCTCCATCAGCCCCACCACACACGGCGAGGTGGGGTTCCCCTCCCCTGCCTGCTCAGATCGAAGCAGTCGCCTTAGACGTGGTGGGGGCAACTCTGGGTCAGAGCCCTGACCAGGACATGAGAGGACAACCACCACCACCACCAACCCAGCTGTGACCTTGCCCTCAGGTGTGGATAAAAGCAGCGTGAAATGGTTGCAACAGGGATGAGTGAAAGGGAGGGGGGCATGGGGAGGTGGCATGAGATTTGGGAGCAAGAGCAAGCTGTTACCCACACACCACCCACACCACACACCCTCACACACGCCACACCCACAGCACTCCCCTTCACTCCACACACACACCACACACGCCACACCTCACACCACACACACACATCACACCCACACCACACCCACACCTCACACCCACAGCACACCACACCCCTCCACACCACACACCCTACACCTCACACCCACAGCACACCACACCCCTCCACACCACACACCCCTCACACACGCCACAGCCACAGCACTCCCCTTCACTCCACACACACACCACACACCGTACCTCACACCACACACATACCCCACCCCCACAACCCCCCATACCCCTACACACCACACACACCCACTTCATACCCCCTCCACCCGCACGCATCTCACACTCCCTTCCAAGTTTTGTCACCAGCCAGGACACAGTGAAGGCTTCAGAGACAGGGAAGGCCAGCATCGATGGGCATGAAGCCCGGGACAGACCCCTGAAGGAGAAGGGGAGAGACTGGAAGAGGGGGAAGGAGCTTTGGGAGGAGGGGAAAAGACCATAGCAGAGAGCTCAGCCTGACCATGGACACGGGCAGGTGCACACCTGCGGCTATCGGACCAGGAGGCCAATCAAGGCAAGGGAGAGAAGCTGCTCACACCCTGGCCACGAGAGGCAAAGGGAGGGGGCACAGGAACAGCAGTAGGAGAGGTGAGAAGGACAAAGAGGAAGCAGAAGGCAGGCCAGAGGAGAGGCCGAGAGGGGCTGGGCAGGCTGGGGGGACACCTATGAGAAGGAGCCTCCAGATGGAGCTGCTCTCCTGTCTCTGGTCCACACCAGTGAGCCCTGGAAGGAAGTTCAGGAGGGTCTTGGACGCCCAACCAGGCAGGGAACAGGGCTGCTGCCAGCTCATATGGTGTCTCTGGATCATTTTTCACCTCTTCCCCAAGGGCACTTCTACTGGGAAAATGTCCTACTGATTTTGTTAGAAGACATTTTCACCTCCATCTGTAGGATCACTTTAGTAATCAACATTCAAATCTCCGTCATCCACTGCACACACATGGCACTCGTGGGTAGTCTGCAACCTGCACAACTGTCCATGGCAGCCTGGTTGAGAAGCATCAGGCAGGGCTCTGGTCTGGACTCCCTGGAGAAGGCAGGAAGACCTCTCCCTGCTCTGGCTGCTGGCTAAATTTGCGAGGATGGCCTTGCTCAAGCAGGAAGGAGGGAGAGAAAGAGGGAAGAGGTCCTGGATGTTTAAGGAAATAGCAAGCACTGCCAAGAGCTGTGCTGCCTGGGATAAGGGCTATTGATGCGGGCTGCAGGGAAGAAGCTGAGACCACAAGCTTCTTTCTTGCTTGTGGTATCCGCTATGCCCATGGCATAGGGACAGAGACACAGGAGGTCATTCAGAGGCTGGGGTTCTCTGGCATCTTCAAGTGTCCTGGCCAAAGTTCAGAGTACTGTCCCCCTGCAAGAGAAGGAGGGGCTTCTCTAGTCCCTCCTTCCATCCCAGGGCCTGCTGCTGGAGTGTCAGGGAGGACGGAAGAGATGGGCAAGAGGGGAGAGTGGAGGAGGCCGAGGGAGAGCTCACCTTCTGCGCACCCGAGAAGGCGTGGCCGTGACATGAAACATTAGGTCACACGGCCTTCCCATCCGGCCTTAGCGTGCCTACACATCTGCACAGAGAAGGAGAAGAGGTTGAGAGGAGAAAGTAGGCAGCGGTAGCAGCACAGAATAAACCCAAACAGCCATGGTGGACGGAAAGAGGACACAAGACAGACGGACAGACAGAAAAGGAAGGAATGAGCAGAAAGAGAAAAAATGAGACCGCAGGGGAGGGAGTGGGTGGGAGGTGAGCAGAGTCTGAGGCAGGGACGGCACAGGAGAGGTGGGAGAGGGCGGGGGCTCCCATCATGCATTTTTTTGTTTTGTGGTTGCTTTTTTGCTTTGTTTTGTTTTGTTTTTTGAGACAGAGTCTCACTCTGTCACCCAGGCTGGAGTGCAGTGGCACAATGTTGGCTCACTGCAACCTCTGCCTCTCAGGTTCAAGCGATTCTCCGGCCTCAGCCTCCTGAAAAGCTGGGATTACAGGCGCACGCCACCACACCTGGCTAATTTTTGTATTTTTAGTAGAGAAGGAGTTTCACCATGTTGGCCAGGCTCGTCTCGAACTTCTGGCCTCAAGTGATCCACCCGCCTCAGCCTCCCAAAGTGCTGGGATTACAGGCGTGAGCCACCGCGCCCGGCCTCATCATGCATTTTCAGATGGTCGCTCAGATGCCACGTGGAGGGTGGGAGATCTGCATGAGACATGAAGGTTCTGTGGACACGGTGACGTTGTGCTTCCTCTAGGGTCCTGCCTACCAGGGAGGTCTGGGGGAGGGGGTGTGTGCTGCCTAAGCCTGGTGATGAAAACCTTCAAATCTTCAATGTCCGCGGCATGAACAGTACCCTTTAGTCGTGGTACCCCTGTGTGGTGTGGAACCTGCACAACTGAACTTTAACCTCAGGCCTCCCAGAGCAAAACTGGGCCAGGACACTTGAAGGGGCTCACAGCTGCCCACCCCCTCTCCATTCCTCCCAGAGGTTCTGCTTATGTCTGAGAACACAGAGTGCAGCATGGCCGCATGGGAGTCCCAGGCAGGATACAGGAGAAGGCACTAGAGCCCAAAGGGGCTGAGGACAGATCTGCTAAGTCATGCCCATGAGCAGGACAAAGGTGGGGCTTTATGATGCCTTTGCCAAGTGGGTAAGTGAAGACTGGAGTTGCCTCCCAGCATTGCCCTTCTAAGGGAACTCCAGCTGCTCTGTTTAGCCAGTGGCTTCAACAGACCTGGGCATGGAAGGGCTGCTCCTGTTTACCTTCCAGCCTTCCAGAACCTCCCGGGCTGCCTCATGCACACAGCCCTTCCTGCTTAAGCCAGTCATCTGGGTCCCAGAAAGTGGGGTGCTGCCCAATTTTCTTGTTAACAGTAGAAGATGAGAGAGAGGTGTGGGGTGGGAGAGGAGCCAGGTAAGAACAACACGCCACTTCAGAACCAGGGGCTGCCTCTGTCTGAGAGACCAGACCATCCAGATACCTGTCACCAGGAGAGGTGGAGGCGGGCAGGAGGACAGAGTTTGGGGTCCAGCAGGAGGTGTGCTGGGCATGGAAGGAGCAGGGGGCCCCGGGTACCTTCTGGGCTCCAGAGAAGGCGTGGTAGAAGCTAGACACGTAAGTCATGATGGCTTTCTCATCCGGTCGGGCAGTTCCAACGATGTCTGTCAAGAAAAATCTGGAGTTAAAGCCCGCTGGTTCCAAGAACACCACACACCCCCAATGTGATGCAGAAAGAAGCTCACAGCACCACCAAGTCTTCTTGCCAAAATGTGGAGCCCGAATCTAACCAGCCTCTGGCGTCAACTTGTGCTTGTGGGAATGTAAGTAGAGGAACACGTGAAATGAAGCCCCAAAGAGGCAGACAAACCCAGGAGAAGGAACTTGCTACAGGACAGTGGCCCCATTTCTGTAACAAGTTCAATGGCAGGAATAAAAGGGGTCAAAGTGGGGAGAGAAGTCCTAGACATGGGAAAAGCTGTCAGAAACACAACCGAATGCCAGCATGGACTTTGTTCAGATTTTGATTAAAACAAACCAACCCTCAAAGAAATGTCATAGGTAATTATGGAAATTTCATTATGAACTGGGTATCAAATGGAATTATCAATTTGCTAAATGTGAAAACTTCATCGTTGCCTAAGAAAATAACTCTACTTTTAAGGTATGTATTCAGAAGCATGCAGTAGTAAAATGATGTGGTATCTCAGAATTGCTTTAAGATACTCCAACCAAGAAATAAGAAAAAAACAAAGTGTGGCAAGACCTCAGTAGCCATTCTATCTGGATGATGGAAATTGGAAAGGTCATCATGCTATTCTTTCTGCTTTTGCCTGGGTTTTTATGTGTTTGAAAATTTTCCTCATGACATTTTTGAAATTTTAAAAGCTACTGGTGGCTTTGGGAGGCCAAGGCAGGCAGATCACTTGAGGCCAGAAGTTCGAGACCAGCCTGGCCAACTTGGTGAAACCCCGTCTCTACTAAAAATATAAAAATTAGCCATTGGTGTGTGCCTGTAATCCCAGCTACTCGGGAGGCTGAGGCAGGAGAATCGCTTGAACCTGGGAGGCGGAGGTTGCAGTGAGCTGAGATCACACCACAGCATTCCAGCCTGGGTGATACAGGGAGACCCCGTCTCAAAACAAACAAACAAACAAAAAAAGCCACTGGTGGGGCAGAAGGGCAGGGAGCAGTCTGGACCCCACCGCGGTCTTTTCCTGTCCCCATAACCCTTTTCTAGCCCCTCAGCACTGAGCAGGTGGGGCCAAGGAGAGCACACAGGGAAGTGGCCATGGTGCGTCAGGCTCCTCCCAAGGGGCAAGCACAGAGATGGGACAAGAAGACCCAGCCTGACCCCAGCCTGGAGCTGCCAGCCCTGGCTTCATGAACCCACAGGCCCCTATGCTCCCAGATGCCTCCCTTCCCCCTACAGCCCCTGCTCACCCCATCCGAGATGCTCTGCATGGGGAGAGGGGCAATGGCGGGGTCAGCGGCCAGGAAGAGCTGGGTTTCCAGCCCCAGGCCCAATCTTTGGTAAGGCTGTTCTAGTGTCAAACCCTGAACCTGTCCCCATCCAGGTGTCCTGGTTAGCAGCATTTGGGACACCAAGGCCTTGGTGAGGAACATAAAAGTCGACACTCAACTTAGGCCCCCTCCTTCCTTCCCTACCCCACATGGAGCTACTTCCTCTGGCTGGGATCTGCCCAGCAAGGTCAGAACTGGACACTTCCACCACTGAGAAAGTCCAAGCCATAGTTCTCTAGCACCCTCCTCAGAAGATGCTAGAAGGAAGCCAGGGTTACAGATGAGAGCAAACACCATGCCCAGTCAGCCCCAGTCATAGCTGGGGCATAAGGAGATGCTAAGCTCAGCCGTCCAGAGACCGCCCAAGGCTCAGAGGGTTAGGACAGTGCACCTCTCAGCAAGAGAAACTTCCCATCCCAAACTGTGTCGGACAACAAGGGCACACTTCCCCGCACCCCAGCACCTGCTACCCTGACTCCAAGACAAAGACGAGACCCATCCTCAGGCAATCGATGCAAGAACAGCCCCTAAGCCCTTTGCAGAATCAGCTAACACCTCTCCCTCCAAAGCTCAGGGAATGATGGAAGAATCCCCAAGAGGCTGTGATCCCCATGCTCCTCAAATGCAGTCCCAGAAGACCAGGCCCTGCTCCTGTCCAGCCCTGGACTTCTTAGCCACTGAGTGACAGGGGGGGGGATGGGCAAGAGACACAGAAGGAAAGCGACTTTCACCTTCGGCATCCAGCATCTTGGGGATATCCAGGTACTTCTCTGCCACATCAAAAGCTGTATTCAGATTTGTGAGTGGATCATCCTAGAGGGAGAAAAGGAGGAAGGGATGATAAAGTGAGAGCCACAGCAAGTCACTGG
Source organism: Piliocolobus tephrosceles (assembly GCF_002776525.5). NCBI lineage: Eukaryota > Metazoa > Chordata > Mammalia > Primates > Cercopithecidae > Piliocolobus > Piliocolobus tephrosceles. The sequence goes on along the minus strand of NC_045439.1, from coordinate 37,639,140 downwards.
CTACTCCCAATTGGGTGGCCACCCAAACTGGGGAGCAGAGCAACTTTCTCCCAGCCCCAGCTCGATCCTCAGGGGACAGTTCCAGATGTGGAAGGCTGGTCTCACCACTGGGGCTCACTGGTTGGAGGTTTAAAGCATTCTCTTTCCCCCTTCAAGCTTCAGATTGTCAGGGAAATGGGGCGAAGTAGTCTGCAGCCTGAGTCGGGAGTAGGAATGAGTTCCTAAGAAATGTGTGCTAGGAACAGGGCACTGGCCTATTCACCATCCATCCTGGCTTCTGGTTTCAGCTCTGCCTCCCACCAGTGGGACTCGTGGGTGGATAACCTGACCTTAGCTTTTCCACCCATAACTCAAGAGTTGGAGTAGGGAGCTCTAAACTCTAGACTAGTCAAGATTCGGAGCAGGACCCCTCTGGTGCTCACATTCCATGAAATTTGGAGGCTCCTTTAAATAGCCACAGCTTTGGACTCTTCTGGCTTCTGCTACCTTCTCAAGAACACTTAGCAGGGATTGGCAAGGATGTTGAGAAGCTGTAATCCTTGTGCGATGAATGCAACATAAACGTAGGTGGAATGTCAAATGGTACAGCTGCTGTAAGAACAGGATGGTGGCTCCTCAAAAAATTAAACATGGGATTACATGGTCCCACAATTCCACTCGTGGGGAGATACTCAAAAGAATTGAAAGCAGGTTCTCAAAGAGACTTTTATACCTCCATTGTCCACAGCAGCATTATTCACAGTAGCCAGGAGGTAGAAGCAACCCCAGTCCCCATAGATGGATGAACAGATAAGCAGAACGTGGGCATACGCCCAACGGAATATTATTCAGCCTTAGCAAGGAGGGAAATTCTGACATACACTGCAACATGGATGAACTTTGAGAATGTTATGCTAAGTGAAATAAGCCAGACACAAAGGACACAGGCTGGGCGCACTGGCTCATGCCTGTAATCCCAGTACTTTGGGAGGCCGAGGCAGGTGGATCGTTTGAGGTCAGGAGTTCATGACAAGCCTGGCCAACGTGATGACACCTGCAATTAAATACAAAACACCTGCTAAAAATAGAAAAATTAGCTGGGTGTGGTGGTGCGTCCCGGCTACTCGGGAGGCTGAGGCAGAATTGCTTGAACCTGGGAGGCAGAGGTTGCAATGAGCCAAGATCGCGCCACTGCACTCCAGCCTGGGCAACAGAGTAAAACCTCGCCTCAAAAAAAAAAAAAAAGGACAAACACCATATGGCTTCACTTTTATGAGGTTCCCAGACAGAAAGCAGAATGGTAGCAGCCAGAGGCTGGGGGCAGGAAAGAAAGGGGGATTACCATTTAGTGGGTACAGACTGTTTTGCAAGAAAAGAGTTCTAGAGATGGATGGTAGGAACAATTGTACAATAATGTGAGTATATGGAATACCCCTGAACAGTAAAGTATATTTAAAAATGTTTAAAGTGGTAAATTTTGTTTCGTATATTTTACCACAAGTTGTTTTATAAGTTTTTAATGCAGGGGGTAAAAAAACCTTAGTGGAAGAGTTTCTGGCTGGGCCCTTCTCCTCCATTCTTGGTTCCCCAGACTAACCTAGAGCAAGCTGGTTGTGTCGGCCCAGGACTCAGTTTCCCTGTTTGCTAAAGGGAGAAGTATAGGGTAATAAAAAGATAAATACATCATCCAGGATGTTTTCAGGAGGAAATTGTTCTAAACAGAGAAGGTGGGGTCCTTCTGGGAAAGTCTCCAACAGCAGCCAGGAGGGTGAACACTGCCGAGTAGTTAAGGTCATTTCCATCCAGGGCCTTGAGCAGCAGCTGCCAGTGCTCAGGTCCAGGTACACACACACCCACCCCACGTGAGTCCCAGGGACCCCAGGGCCCCATGCCCACCCATGGCTGCTGCAGGAAAGAAGAGCTTCCCAGTCGGAGCCCCTCAGCCCTCTCTCCCTATTCCTCAGCACCAGCTGGTCTTGCAACCTCCTTGTTCTCCGGAAGGGTGTTCCTGGTTCACTGGGCCCAGGTGTGTGCTAGGATTTGGACTGGATTTTACTGATGATGATATTGAATTAAAAAGAGTGGAAGCAGGCCGGGCTCGGTGGCTCACGCCTGTAATCCCAGCACTTTGGGAGGCCGAGGCGGGTGGATCACGATGTCAGGAGATCGAGACCATCCTGGCTAACACAGTGAAACCCAGTCTCTACTAAAAAAAAGAAAAAATTAGCCAGGCATGGTGGCGGGCGCCTGTAGTCCCAGCTACTCGGGAGGCTGAGGCAGGAGAATGGCATAAACCCGTGAGGCGGAGCTTGCAGTGATTGCGCCACTGCACTTCAACCTGGGCGACAGAGCGAGACTCCATTTCAAAAAAAAAAAAACGAGTGGAAGCCAGGTGTGATGGCTGTGACTGTAATCCCAGCTACTTGGGAGGCTGAGGCAGGAGGGTCACACTGAGACCAGAAGTTCAAGACCAGCCTGGGCAATACAATGAGACTTCATCTCTACAAAAAAATTACAATTAAAAAACAGAAGGGGGCCAGGCGCAGTGGCTCACACCCGTAATCTCAACACTTTGGGAGCCCGAGGCAGGCAGATCACCTGAGGTCAGGAGTTCAAGACCAGCCGGCCAACATGGTGAAACCCCGTCTCTACTAAAAATACAAAAATTAGCCGGGCGTGGTGGTGGGTGCCTGTAATCCCAGCTACTCGGGAGGCTGAGGCAGGAGAATCACTGGAACCTGGGAGGCAGAGGTTGCAGTGAGCTGAGATCGCACCATTGCACTCTTGCCTGGGCAACACAGCGAGACTATGTCTCAAAAAAAAAAAAAAAAAAAAAAAGAAAAAAGGCTGGGCATGGTGGCTCACACTTATAATCCCAGCACTTTGGGAGGCCAAGACGGGTGGATCACCTGAGGTCATGAGTTCGAGACCAGCCTGACCAACATGGCGAAACCCCATCTCTATTCAAAATACAAAATTAGCTGGGCATGGTGGTGCGCGCCTGTAATCCCAGCTACTCAGGAGGCTGAAGCAGGAGAATCACCTGAACCCGGGAGGCAGAGGTTGCAGTGAGTAGAGATCACGCCATTGCACTCCAGCCTGGGCGACAATAGTGAAACTCCGTCTCAAAAAATAAATAAATAAAAATAAAAAACAGAAGGGGAGACAGAGACAGCGAAACAGGGAGAAATTGGCAGAGATAAATAAAAAGACAGAGAGGGAGAGTGTGTGGGAGGGCGCTAACTGGGTATCAGAAAGAACCCCTGGACTTTCACCTCCCAAATGACTGATGCTTCCAAATTCTTCAGAGTAAGGGAGGGGGCTCCAGAGCCACGGTCAGCACAGACCCCTTTATGTGGGGATGCCCAACAGCTGTGGATGAACTGGCCACTGACACCCCAGCATACTCAAGCAGGGACAGAGATACGTGCACACCTGTCACCAAAGCCCATCAGCTGAATAGGATGTGGTGATGATGCCTTCAAAAGAGAAAACTGCCACCTCTAGGATATTCCCCCTTGGCCACGTTTGATTTGGCCACACAGCTTCCCAGCAGGACAGGAAGTTCCTCTCTTTTTTTTCTTCCTTGCAAAGCAGCTGAGGAAGTGGGCCAAGGATCCTCTGCCCCCAGGAGGTTAGCTGGGGAAGGGCTGGCCCCTGCTGTGGCTCCTCTCCTTCAGCAGATGGGCCCTTCCAGTGGACAGAGGCCTCAGCCCCAAGCTTCAGGTGACGGGGCAGTGTGTGGGGGGCTGGCGGAGGCGGGGCGCAGTACAGGGAAGCAAGTAGGAATCTGCTCCTTCCCTCCCTCAAGATCCTTTTTGGCAGCTTGCCATCCACCCGCCCGCAGCAAAGGACCTGCCACCACCACGAGTTGCACAGCAGCTCCTGCCCCAGCAACACTAGACCTCTTCTGACCACTGAGAAGCAAGACGCCCTTCCTGGAGGCCCAGGCAAGGCAAGAGCTACACTGAACACTGTGTTCTCCAGCGTCAAGGTGAAGTAGAGACACACAAGTCCAGCCACTCCTTGAAGCCTCCCTTGCCAAGAGATTTGAGCACAGATAGGCGACATTCCAACCCCAAGTCACCAACTGGGGGCTTGGGAAGGGCCTTTCCCGGGATGGCCATGCCATTGCGGCCTCTTGGCACCAAGATGGACCAAGAGGGAACTTGGAGAGTATGGTCAGAGGGTCCAGGAGGGAACCTGGACAGTGTGGTTAGAGGGTCCAGGACAGGTTTCTCCAAGGTCCAGGGCAGTGTCATCCAACCAGCTCAGACACTGAGAACCACCATGAGGCTAGAAACACAGCTCCCACTTCCACATCTGTCCCCACTCCACACATCCACTCATGAAGAATCACTGCAGCTTCATGCTGAAGGCGGGAGTGAAACCAAAAGAAAATCCCCCAGCCAAACTTCAGCAATAAAGGAAACCAAATCCATGGATAGGATAAGCTGCCCAGGACTGCACAGGAAGTCAAGGACAAGGCGGGGATGAACTGTCTCTTAGAATATGTGTCTCCTCTTTACAAGTCCCGGAAAAACAGAAAGGAGAAACGTTATGTACCATTCCATCCCTCTGACAAAGCTGCTGCCACAGCTGTGATATTTTTCCTGGTGGGCTGTGTATGTGTGCAAGAACACACACCACGCACAAGGCTAATGACGTTGCCCTAACAGGGAAGGTGTTTTTCTCTTCACTTTCAGTTGGAGCTCGGTCTGGCTATTCTAAGAGGCCAACCCCGCTCAGGTTGGACCATGGACTGTCACGGAAAGGGTCCTAGTCCTGCTCTTTTCTCACCCCACCTGCCAGAGACCCAAAGTGGCAGGTCAGGTGGGCACACATACCTTCCGCAGCTTCCCGTAGTCAATCAGCTCGGGCCGGTGTCGGTGGATCAAGGCACAGAAGCCGAGGCCATCCTTCCAACTGCCCGGGGAGAGAGAAGAAGGGGTAGGCTGGTAAATGAGGCTGAACAAACGGGCAGCCAAGCACTAACCAGGGCAAAGCAGGGGCCTCCTGGACTCCAGAGAGATGAACACAGAGCTTTCTGGAGCAGGAGTTAGAAGACGGGACGGGAAGGGACATTTGTTCCTGCCACAATCCCAGGCACTGGGGTCAAGACTTTGTGGCGGGGTTGGCAGGTTGAGATAAACCTGCCATATCCAGCCCTACCCACAACCAAGGCCCACGGCCCTAGTCTGCTGTTCCAGAGCCCTGGGCTGGGACTTCCTGGACAATTTCCTTGGGGACGCTCCCAGTAGCAAAAGCATCAACCAAAGTTATATCAGGCAGCAGCCCTAAGACACTGCAGGGAGAGAGACAGGGGGATTCAGAGGGATGGTGGCACCCCCTTCCCATGGAAAGCTACTTCTTCCACCAACAGTCTCCACTTGGTTCTAAAGCTGAGACTGACCCAGTCAAGGCGGGGGGGGGGGGAGGGGGGTCTGGGAGCTCCCAGGGGAGGCAGCCTGGTTCTGCGAGAGCCCCTCAGCCCCCAGCACTCACCTTATGTGGAAGTTCTGGATGTTGACGTTTTTGTAAGGGGCCGTCTTTCTCTGACACCACAGGAGCAGCCCTTCCTTGGCTGAAGTCTCTGTGGGGAAGGGGACCGGGCAGCGAGGTCAGAGGGCTGACTCGGTGGAGGAAGGGATGCCGGCTGATGGAGGCCCCACTGTGACCCCTTGATGCCAACCCTCCTTCAGAGGGCTGAAGGAGGAGCCCTGGCCATCAAGTCTATTCCCTTGACAAAGTTTGAGAAGTTATTTGAGAAACAGAAAAAGCAAGCTGGGAAGCTTTTCAGAGCTAGTTGTGCTATACATATAAATTCTGAGACAACAGTTTTTCCAACTTCAAGAATTATCTCCCCCTACTCCTTTTATTCAAAGAAATGGTAATGATAAAAAATAAGTCAGCAACCTCTATCAGGCTGAGGGGGAAGGTTTGATTGATCTGAGAAATCTACACATCCAGGGGTCTCCAGACAGGGGACCCCACAGCCTGAGGGTGCACACAGCTGAGTGAGAAGAAAGCATCAGGACTCCTAGACAGATTTTGTTTTTAATCTAAAAAATAAAAAATAAATAAAAATAAATAAAAAATAAGGTCTCCCTATATTTACTTAATGGATCAATACTGCTGCCCTCTGTGTGTGAAGGAGCCACGTGTCTGTGAGGTTAGGCAGGCAACTGAGGGGGCTCACGGAGCTCCCAGCACAGAAGAAAGACTGAAAACCACACTACCCCCCAATATGCTTTGGCTGTGTCCCCACCCAAATCTCATCTTGAATTGTAGCTCCCATAATTCCCATGTGTTGTGTGAGGGACCCAGTGGGAGATCATTGAGTCGTTGGCGTGGTTCCCCCCATACTGTTCTCGTGGTAGCAAATAAGTCTCACGAGATCTGATGGTTTTCTAAGGGGAAACCCCTTTCACTTGGCTCTCATTCTCTGCCCGCTGCCATGTAAAAGGTCCCTTTGCTCTTCCTTGCCTTCCGCCATGATTATGAGGCCTCCCCAACCATGTGGAACTGTGAGTTCATTACACCTCTTTTTCTTTATAAATTACCCAGTCTCGGGTATGTCTTTACCAGCAGCGTGAAAACTGACTAATATACTCCTGTGTTCATGCCTGTGAATTGGAGGTTAAGGTACTCAGTGGACTGAGTTCATGAATGATCTCATTTATTTTCAATGCACAAAATGGACTTTAAAATGACATTCAAGGGTTCCTACAAAGACCATAACCACCTAAGCAAAAGCAGACAATTTAAAAATTGGCAAAGCTAGTACTTCTACTTAGCTTAAGCTCTTTGTCAGCTAAATCACAAGAGTAACACAATGATGACTTCAGAGCTGACAGGAAGTCCACCCAAAAGAATCAAAATCATCAAGAAGGCTATTTGAGAAATAGATTTACATCCACTGTCATTAACAAGAACCACACCCCAGGTGACTACTATGACCCTCTTTCCAACCACTTCAACCCTAAATACCAAGTACCCATAAACCGAACTTGGACCCCTGCATTGCTGTATCACAGAGTGTCAAACCAACATCTCCATCACAAAGCAACTGAATTGAATCCACGTTGTTTTTATTAAGAAATTCCTTTGACTAAAAATGTTTATGTCTATGCCATTAAAACAAACATTTTAAAAATATTATCTCCATCTCATCTTGTAAAAGTTTGTTTCAGTATGTGTGTTTTATCATATGCACAGCAATATACAAATATTATGCAAGATAAATACATGCATAGCAGACATAAAGCTCAAAAACTGCCCGAGTATGGAACCAAATGTAGAGATCACTTCTCCAGACCCTGACGGCCCTTGTAGATCTGTGAAGAGGCCACTAGAGGGTGCTAGGGGAGCAGAGTAGAGGACGGGGTCAGCGACCCTCCTGGCACTTCCAGCGGCTATTTCCCCACCCTTTCAGATGAACGACCCAAGAGCCAGGTGGGTTTTCCAATATACTTCCCCGTGGCAGCCTTGGGCTTTCCCAAAGTGGGGAGTTTCCCTGGGGCCAACACGCCTATGAGAATCAGAATGGCAAATAGTTCTTTTTTCTACATTGACTGGAAGAGAGGGCTGATGCCCAATAAATGAGCAAGAAGCCTAGGACACGGCCCCTGATGAATGTCCATTGCCCTGGGTGCGGGAGTTCTCCAGGCTAAGCCCAGGGAGGGAGACGGGGTGGTGATGGCAGGATGGAACAAAGCGGAAACCCACCTTCCACGGAGATGTCCTGGATGGCAAAGCGCAGGATGATGGTCCAGATCATGCCCAGGGTCATCTTCACATTCCCATCCACGATTTCTACAGAAACAGCAGCACCATGCATCAGAAAGGGCCTCGGTGGGGACAGAATGAACACTCCCTCAGCACCCACAGCACTCCATGCCCCACACTAGGAATCAGACTCCAGAGCTCTACTTCTAGAGGGAAACCGGATTTTTGCTTGTTTGTTTCTGAGACAGGGTTTTCACTCTGTCACCCAAGCTAGACTGCAGTGGTGCAATCATGGCTCACTGCAGCCTCCAAATCCTGGGCTCAAGCAATCCTCCCATCTCAGCTTCCTGGGTAGCTGGGACTACAGATAGGCCACCACACTCGGCTAATTTTTTCATTTTTTGTAGAGACAGGGTCTTACGATATTGCCTGGGCTGGTCTCAAACTCCTGGGTTCAAATGATCCTCCCACCTTAGCCTTCCAAAGTGCTGGAATTACAGGCATGAGCTACCATGTCTGGCCTGGATGTTTCTTAAAGTTAATGCATAAACTGTGCTATTTAGGGCGCCAAAAAAAAAGTCTAATCAATCCTAATTGGAGACAGTGGGTACACCAGGGAAGGCCACAGAGAAGGGGGCATTTGAAATCCTGACCTGTGTCCCCAGCTGATGAAGAAGAGGAGAGGATTTCTAAACAATCACAAATGTTCTGGCAATTCTGTGAGCTGGGGCTGTCTGGGCAATCACAGCTCTCAAAATAGCCACCCACATGTGGAAAAACCAATGGAATCAAGAGAAAGTCACAAACTTAAAGTTTTGTAAATTGCCATTTTGAACCATCCACTGACTCAACCTCACAATGCCATTAGTTTGGGTACTAAAACAGATTTAAAAAAAAAAAAAATCAAACAACAGCTTCAAGATCACAGCTAACAGATAACCCACTATATTTAGTGTAAGCAGCACCTTTTAGAGTTTTAGAATCTAGAAGTTCTATGAAGTAGATTTTCTCTTTTTTTCTGTACCAGGCCTAATGGCAGGGAATACAACATAAATAAGCCCTATTTTAAGGAGCCCAATACATGGAGCAATTTATGGTCTTGTGGTTGAACAAGTGATATTCAAATGTACATTCCACACCCCCTCATCACCTGCTTCCAGACCAGGAGATAGTAATCTGGCCCATGGCAAAACACGCTCAGTTAAGAGTAAGGCACCCAAAGAATATCTTATTTTTTCCTACCTACAACATTAATTTTAGGGAAGACCCAACAGAACGATGAGAAGGATCAATTTCCAGGGAGTCCTGACCCTACTAGGATTTGCATCCCACAAACCCCTGAAACAAGAGTGGATTTCCATTAAGGACGGTATACTCTGACATCGTAGCCCCTTTCCCGAAAGTGAGGGCAAAACTGTATGCTGCTGCATGACCAGCAGGGTGTAGTCCATGGAGCGGTGCTTGGCCACAGCCACCTCCCAGGGGAGCAGGTAACCCACTGAGTCTGCATGGGATGCTGAGCAAAGGAAGAAGTGTCCACTTCTCCATGGAATAGGATGTAATCCTTCTTGCAAACAGGGAAGTAAAAATGCCCCTCCCAGAGCCCCAGCCACCAGGGGAGCACAGTCCCACATCCAAGCGCTTGGGTTGGGGAGAAACAGAGAGCTGTAGCAGCATGCAACCCCTTTTGCTACTAAGCAACACAGCCAGCCAGCATTCTGCAGTCCACATCATGGGGAGGCAGAACTACTCGTTAAGAATCAGCTCATAGACCTGGCAGTGGCTCAAGTCTGTACTCCCAACACTTTGGGAGGCCAAGACAGATGGATTGCTTGAACCCAGGTGTTCAAGACCAGCCTGGGCAACATGACAAAACCCCATCTCTACAAAAATACAAAAATTAAATAGGCATGGTAGTGCCTGTAGTCCCAGCCATTCAGACTTAAGTGGGAGGATTGCTTGAGCCAAGGCAGAGGCTGCAGTGAGCTGTGATCACACTACTGTATTCCACCCTGGGCAACAAAGTGAGACCCTCTCTCAAAAAAAGTAAGATAAAACAAAAAAGTAAAGGAATCGGCTCATAAAGCTTTGATTTTTTTTTTTTAAAAAAAAAGCACTTTCATTTGTGATTTCTAATGGTTTAAAGGGTTCATCTAAATTGAAAAGACAAACACTAAACTCTCAATAAATAGGCAAAAGACAAAAAATCATAAAACATGAAATACAAATAATTCATAAGAATGTTCAATCTCACTTATAATCAAAGAAATAAGATCATCTTCCCACGCTATTAAATCAGCAAACTTAAAAAACAAAGTTAGGCTGGGTGAAGTAGCTCATGCCTGTAGTCCTAGCACTTTGGGAGGCCAAGGTAGGAGAATCGCTTGAGTCCAGGAGTTCAAGACCAGCCTGGGCAACATAGGAGACCTTGTCTCTACAAAAAAATGAAAAAATTAGCCAGGTGCAGTGGTGCACACCTGTAGTCCTAGCTTCTTGGGAGGCTGAGGCAGGAGGACTGGGGTTGAGCCCAGGAGCTCAAGGCTGCAGTGAGCTGTGACAGCACCACTGCACTCCAACCTGTGTGGCAAGTCAAGACCCTGTCTCCTAAAAACAAAAACAAAAAAAAAACCCCAAAGTTGAAAAACCACATGCCTTGATGTCAGCAAGGCTACCACATTAGAAGTGTAAATTGGTTTAAAAAACAATAATAATAATTTCTGGGAAATTAATCAATTAATCTTGGAAATAATTTGGCCACAAGGAGTATGCATCTTAAAGTTGCTCAACTTTTTGGCAGTAAAATTCTATCTCCAGGAATCTATCCCTAGCCAATGAAAGGAAATGCAGAGTAAGGTTCCTGTATGAATGCACTTGCTGCAAGGCTATATTTATCACAGCCCCGTACTAGAAACCTCGCAAATGTACACAGTACACAGAATGACCAAGTAAATCCCCAGACCCCATATCGCCCTCTGCTAAAACCTCCACAGCTTCCCACCTCCCTGAGAGTCAAAGCCAGTGGCCAGCAAGGCCCTTGTGGTCTGGTTGCCTGGGCCTCTGGTTCCCCTTCTTCCCCCTGCTCTTTCTTCCCCTCCCCCTCTGCTCAGGCCCCCCTGCAGCTCCCCCTCCCTAGATACCTACATGGCTTGTCCCTGCCTCCTGCCAGTTTCACTCACATACCCCCTTGTCATGGACACCTCCCTTGACCACCCAAGTTCCTCCATGCTTTGGTTTTCTCCATCTGACAGGTGTACATGCATATTTTCTCTTTCCCCTCTAGAACGTAAGCCCCTTGAGGGTAAGAATACTTCCTACTTTACATCATTGCTTAGAGTCCAGTATGAAGCCTGGCACAGGGAAAGCCCCCATCAGCATCTGCTGAGTGAATGAATGAGTGAACAAACACTAACCACAAGTGGGGGAATGGGCAGAGCTAACACAGGCCTGGGCCCCCTGAGAACACAATGGGCCTCAGTCTCTTCTAGGGCAGGGCCCAGGCCTGGGATGAAGTACGACAAACAGATGACGAGGCCAGGCGCAGTGGCTCACACCTGTAATCCCAACACTTTGGGAGGTCAAGATGGGACAGATCACTTGAGGTCAGGAGTTCAAGACCAGCCTGGCCAACATGGTGAAACCCCGTCTCTACTAAAACAGAAATTAGGCAGATGTGGTGAAACGTGCCTGTAATCCCAGCTACTCATGGGGCTGAGGCAGAAGAATCGCTTGAATCCGGGAGAGGGAGGTTGCAGTGAGCTGAGCGTGCCACTGCACTCCAGCCTGAGCAACAGAGCAAGACTCGTGGCAAAAACAAAACAAAACAAAAAAGACAATGAATGTAGCCGTTAACGATTACATCATGAGTGCTTAATAACTTAGAAAAATTGTTCAACATGGGAAATGGGAAAAGCAGGTAAAAAATTTCATAAACAGTGTTTAAAATATAAGGGAAAAAATTTTTAAGCCTAGAAAAAAGCTCTGGCGGTAATCCCATGGTTTGGCCTTCCTAAGAGTGGGACTGCAATGCTAGCCCTCCCCTGGTCCCCCACATGCTGCCCCACTCTGTCACGGCCAAACTTCAGGGACTCCCGCTGGCCCTGACCTCAGTGCCTGCAGATCTGCCATCCTGGAGCCTTCCTGGAGGGACTGAGAGGCAGGTGGCTTCTTTCTTGGGTCTTGCCTACTTATCCTCTTCTCCTTCCCCAGAAACTCCCCAGAGAGTTTTGCTTACTGAATTCTCATTTACACCAAAGACATAGTTTCCCTCCAGAAAACAAAGGCGCCAAGCACGAGCACGGGGAGTAGGGTGTGCTTAATTAGCAGCCCATGTACGCCCAGCCCCAGTTCCCACCTGACTCCCATCCCATTCACTCTCCTTCCCCTTCCCTGGCATGGCAGGCCCTGTATTCCAGGCCTCCGGCTTCTCAACGTTTGCAGCAGGGATGCCGCATCTCGCAAGCAGCTTTGTGACAGGGACTGCTTGGAAGGTTGGGCCCAAAGGGAGGGTCCCAAAGTCACAACTGGGCTTCGTGGGAAAAATCTTGATGACAGATTAACAGCGTCAGCCCTTCCTGGTCTATGGCGAGCTATGAAGCTGCTCGCATCCCCTGCTTACTGGGAACCTGTTTCTCCCTCCTCGCTCCAGAGACACCGTCGTCTGTTCAGTATTCAGATGGCAGAATGAATGCTGCAGAAATTCCATGTGACAGAAACTAGAACCCCAGGGGCCACCGCCTCCCAGCCCAATGCTGTGGTATGGCACCCATGGCCCCCTCCATCCTAAAGACACATGCTACCTCACTGAGACCACCTCCACGCCCACAGCACCCAAACCCTCAGGCTCTACCTGCCCAAAGACCTTCAAATACAAAATCCTTTTTGAGTTCCTTCCCCTGGTTAACTACATTCCAACCACTCACCCAGGCCAAGTCCCAGTTCCATGAAGTCTAGGCATTCTAGAACCAAGTATCGTAAGGGAGACCTTAAGGATGTGCTCCAACCTCTCCCTGCTGTGTGGAAGTTCCTTGTCTCCAGCCTCCATGTGCACACCTTCAGGGACACGACACTCATGACCTTCCCAGAGCCCCGGTTCCATTTCCCAAGGCTCTGCATGTTATCCAGAGTCCACCTACCCACAGAGTACCTATTCTGGGCCTGGTTCTGCCCTTCGGAGTCAGCCAGAGGTCTTAGTCCTTACACTGCATGATAATCCTTCAAAGACTTTGGCGGGGGGCTGAGGGGTGTCCCTGCTGGGCCTGGTCTCCACAGTCACAGCCTTCAGCAGCCCAGGATGGACAACCTGCAACGTTCCCCCGCCCCCCTTCCAGAAGAGCTCATTCCAGGCGATCTGCCTGTCACCTTTTATTTATAATCTACATCAATAAACTCCATTTCACTTATAAAAGCCCACAAAATGCCATTTGCTGCCTCATCTAGTTTCCTGGTTTAGCAGAGCGGCCACTGTGGCATGATCCTAGTGCTCAGCCTGATGGGAGTGGATGATTTCAGACCTGGAAGCCGCAGCTGAAAACACTGGCTCCTCAGGGCAGGGAGAAGGTAAAGAATATCTCATTTTAAAGGAGGCTTTTTGGCTGGGCGCGGGGGCTCATGCCTGTAATCCCAGGACTTTGGGAGGCTGAGGCAGGCGGATCATTTGAGGTCAGGAGTTCAAGACCAGCCTGGCCAACATGGTGAAACCCCATCTGTACTAAAAATACAAAAATTAGCCAGGCGTGGTGGCGCGAACCTGTAATCCCAGCTACTTGGGAGGCTGAAGCAGAAGAATCACTTGAGCCTGGGAGGCGGAGGTTGCAGTGAGTTAAGATCGCGCCATTGCACTCTAGTCTGGGTGAGAGAGTGAGACCCTGCCTCAAAAAACAAAAGATAAAGGAGCTTTTTCAAAATATTGAGAGAAGCTAGGCCTGTGTCAAAGGAAAAGGGAAACCGAGGCCGCCAGGTGAATCACCTTCCCAGCACAGCAGCGGCAGTGAGATGAGAGTTCACGCCAGTGTTCCTCTCACTCCTCACCCCCGAGGCCAGCATGGCAGGGGCAGGCTTGATCTGCCATCTCATCGCTGAAGACAATTCCATGTGAAAGTTCTGTCCTGGGACCCGACCCGGGGAGGCAGCGCTGACAGGAAGAGGGAGGCCTCAGCTCTGGAGCCTAACCCTAGGTTTAACCCTGGATCTGCCACATAGAAGCAGTCTGGCTCAGAGCCTGGGCTCAACGGACGACACTCTTCCACTCTAGCACCTTTTCTGAGCCTCAGTGTCCTTAACTGTAAAACGTGGCTGGCGATACCCATCCTACGAGTCCATCGTGACGGTAGCAGGAGATGCCCCTGTAAAGCATCCTGTCTGGTAACACAGAGCTGGTACTCGGTGAGCGCTACTCTCTTCCACCTTCCCCTGCCCTGCCCTCCTCCCCGGCTTTGGTAGAGGCTTTAAAGAAAAAACAAGTTGTTTTTTAAAATTTAGTTGCCAAATTTTTCTTTTCAAAAAATCTGGATTTCTGGCTTTTGAAAAACTGGAAGATCTAGCAGCCCTGGATCCGCACAGCGGCAATTTCTTACATCCACAAGGTGCCCACCCCGCTTAGGACATGATTCTGCAACTCGCCACAGCCCCTACCCACCCCTGCCACTGACCCCTGAACCACTTCACAAATTCTCTACACTCCCCTGCCCCGGGGGCATCTGAGCCTGCACCAATCACCCGGGTGACTGTCTTTGGCCTCCCACGCCTGCTGAGTTATAACTTTTTCTGCCAAGTCTTGAATTGCTCCCTAATGAAACAAACTGTTCTTTTCTTATAAGGCGGAGAACATCTTCCTAATCACAAAGCAGAGTATACTGCTATATGTCAATCCTTTGAACATTTATTGAGCACCTACTGTGTGCATCATGCTGCTAGGAGCTGGGGCCACAGGATGTAGAAACCATGCTTTCTGCCTTTGGGAAGCTCATAGCTGGTGGGGGAGATGCTGGAATCCACAAGGCACCTCCCGCGACCACCTTGGGCACTGGCCTGAATTCCAGATAAGGCCAGAGGTGAGTAAATTTTTTCTGTAGAGGGCCTGATAACAAATGTTTCTGGCTCTGTGGTCCATATAATCTCTGTAGCAACTACTCAACACTGCCATTGAAGCACAAAAGCCACTGATGATACATTAACACGGGTGTGCTGTGTTCCAATATTTCCAAAAATCCGAGTCAGCTGGACTTGACCCCATGCACTGCAGTTTGCTGAGCCTGTGTTAAAGTTCTCCATTTGATGTATCAACAAAATATCCCTCCATTTCTAGAAGAGAGGGGACTGTAAGCCTCAACCAGAGAAGAGATCTGCTCCTATGGACCTACCAGGAGCAAGACTCCTGCCCCTCCAAGGAAAGGCCACTCTCTGAGGGCATTTCTCTGGTGTCACAAAGACCTGCGTTTGAGTTCCGGCTTTGCCATTTATTGACGGCAGAACCTTATTGACGGCAGAAGTAACGTAATCTCTTTAAGCATCTGTTTTCTTATGGCAAAATTGGGAGAATTAATTATGAGTGCTACCTCATAGGCTTGTTGGAGGATTAAGTACATGCCACAGAGCGAGCAGTCCACTCTCACAGCCAGGGTGTGTCTCGAATGAGTGAGATTCGTTCGTTTTCAGGTCTCTGACCTCACACAGCAGGTGCCCCATAAATACTTGCTAAATCCATGGTCACAGGACTGAAGGGGCCTGGATAGAATATCTTCTGCCTGCTCTAAACGACCAACTCTCAATTTTTCAGAGCCACCACCACGCACACAAGAAATTACACTATCTTCTTTCAATCATTAAGGACATCCTAGTAATAGCTTTTTTGGGAAGTGTTTCTAAGTAAAAGTGAAAGAGTTAGGAAGCTACACTGCAGGGAAATGCTATTAAAAATGTTCCTACAGACTTCAGTCTTGCCAGGACCCCGGGGGAGTCTCGGGGCAGCCTCCGGCCTCTACCAGCCTGCGTCTGCACACCCTTTCCAGCCCACACACAAATCCTCTGCTCCAGGCAATGCTGTGCAGTCAGGCCTGTGGATAGGGGAGGTGGCATGCCACACACACATAGGACTCCACAGAGCAAGGACGTGGCTAAGCGGGTACAGGCATGGGAACAGGGGTCTGAGTCCTTGGTTTTGGGCAGGGCTGAGACTAGAAAAGCGCTGTTGCAATACAAAGCACCCACAGGCGACCAGATGGAGGTGTTGGGGACCCACTGCCCAATGCCCCCAAGTGATGCAGGGCCCAGTAGGCAGCTCAAAAAAGGCCAAGAGAACCAGGGGGGACAAAGAAAATCAGACTCCTTGGGGCCACCAGAGGCAGGCCTTACTCACCTTCAGCTCCGATGGACACCAGTTTGACACCTTTGCTGGCTATGAAATCCAGGGCCTTGTTGACGTTGGAGATCTTGTGCACCCTCATCTTGCCTCGCTCTGGCTTGGCCAAGCGTTCACCTGTTTGGATCAAGAGGGAGGAAAAGGAAGGTGAGATGCTATGAGCCAGGGGCCAGAGCTACTATCACTACACCCTCATCCAAGGCATAGCTTAGCTAGGCAGGAGCGTGTGCATGTGTGCATGTGTGCATGTGTGTCTGCGCTCACACGCCGCTCAGGGGCTGGAGAATGTCACCCTGGCAGGGAATGGGGGCAAATCTACCCTGCCTCTTCTTTCTTCCGCTTCTCAGGTCCAAACCTGCTTGCATCCACTCAACATTTATTTATCAAGCCCCTACTGCATGCCAGGGATTTGGCTGGGTGCTAGGCATAGGGGGTGAACAAAACAGTTTCTTGCCTTTATGTAATTATAGTCCAGTAGGAGAGACAGACCTTAAACAGAGAAACACAAATAAATATATACAATGAACATATACAAAGAAAGATCCATGCTCTTCAAAAGAGGAGGAGGAAGAGGAAGGAGGAACTGAGGATTGGTCAGAAAGGTCTGAGTCTTTGCAGCCAGGCAAAGAAAGCAAGGAATGATGATCAAGGCAGAAGGAATAGTACATGCAAAGGCCCTGAACTCCTTTCTAGCCTTCTCTGTGCCCTGGGAGGAGGGTATAGGTCACTCAAGTATGAACTTCCCTGGTATTTAAATAGGCTGCCTATAGCAGCCCATCCCCATTTGAGAACTGCAGTTCTTGTCCTGTTATGCTGCCTCCCATGGGCACCCAGGGCTCAGCTCCAGGTCAACCCTCCACCCCCACCTCCAGACTCCACACAGTAGCTTCTGCTGCTCAGGTTTCAAGGTCAGAACCTTCGAGAAAATAGAGGTAGAGGAGCTGGCTCTCCAAATACCCCCAATTAAGAGTGCTTTTATCCCAGAACAAAGAGCATCTAGGGGCCTCTGAGAATTTTCTAAGTGTAGCATGTGGCCATACCTAGGAAAGGGGTACATAGCTTTCAGGGTCTCTAAGGGGCCAAGGACCCCAAAAGGCTTAGAACCACCATCACAGAGCCTGGAACTCAGGCCCCTTGTGCCTGCCCTGATCTCCCGACCAGCCCCACTGTCTCCCCAGCAGGCCGACAGTCTGGCTGTGAGAGCTCCAGGGACCAGCCACTGGGATTCTGGCCTAGCCCACCCTGTCAGAGCAGCACCTCTCCAGGTGGCCTCCCAGCAGCCCGCTAGCTTCTGGAAGACAGCAGACTTCCTGCCACAGATGGGATCTGGCTGTCAGCTCCCAGGGAAGCACAGCTGTTTTTTAAATTAAATCAAGACTTTCCACTTGGGGCCCTCCCAAGGCTCTGGCTGCAGCCCAGCAAGGTACCCCAGCATTTCCTGTCCAGGGGAGATGGCACAGGGGCTCCCTCCCCACAAGATGGATGCAGGCAGCACCACGTCCCTCCCCGGAAGGCTACTCCTGCGACAGCCCCAGCCCTTGGGGCCTGCCCAGCTAAGTGGAGTGCCCCAGCCATTCAGCAGCTGCGCACACTGGCCGGAAGGAGGCTTCTGCAGAGGACAGTGGAGGAGGCAAGGGTTAAACACGGGAGAATGGGAAACGCTTCCCAGACCTGGGCCAGTGGTTCTCAAACATCAGTCAGCACAAAATCACCTGGAGAACTTGCTAATCTGTGGCTGTCCAACCCCTTTCCCCCTCTCACTAAGTCTGTGATTAGGAGGGCTGGGGTAAGGTTTGGAAATCTGCATTTTGACAAGCAATCCTGCTGATTCTGGTGTGGGTAGTCCAAGGACCACACTTTGAGAACCTCTGTAGGCAGCATCCCCCTTCTTCTCCTCATCCTGGGGCACCCTACCCATCTCCAACGATGATCAGGAGAAGATAGCCCAGCATTTCCTGTCCAGGGGAGAACAGATCATTTCATAGAACAGATCTTCCCCAGCCTTGGGAAAGAGACACATGCTTCACAGAAGCGCACAGGTTCCCCCGGGCACAGGTCAGACCCATGCAGCAGGAATACGCTGGGTATCATGCGGACAAGTCCAGCTCTGAGCACTCAGTTGTTCTAATGTTCCTGGAGCACCACCTACATGTCTGGTGCTGTTCGAAGCACCTGAGACACAGAGAGAAGATGGCCTGCCCCAAGGAGCTGTGTGGAGCAGAGAAGAAAACAAGCGAACCAAAAATGATTACACTTCGTGGTAAAAGATACAGCAGAGGAATTAATGGGGTATTAGAGGTGCTGGGGAGCTGGGCGGGGGGTGGGGAGCTGTGGTGCGGGCTGGGCACAGCCCACTCAGATTAGGGGACAGAGGAGGGGTGAAGCCTTCTTGAAGGACACCCTCAAGCTGTGTTTTGAAGAATGATAAATAGTAAGGCCAGGTTTGTTTAAAACTGGGGAAGGGTAGTGGAGGAGGCAGGAAGCAGGGACATTCTAAAAGGCAGTTAGAGACCGGGCACGGCGGCTCACACCTGCAATCCCAGCACTTTGGGAGGCTGAGGCGGGGATATCACCTGAGGTCAGGAGTTCAATACCAGCCTGGCCAACATGGTGGAACCCTATCTCAAAGAAAAAAAGAAAAAAGAAAATAAATAAATAAATAAAGACAGTTAGAAGAAAACAGCATGGTGGTTCCTCAAAACATTAAACAGAGCATTCCCATGTAACCTAGCAATTCCATTTTGGGGAATATACAAAAAAAGAACTGAAAGAGGGATTTTAAAAGTATTTTGTACACCCGTGTCCCAGCATTATTCACAATACCCAAAAGGTACGAACAACCCGAGTGTCTACTGACAGGTGAATGAACAAAATGTAGGCAGCCATTTTATATCTGTAGGGCATACATACAATGGAATATGATTCAGCCTTAAAAAGGAAAGGGATGGCAGCACATGCTCCAACACGGATGAACCGCGAAGACATTCTAGTAAGTGAAATAAACCAGCGTCACAAAGGGAAAAATACTGTATAATTCTACTCGTACAAGGTATACCTAGAGGAGTCAAATCAGAGACAAAAAGTAGAATGTTGGTTGCCAGGGGAGGGCCAGGGGGAGCGGGGAGCTAGTGTTTAACAGGTGTAGGGTGTCGATTTTAGACGGTGAGGAGCCCTGAAGATGGACAGTAGTGATGGCCGCACAACAGTGAGTACATGCATTTAATACCACTGCACTGCAACCTTTAAAATGGCTAAAATGATACATTTTTGTTATATATTACTTTACCATACACACAGGTTTTATCTGAAAGTAGAAAAAATCACTAAAAAAAAGGGCAGTTAGAGCTTGTGCAAAGGCACAGGGAACAGAAAGTGGATGTCATCTGAGGAGAGCTGCACGTTCCCCGCCCCCACCGCCAACTGGCAGAGGATCTAAGGTCTGATACCTTTTTGGGAATAGTGAGTTGAAAACAAAGCAGGTGCCAGCCCATGCAGGATTCCATAAGCTATGCTAAGGAATGTGGCCTGCAGGCTGAAAGCCTTGGAGAGGCACCGCGGGCTGAGGGCTGTAAGCAGGGAACAGCGTGACCATATTTGGACTGACTGTCGGGCGAGCCCTCTGGCTACAGCGACAGGGGTGGACTGCCAGGAGGAGGTGGGGTAAAGGCCTTTATGGGATCATCTAGGTGAGAGTTGACACAGGCCACAAATGACACCACAACAGTAGGAGTTAAAAGAAGGATTGAGAAGAAAGAATCAGAATGAACAGAACATCAGTAACAAGTTGCAAAGAAGAACTATCTATGATCCCAGCTCGGGTGCAGAGAACAAGACTCTGGGAGGGAAAAGAGGTTTGCTAGGGCGGGAGTGACAAGCACAGAGTTTTGGACATGCTGAGAGGACCGTGTGGGACACTGGGGTGGAGACGCCCAGCGAGGTTCAGCATTTGAGAGGTGGCTCAAGGGAGAGGCCTGGGCTGGGATTAGGTCTAAGGCTTACCAGCATCAAGGTGAAGAGAAAGTGAAGAGAGTAGCTAACATGGCCCAGTGTATCAACCAAGGCTAGACTCACGGGACTCCCACTCTTTAAGGGATGGTAGCAGAAAGGCATTCATAAGCAGGATGAGATGTGTGTTCCAGTAGAGCTGTCCCTCCAGACATCTGGACAAACCGGGGGCTGGGGAATGGCCTGGGTCACCTGGATACAGCTAGATAAGTAGTAATGGAGCCAAGATTTGGAGACAGTCACCCATGGTTAACATTCTTGGCCACAGAATCCTGGCACTGGGGAGGAGAAAGAACCTCAGTTCCTTCAAAGCCTCCCCTTTTTTTTAACAAACAAGGATGCCGAAACAGAAAGGCAAAGCAACTTGTCCAAGGCACCTGGATGCCTGGCACCAGAACCAGAACTCAGACCCACGCTCCTACATGTGGGAATTCATGTGGGGAATTCATACATGTCATCCCCAACTTGTTTCAAGAGTCCCAAAACCAGCTGCGCCCATGGGCAGAGCGATGCCAAGGTGTCAGACAGCACCAACAGACAGCATCTCGTCCTGGGCCAAGGTCCGCCTCACCTGAGATGACCTCCAGCAGCAGCATGAGCTTCAGGCCATCCCGGAAGTCCTCTTCGATGTTCTCAATCTGCGTCCCCGCCTTCCGGAGGTGGGAGTTACACCATGCCGTGAATGTCTGGGCAGAGAGAAGAAGGGCAAGTGGTCAGGGGACTGGTGTTGTCATCCTCATTGGACAAGCTGTTTAACAGTGCCGGGAGGTGGGCGGTGGACCCTACTCAGCAGAGCCTCTCAACAGAGTTGCCCCACCATGGTCTCACTCACAGCATCAGCCAAGCACTGAGCTCCCCACAGGGCAGCAGCCGAGGGACCCTACACAGAGCCTGCTACATGGGTGGGAGCAAGCAGGAGAGATGAAGCAGCAAATTTCCTTAACATCCGCCTCCCAGCCCTCTCTCACAGACATCATGCACACCCACATTTGAAAATGCCACAATTCCATTCTTATAAGTTACCTCTTAAGTTATAAGACTTAGTTTCAATCTTCACAGTTTTAAGACAGAGTAACCCGGAAGTAACATATTAAGCCCTGTTGACACCTTAGGGTAAATTAGTATATTAAATCATTTCATTAGCAGCCAGCTAAGAGAAAGGAATAATAAGTTTTGCTGAGAACAGAATTCAGATGCAGGGTGTCAGGATAAGGGGGAAGAAGAGTAAGCACCCCAATGTGTATGTGTGTGTGTTTTGGGTGGGGATAGGGGCACCTTAAGCTGCAAAAGCATGAGGAGTTCCAGAAAGGGAACGTAAGGAGGTTAAATCAAAGATCATCAGCTTCACAGTTCTCTATTAAGCAGATCATCATCAGGTGAGGCAGCAACTAAGCCATGCTGTGCCAACAGCACCACCTGGTGGTTCAAACAGAAACAGGTGTCTCAACAAACATGAGAAAAGCATGCATTTCAGTTTTACACATCTAAAATGGGTGTCTCTCTCCAGTTGTCTCCAGTCTATGGTAACCAGAGAGAAGAGCTCCCTTGCTTTAGATCTAAATCATTCATTGGCAACTCCAGACTTCTCTGCACCAAATGGCACTACCAATTACATGGGGCTCACCCAACACCAGAGCCATTCAGCTCTCTTCCCACCTGCCCTGCAAAATTCAAAGGGTGGGAAGAGTATCATTCATGTGATAGTAAGAACCACACTAGAAATACTCTTCCTCACGGGAAAGGTCACAGCCTCATGCTCCCCACCCCCTTCCTCCTGCCCTGGGGAACTCCAAAGGTGAAGTGGCAATGAGTGGGCAGGAAGCGGGAAGAACATCACATCAGCGAGTATCAGGGGGAAAGAAACAGCTGCTTAGATTTAGAAGCAAAAGTTGAAGAGCCTATGAGCAAGAAAGGGAACAGGGGGGACAGGAGCTATCACTCCACACAGGCAGGGAGAAAGGGACAGCATTATGATACCCCGTGACTCTGGGCTTAATCTTTCAATCATGTCTCACTAGTGACTTACCAATACGGAATACCTGTCTCTTCCTGCAAACATATCTCCACTCCGCAGGCCAGCCTACTCCCATGATGAAGAGAAACAGCGTATTGTGCTATCCCAGAGCTTTGGGAAGACTGGCACACAAATCGGGGGTGGATAGGAGGCATACATTGATTTCCAGTGTCCTCTCTATCTTGCTTGGCTAACTCACTCATCTTTCAAGACTGGGTAGAGATATCACCTCCTCCAGGGAGTCTTCCTGATAGGCACCTACTATGTCTGTGCTGGACATACACCTACAGTACCTTGCATTCACCCATTATGTCTAGCCACTTGTCAGCTCCACACCCCCAGCCTGGGAGCTCCTGGAGGTAGAAACTCAGTGTTCACCTTTATATCCCAGAGACCCAGGGCACAGAGTCAGGGACACAGCAGTGAACTAAACAGCAAAAGTCCTTGCCTCTGTGCAGCAGACATTCTAGTGGACGTAAGAATTGGGCAGCCAGGTGAAGGAACAAGTGGGGAACTGGATGCAAAGCTGAGAGGGTCCTGGGAGATCCAGTACCTTGTGGGTGAGGCTGAATGCTCTCAGGGCAGGGGGTGATGGGACAAACAGTGCTCTTAGGGACCCTCTGGACATAGAAGACAGCTCGGAGGAAAGAGGACACAACAGGGGAGGGAAGCATATGTATCAAGCATCCTTCCTCCGGTGCTGGCACTGCACCTTTACCCTTTAGCCTTTATCTTTATTTTTAACTTCTTTTTATTGGTAGAAAAAATATTAAAGGATTTTTAACTCTTTAAAATAAATATAATTTATTTTGGTTTTGCACATTCTCTCCCAGCTGACACTGGTCTGCCCAGTGTCTTCAAGCTGTGCATTCACACTGGAGTGTGCGTTCACACTGGGGTGGACGGTCTTTTCTCATTTATCACCAACTTGGCCATCCCCAGCACCCAATCCCAGGCCCCCAGCACTGAACCTTCAGCCTAAGGTTTTCTATTCCCTTGAGGGGAACCGTGTCAGCCCCAGCAACTCGAAGGGACGCTTTCAGGTCCAATGTGAACTGAAACACCCAGGGTCCTAGCAGGCACCGCCCTGCGCCCGCCCAGCTGGGGGCTATAAATTCTCACTGTTTACTACCCAGTCGTGGAGGGGTTTGGGGGTGAGATAAAGGAAGAAGAGGCTGCTGTTGTAAAAAGACACTGCTTTTGAAAGAGCAAAAGCGCTGTTGAAAGCAGCCAGTCCCCTTTCCTGGAGAAGCCAGGCTTAGCCCTGGGAAACAAAACACACCTGTGTTTGCTCGGGTCTCCTGGACAAAGCACTGGAACACGGCTTTACTAAAACCCCCAATCCTCAGAGGCCCCACAGATTACTGCCTTGAAGGGGGCTCTGAGCACCTCTCAAACTGCAAAGTTTCCCCGACAAGCAGCACCCACCGCAAAGTTGAGGCAAGAGGAGGAAATGGTGGCAGTGACTCAGTGATCAACAACATGCCCTTCGGGACGCATCAGAGCTGGGTTCCGTTCTCAGATCCACTATTTACTGGTTGTGTGACCTTCAGATTAACCTTCCTAAACTTCAGTTCCCTTTGCAGTAAAACAGGGACAGTAAGAGCACTTCATAAAAGTTAAAAAGATTAACTCAAAAAATATCCGTAAAGAACTTGCCATTGAATAAATGCTCAGCGAACAGTGGGGATGAGGAAGAGGACTAGCTCCCCACAATGTTCTCAGGACCAGGTCTCAGAGGACTTGCTCTTGCTCCCCTGCACTCCCACCCCCATCCTCTCCCTGCCCCCAGCCACCAAACCCTCCTGTTGTAGGTCCCACCCCGCCATGCACTGTACTGTTTCCAAGATGACAACATGCGAACTTTTTGAACCGGTGCTGGTATGTTCGTGGGAGAGGGTGGAACTGTGGCGTGTTCGTGGGAGAGGGCCATCTTCAAGTCACCTCCTTGGGTCACGCTCAGGCTCACAGCCTGACAAAGGAGACCTGGGACGGCAGGTCTTCAGTGGATCCACTCCGTTCCAGAAATGGTTTCGGGGATGCCGAGAGGTCCCAGGAAAAGTCCTTGGGACCAAGGATCACACTGGGACGTTCCCACAGAGCCGCGGCAATGGCCTGTTCTCCTCTCAGCAGCCCTATCTGTACTCCACCCGCCCCGGCCCTGCACAGTCTCTGAGGACCTGGGACAGAGGGAGGGGCCGCAAAACAGCCTGGACTCCTGCTCAGCCTCTCACTGACCTCGAAGCCACTGCCCATGTCTAACCCAGTTTAAAGGTGGTTTGAGGAGGTGAAGAGTGCAACTTTCCAGCCCTGAAGTTCAGGGTTGCAAAGAGGGACCTGGCCAGGTGCCAACAGAGGAGCCCCAACCCAGGCCAGGGCTCACGGAGCTGGCCATGGAGACAGAATCACATTGTCCACCTTCCGTACAGGTCTCACAGCCTTGCTCTCACAGATGCCGCTAACATCTTTTCGTCATATCTTTCACAATTATCATGTTGATACACTTCCTTTAAAATGTGTTGGAAAGGAATATGGCTTTGGAGAACATGCCTTCCCTGCCCCCCAGCTCAGACACACTGCAATGTGACTTTGGCCACAGTAGGCCTCTTTGAGCCTCAGTTTTCATGTGTGTAAATGGGGGACAACAGCATCTCCCAGGCATGACTGAAAGGAAATACCCTTATGCAGTAAATAATATTAGCATAGTAATGTTAATTTATGTGAATAATGACAATATAGTATCATTGTGTCTGAAATATAGTAAGTGTGCACAAAGTGGTGGTTCCTGCCATCATCATCACTGCCTGAATTTTAGATTCTAAAAGGATGTCTGAATAATCACACTGTGCAGGGATCTGGGGTTCCGAAGATTACCACAGAAGCATGAGTCAGGGGATGAGCTTTTACAGTCAAGCATCCTTCACACCCTTGGTCATGGGGGAGGGAGGGATAAATCACAAGACCCTAAAGCAGGAGGGCCATGGGATTTGCTCGGATCACTCTGCAGACAAGTATCCACGGGAATGCAAGGATTCAGTCACTCTAAAGAAGACACTGCAAATCCAGGCCTATCAACTTCTAGCAGGTGGTAAACCCTGGACAAGTCACTTGGCATGGCTCTGCCTGAAGGCACCATCTGTAAAGTCGGGGTAGTAATAGCACCTACCCAGCGGACTAGTGGAGGAGTCAATGAGACAGTCCACTTAAAACACTGAAAATGTTACAGCAACTGCAATAATTAACCATTGTTACTATTGGCACCACAATTGGGAGTATAATTATTATCAGTTTATGCTGTTAACACACCTCATAAAAGAATGTTAGAGCTAGAAGAGGTGTTAGGCACCACCCAAGTCAAACTTTGACTTTACAACTAAGGACACACACCAGAGAGGGTGAGCGGCTTTCCCCAGCCCACACGGCTGGGTTACATTCACAACCCAACCTCCCGACTCCTCCAGCCCCTCACACTTTCTGCTCTACCCGAATGATGTGGATTTCAGGTGCAGGCACGGGTGGGTGCTGGAAGGGAACAGCAGAACCAAGCCTGAGATTCTCAGGGGCCAAACAGGTAAGCTGAATCTCATAGGGTGTCACTGAAAATGGGTCACTGTGAAGTGAAAACACCAACCAGATGAAATCCAGGGGACTGCAGCCAGCGTTGGCACAGACAGTCTGAGCTGATGGAACATCAGCAGAGTTGGCAGAAGATGGGCAGCCTCTCTGGGGCAGCCTGGCAGAGACAGGCAGGTGGTTGTCAAGAGGCAAGCGAGATCACTCCAGATGGTAAGCAGACCAGACAGGCCTTTGAGGGGAACCTTGGGGACTGGGGCTCCATGACCAGAAGGAGAGATGAGAAGGCTGAGGGATTCACTGCAAATACCTAAAGACCCTCCTGTGAATGAGTGAGTCAACTTGCTGGGTACAGACCAGGCAGAACAGGCCAGTGATGAGGAATGGTGAGGAAAGTGGATTCTAGAGCAAGATGGACCTGATCCAGTGAGTGACTGTGCAGGTGACTTGACTTCTCCAAGCCTCCATCTCCACATCTGTAAAACGGGGATGGTAATAGAACCTACCTCACAGGGTGGGGAAGATCGTTGCAGCAGCACGTGGAAAATACTTAAGCACAATTACCCACACAGAAGCCTCCAAAAATGGGAGCTACTATTATTAGAATGAAGGACAGGAAGTTTCAGGGAAGATTAGAGTTCAACATAATAAAGAACAGACCACAAGCTGGCTATACAGTGTGCTACCTGTGGCTAAAGGCAGGGCTCGCAAAGGCGCTGGGGAAGGGATTCAAGCAGCTCCCTCCGGCAGAGCTAACTAAGGTCCCTCATCATTCTGACTCTGAGAGCCTGAGGCAGCCCTGCAAAGGCAGCCCTTGAAAATGTTGGTTTAGAGGATTTTTTTTTGCAGCGTCCCAAGTAGCTGGGACTAAAGGTGCACACTACCATGCCCAGTGTGATGTTAATATTGATTGTCAACTTGATTGGATTGAAGGATGCAAAGTATTATTATTCCTGGGTGCGTCTGTGAGGGTGATGGCAAAGGAGATTAACATTGGAATCAGTGGACTGGGAAAGGCAGACCCCCCCCTCAATCTGGGTGGGCACCATCTAATCAGCTGCCAGCACACCCAGAATAAAAGCAGGCAAAGGAACATGAAAAGACTAGACTGGCTGAGTCTCCTGGCCTCCGTCTTTCTCCCCTGCTGGATGCCTCCTGCTCTCAAACATCAGAATCCAGGTTCTTCAGCTTTGGGACTCGGACTGGCTTCCTTGCTCCTTAGCTTGCAGACAGTCTACTGTGGGACCTTGCTTTTTTGATCGTGTGAGTCAGTACTCCTTAACAAACTCCCCTTTATACATACAGCAAGGTTTCTCCACCTCAGTACTACTGATATTTGGGGTCTGAAAAATGTTTTGGTGGGGGCAGGGAAGCTGCTGTATGCATTACAGGATGTTTGGCAGCATCCCTGGACCCCGCCCTAGTTGCTGGTAACATCCCCCAACCCCAAGCTATGACAACCAAAATTCACCCCTCAGTTCCTCATCTGGAGGAGACAAACACATGTGCCAAAGATCATAGTAACAACAGCAGCTGATATGTATGGAATATTTGCTACATGCCAGATCCTCTCCTGAGTGCTTTACCTCCTTTAACTCATTGAATCATCAACATGACACTGTGGGACAAGTATTCTCCCCACTTTAGAGATGAGGAAACTAAAGCAAAAGGAGGGGTCAAGTGTAGGACAAGTTAGTCCTCACCTCCCTGTTTTTTTTTTTTTTTGTTTTTTGTTTTTTTTTGAGATGTATCTCGCTCTGTTGCCCAGGTTGGAGTGCAGTGGTGTGATCTCAGCTCACTGCAACCTTCGCCACAGGGGTTCAAGCGATTCTCCTGCCTCAGCCTCCTGAGTAGCTGGGATTACAGGTGAGCACCACCACACCTGGCTAATTTGTTTGTATTTTTAGTAAAGACGGGGTTTCACCATGTTAGCCAGGCTGGTTCTCAAACTCCTGACCTCAAGTGATCCGCCCACCTCAGCCTCCCAAAGTGCTGGGATTACAGGCGTGAGCCACAGCGCCCAGCCACCTCCCTGTATTCTTATGCATTTTTCTTGAAACAGTGGCTCTCTTGGGCTATCCTTTGTTTTTCTACCCAGAAGAAAACATGGCTATCCCAAAATACAAGTGTACCAGGGTACATGTGAGCTGCCCAATGGCAACTAGAACACGGCCTCTGTATCACAGCAGGAGGTGGCCTGAGGCAGAAGCAGCTCCTCTGTGCCTCATATGGGAACGTGGGCCCTGGGCTGCCACACCTCCAATGAAGAAGAGACAGAAATCTGAACTTTTGCTCGGTGTAGTGGCTTATGCCTGTAATCCCAGCACTTTGGGAGGCCAAGGTGGAAGGATCACCTGTGTCCAGGAGTTCAAGACCAGCCTGGGCAACACAGTGAGATTTTGTCTCTACAAAAAAATCAAACAAAATTTAGCCAAGCATGCTGGTGCACACCTGTAGTCCCAGCTCCTCAGGAGGCTAAGGTAGGAAGATTGCTTGAGCCTGGGAGGTCGTGGCTTACAGAGAGCCATGATTGCACCACTACAGTCCAACCTGGGTGACAGAGTGAGACCCTCTCTAAAAAAAAAAAAAAAAAAAAAAACTAGATTTTTATGTAGACTCCCTCAGTTTTGAAATGCTGCCACAGTGTAAAAAATAAGACATCCCACAGGCCCCCCAAAAATGTCGCAGGCTAAATCTGAATTAAGACCCAATGGGTCTTTGGTTTCACAATGGGAAAACATGAAATCTTTCTAAGTCTCCTAACAAAGTTACACACGTAATAATGTATGACATGTTAAAACAAGCATGCAGCAGACAGCTGTGCCTACCACAGTTAACACTCCTGACAGACCCTGGGGACATCAGCCATCTGGGAGTCGGCAAAAGCTGGCAAGATTTCCTGTGAGGGGCAGCAGGCGCACCTCTCCTGGGGCTGCATCAATGAGGAACCCATGTCAAAACCTGTCACGAGGGCCTGCGGTTAGACATGTCACACACATGCTGCCATGCCTTGTGAATTTTAAAAAGATATATTTGTCACTTATTACATGTGCGAAGTACTTTTCTGATCATTGCCACTGTTGGTGGGTACAATGACAAAGGCACATCACTGTGGGCAGGCGATTGGTACAACTCTGATGGACAGCAACTCACCAAGGTGAACTAAGATGGGCACCAGCCCTTAGCCCAATTCTGGGCCACCATCCTGAACAAAGACTCATAATTCTAAATAAAGCAAAGGCTGTAAGCATACGAATGTTCTTGCCAGCATTCCTTGAGAGAGAAAAATTAGAGCCAGATATTACATTAATAAGGTATTAGGTTAAGTATATTAGGCTTCATCATCCACTTAATGAAATAGTACATGGCCAAAATGATGGGTTCTGAAACTGTTACTATGAAAAAAACTGCTTATATATAATTAACTCAAAGAGCAGGATTCAAGACTGTATGTACTCCAAATTTAAAACTATGTAAGCAATCACAAACACGAAAAAAATGACTAAAAACAAAACACATCAAAACGCTAACAGGGCTTGCACTCCAGTAACTGAACTGCTGAGGATTTTTGCTGTTTTACAGTTGTTTGTAAATGTGGTTGGTTGCTTTTGTTTGTTTGTTTTTTGGTTTTTGGTTTTGGTTTTTTTTTTTTGAGAAGAAGTTTTGCTCTTGTTGCCCAGGCTGGAGTGCAATAGCACAATCTCGGCTCACCGCAACCTCCGCCTCCTGGGTTCAAGCAATTCTCCTGCCTTAACGCTCCTGACTAGCTGGGATCACAGGCACGCTCCACCACATCTGACTAATTTTGTATTTTTAGTAGAGATGGGGTTTCTCCATATTGGTCAGGCTGGTCTCAAACTCCCAACCTCAGGTGACTCACCTGCCTCAGCCTCCCAAAGTGCTGGGATTACAGGTGTGAGCCACCGCGCCCGGCAGTACAGTTGGTTTTTATGATGATCTGCTCCCTCTCCCTTCTCCTGTTAGGGAACTCTCTGTTTGTTTGTTTGTTTGTTTGTTTGTTTATTTTGAGACGGAGTCTCCCTCTGTCACCCAGGCTGGAGTACAGCGGTGCAATCTCAGCTCACTGCAACCTCCATTTCTCAGGTTCAAGTGATTCTCCTGCCTCAGCCTCCTGAGTTGCTGGGACTACAGGCGTGCGCCACCACACCTGGCTAATTTTTTTATTTTTAATAGAGACGGGGTTTTGCTACGTTGGCCAGGCTGGTCTCAAACTCCTGACCTCAAGTGATCTGCCCGCCTTGGCCTCCCAAAGTGCTGGGATTACAGGCATGAACCACCACACCCAGCCAGAGCACTCTGTTCTGATGTTTAAGTCTCAACACACACTCCAGGCCATCCACTCTGGCTGACCTCCCCGGAGAAACCTCCATTGACAAAGGTGCTTTTTCCATTTGTTGCACAGTGGAATAAACAAGATAACCCACCCACAGCCAAACAAGACTAGCTGGGCAGTGATGGGACAGCCCAGGTTCCAACCTCACGTGCTGGCCACACCTCTTCCAAGCACATCCTCCCACTCTCCCGGAATCAAAAATACCAGCCACCATTCAGGCCAGGAGAGTTGTGTTCAGAGGATGAGGTCAGGAAACCTGGGCCCTGCCCTGGCTCGGCCAGGCGTGTGACCTCAGAGAAGTCACTTCAATCCCTTCCAGCTCTGTTAGCCCAAACAAGTCCCTCCTACCTTGTAGGCTAGAGCCCAGCAACTTTTCCCATAACATGCCTAATTAGAAGACACAACCAAATAGCACCCAGCAACAATCTTTTGTTCCTGTGTAGGGTTTATTCTGACTGGTGGGCTCTCCCTCTTGCCAAAGAAAGCCAAAAAATTCCCCAGGGACAATTTCATCTCCGTGAACTCAGAACATACTCAGTGTTTCAGTCTCAAGGAAGCCAGCTCCTAACTCTCCTCACCAAGCAGACCCCTGATATTAGTTCCCCGAACAGTATCTAAAAGCTTTATGCTACAATCTCCCTAGCAGGACACAGAAGGACCGGGATCATCGGCTGCCTCCAGGGAGGGAAATGGGAAGGCAGGGTGTGGGTGACACTTGCTTTTCACAGAATATACTTTTGTTTCTTTTGAGTTTTGTACCAAAACCATTTGTATCAAAATGTGTTGTCATTACCTTTTTTTTTTTTTAAGTATGCAAATACAAGAAAAGTCTGTCTAGGGGGTGGCGGGAGGAACTGTTACGGGAACTGAAGCTGCCGATTAGGCCTGATCAAGATGACAACTTCCCAAAAGCACCGAGACTTCGTGGCAGAGCCCATGGGGGAAGAGCCAGTGGGGAGCCTGCCCAAGCGAAGTCCTGGGCAAGAAGCTGGAGGAAAGGGGCTTTGACAAGGCCTGTGTGGTCCTTGGCCAGTTTCTGGTGCCGAAGACAGATGAAGATCTCTTCCAGGAATGACTGAAGCACACCTGTGGCGCCAACGCCAAGCAGTCCCGGGACTGCTTCCGATGCCTTCGAGAGAGGTGCGACGCCTTCTTGTGACGCTGTCTGGGAAGCCCTCGATCCCCAGCCCCCATCCGGAGTTTGCAGCCGAGGAGGGACTCCTCCCCGTCTTCTACAGAGGAAAAGATTGCTATTGTGCTCACCTCCAATGTACTCCAGGGTCTTTTGGGAGTTTTCTCCCCTAACCATTTCAACTTTTTTGGATTCTCGCTCTTGCATGCCTCCCCCTTCCTTTTTCCCTTGCCAGTTCCCCAGTGACAGTTATCAGCTTTCCTGCATGGATCCCTGGCCCCGTCCCTCACCCCCACCCTCACTTTCAGTCCATTTGATACCATTTGGCTGTTTTTTTGGCAGAACAGTCACTGTCCTTGTAAAGTTTTTTAGATCAATAAAGTTAGTGGCTTTCAAAAAAAAAGAAAAAAGAAAAGTCTGACTGGGAATATATACATTTAATTGTTATGTCAGACCTCTAGGATAGGATAGAGGGGACTTCCCATTTCTCTGGGATTATTTGGCAAGGGTGGGACAAGTCTCAGGTATTACGGAGAAGGAAAAAGGATGTTTCCGAAATAAAGATAAAAAATGAAAAAATTATCCCATCTATTTAAAAGGATGAGCTTGGGAATAAAATAAGACATAATATAGGGAAAAGGCTCTGAAGAACTTAAAAGTGCCTTATCAGTGTAAAATCTTAAAGAAAGTCATAATTAGGGAGCAGGACATGAGGATACACCAGCAATCACACACACACATCTCCCCAGTAGTTAAGACAGCAAACTGCTAACTGGGTAAGATGAAGGGCTGTACTCTGGCCAAGTGACCCCAGGAAATCACCCAAATGAGCTTCTGTGCTTCCTGAAAATGGTACACAGCTTCCTATACAAGCCAGCTTCTCATCTGATGGTCCTTCTTCTCCCTGAGTAGAACACCCAGGACTCTGGTCTAGGCTCATCAAGTCAAAAACAAACTCGTCAGCCTCCAACAGCCCTCAAGCCTCCCCAGGCAAGCACCCTGCCAGCCCAAGCCAGCCCCCTGCTGTGCGGGCGGGGTGTGTGAACTAGCAGGGTCCTTGGGGAAGGCCAGGCCAGCCCCTGTGCTCAGGGCTGAATCCCCTGCAGCATCCACTGATGCTGAAGAGGTTACTGAGGTGCAGCCAGGGTGTGCTGGAATCCCTCTGACCCCTGTAGAATATGGCCAGTCTGGCCAGGGCGTGGGCCCTGGATGGTTTGTCTAAGCAAAGACCTGCCCAGAAGTGATCTCAGATGCCCAGTGTTCTGGCAAGGTAAACAGGAGTATCTGGCTAACTTATCAGGGGCTGACTGCCAGCCCTTCAAAGCCAGCTGTCAGCTGGTTCATGCGCTGATGAAAAGCAGAGTCTTCGGGAACATCTCCACCCAGATCTGCCTACTTCCCATCCACCTGGGAGTGGCTGCTGAAAAAGCTGACAACTGCCAGGCCTCTGCTGGGAGCGGGCACTGCCCTAACAGCCTGTTCCCAAGACATGTGAGTGCTGGGGTCCTGATGACTAGAGTGCAGGGGACTGGGGGTGCACCTTGGACTTTGGAACAAGATAGACCTAGGCTCTAGTGCCAGCCCACACCTCACATTAGATCTGTCTGCTTGGACAGAGATTTAATCCTAGCTTCAGGATTCCTATCTGTAAAATGGGGATAACAAGGCCTACAATGGCACAGAATGAGACAGGACCAAATTAGATCCTATGTCCTGAAAGACTTAACCTGGTGCTGTGTCCACAACAGACACTTAAACAATGTTAACCCAGCAGGTCCTCACCACTCACTGACTATACGGCTTTAGTTAAACTATCTAGGCATCAATTGCCTCACCTTACAAATGCAGATAAAGAACATCACCACTTTGTGAAGATTATGACAATGGAAGCAAAACAGCCAGAAAGATACCCCGGACACATCAGGAGCCCAGTCAATGTCAGCGGTCAGGATGCTCTCACTTCCCATTCACTGTCTATTTAATCAAAGTTAATCATTCACAGAGCAACAAAGAAGTCCTGTTGTTTTTTTCTCCATTGATGAGAGAACTCTGAGACCGGCCTCTGGCCAAGAGGAGGAGACAGGGAGTGGGGAGTGGAGCCCGCATTTCCTGGTTTACACCCATCTACAGCCCATTTCAAAAGACACAGCACCACACCCCCAGAGGGTCACCAGGGCCAAGAAGCGGGGAGCTCGCAGCTTTTTCTGGGAGGCTGTTTGACCTAACAAAGGCACCCTGCTTGAGAGGGCTCCTGGGCCACCAAGAGACTCCGATCTGGCCTTCCTGCCATCCATGGCCCCCCAGAAGGCAGACTGCCCAGCTCCTTCTTGCCTGGTACAGGTGGAACCTATGGGCTCCCAGGAGAAATCAGAGCCGCTTTAAAACAGGTGGGCACACGATCCTAGTGAAGAAACGGGTCTGTCCTCTTAGCTCCTCGCCAATGACAGTCAACTGCCTCCGCCAATCTGTCACCATCCACAGCCTCACCCCCTCCCAGGGACCCAAGAGCCCACCCCAACTGCCAGCCAACAGCAAGCTCTGTCTAGTAAAGGCTTCACAATCCTGGACTCGTGACTGGGCCTCCCGGAGCCTTGGTTTTCACATCAATAAAGGCTTCTGTAGGCCAGAATGATGATGGTGAAAATAGTAATAAAATAAAGATAAAACGAGCCTGCAGCCCATAAGGTAGTCACAAGGGAGGGCTATGTGAGCTAGTGCAAAGGGTTCAGTCCGCTGCCAGACGCAGACCAAGCGCTCACTAGATGTTAAAACACAAAAGCACCTATGAAGACAGAAAGCAGCTTGATTAGTGGTTTCTTAGGGCTGGGAACGGAGGAGTTGGGGGAAGGTGATAGCTAAGGGGTATAGAATATCTTTCTAAGGTGATAAAAATGTTCAAAACTGATGACATAAATAGCTGCCCATTTATGTGAACATCCTAAAAACCATGAAGTTGTATAAATGGGTGAATTGTATGGGTATGTGAATTACATCTCAATAAAGCTGTTATTTCTCTTTTAAACTAAAATGTTCCAGGACCCCGCTAAATAAGCCTTTTATATCAAGATGTGGTTTTGTTTTTAACCCATTTGGCCCGTTGGCAAGAAACCAGGCTCAAAGGCAGGCCCTGGACCAGAGCCCTCTCAGGGGACTGATGTAATTGAGCTAGTTCAGCTACTGAACAGTGGCTGGTAAGCCTGCTGAGATGAGGATTACTAAATGGGAGGAGCTGGTCTTCGAAGCAGAGTGGCACCCGCTCCAGGAGGCCAGTGTGAGAACAGCCTCCTCCTCACTCCTCCGGGGTTACAGTTTGGTCCTGCCTGTAACCCCTCCCCCATGTCTGGAGTCTGATTCTGGCCCTTGCAGGTCTGAGAGCCCACAGGCCTCAGCAGGCTGCAGCTCCCAGCAGTGGCCAGCACATTCCTTCCCCAAAGAAGGAAAAGCCACCAAAAGTGAGGTCATTTGGTTTTTCTGGCACAGATGCTGAGAGCTCTGGGTCACTCAATTCCATAGAGAACTCCCCCAGCTGACTGACAGGGATTTGGCCCAGCCTGCCACTCATACAATATGGGAACCCCGGGGTCGGGCAGACTCTGGCCCCTAACTTGACCCCTCCACGTAGTTGAGGTATGACCCTCAATCTTCCAGCTTGAAACCTCCATGGTCTTATCTGTGGAATGGGATGATGAAATCCACCCCTCCTGGGGTTGAGCTAAGAATTAAACAGCAGAAAACTAGACTTACGGTGGGGGCTCAAAAATTAAATATGGCTGGCTCTGGTATCTCACACCAGCAATCCCAGCACTTTGGGAGGCTGAGGCAGGAGGACTGCCTGAGGCCAGGAGATCAAGGCCAGCCTGGGCAACATAGCAAGACCCTGTCTCTACTGAAAAAAAAAAAAAAAATAGCTTCTGTCCTCTCCCCGGGGTCATTTCTCCTGAGCGTGCCTTGCTGACCAGAAACAAGGAACCTGCCTAGATTCCAACCCCCTGTGTGGAAGCTCCTCTCCAAAGATCAAACCACTTATTGTTACAAATTTGCAAGAAAGAAAGAGATCCTGCTTGGACAAGGAAGTTTTCCAAGTCTCCTTTCTGTGGCCCTAAAATAACCTCCCAGCAGGAGCTTCTGTCCTGGTCTGTCCCACAGTCCACCCCTGGATCACTCATACCCCTCAAAGCACCTCCCCGGGCATAGTGACTGGGAACTCTGACCCCCATGGTGGTTCCGGTCACCAGGCTGTCAGCTGGAGGCAGCTGGAGCATCAGCTCTGTCAACTGCTTTTGGGGACTTGGGAGGGGTTCCTGGAGGCCCCAGAGGACAGATTACTGTACCTCTTTAAAAGGCGCATGAAGCCCCTGAGGAATAGCCAGGGTCCAAAGTCTGGGCTTACAGTGACTGGCCCAGTGACAGAAGGGGAGAAGCCGGGCCAAAAAAAAAGCAGAAAAAAGAACAGCAGAATAATTGAGTGCAATGGTTCTCAAACTTGACATGTAAACTTGAACATTTACCAGAATCGCCTGGAGGGCTTGTTAAAATACAGACTGCTGGGCCCCACCACCAGTTTCTGATTCCAAAGTTCTAGGCAGACAGGGAAACCGCATTTCTAGTAAGTATCAAGGTGACGCTGATGCTGCCAGTCCAGAGACCACACTCTGAAGACCAAGGCTTAGTGGCTAAGAACGGATTTGGGCACAGAAGAGCTGGGTTCAGTATGGGTCTGCCACTTACTAACCTTGGAACCTAAGCAAGTTCTTGACCTTTCTGAGCCTTGGTTTCCTCATCTGTAAAACAGGGACAATACCTTTCTCAACTGGGTTGGTAAGGAGTTTCAATGAGATAATCTACGCAAAAAAGCCCAGCACACCCTAAGTAGTTAACAGTGTCTAGAGTTCATTACTAAAGTACAAGAAAGACAAGAGAAAGGGTGCTCATGGAAAGGCATGAGACAAAAAGAATGACTCCAGGACCCATGGAACTGCCCTTGTCACTAAACGGTCCCAGGTAGCATCAAGGGATCATGGGGGACACCTGGGTGCCCAGTGTGTTCCTTTATGTGGGCCGCAGGATCCAGCAGGCACTGCACCCCAACCTCTCTGACTCAGTCAAAACGTGATCAATAGGACCTCAGCACTGATCCCGCCCAAACTCCAAGCCAATGCCACAGTACTACCCACCTCCTCCCTGAGAGACAACCACCCAGCAGTAGCCACATGACTTTGCAAAGGAATTCTCAAAGCTCCAGGGAACCCAAGTCCTCAGGATGCCAGAGATACCAAGGGATGAGGGAACGAGTTCAGCAACAGTGGAAGCATCACAAGCCACCACAAGTCACACCAGTGATTTGCACCCTGGGGGTGGGACTGGAGCAGACATCCCCAGGGAGCAGAACTTCCCGCAGGAACCTATGCAACAGGCAAAATTCTGTCTCTACAAAAAATTTTAAAATATTAGCCAGGCATGATGGTGTGCCCCTATAGTTCCAGCTACCCAGGAGGCTGAGGCGGGAGGATCACCCCAGCCCAGGGAGGTCACGGCTGCAGTGAGCCGTAATCATGCCACTGCACTCCAACCTGGGAGACAGTGAGACCCCATCTCAAAAAAAAAAAACTTCCTGCAGGGACTGAGGCATTAAACGCTGTATCTATAAACTGCCACTCCCTACAGAGGAGAGGTTTTCTGCAGAGCATCACCATGATTCTCAACACCACCCAGGAGGAAGTTTCTGGTTCCAAGAGAGCTGACTGGAGGAGGGGAGCAGTCTTGGCACGTGGAGAGTTCCTCTTCAGCTGCAGCTCAAAACTAAAATGCATCTCTTTACACCTAAGAGACTGGCAAACAATTAGAAAGGTGATTGTGCCAAATGTCGGTGGGGTTGAGGGATCCGGAAGCCCTCACGCCTGGCTGGTGGAGAGTAGACTGCACAGCCATTTTAGAGAGTAACCCAGCACCGTATCAGGAAATTCCCTCCAACCCGGCAATTCCCTGCTCAATGCGATCGTCATACAGCTGCACTGGGATGTATGGCAGAACATTCATCGTCGCCTCATTTGTGTCAGCAGGAGAGCAGCTGGGGACAATCTGCATGGCCATCACAGAAGATTGTAGGATAAAATGTGACAGACACACAGTGGCCTTGCATGGCCCCGAGATGACACTGGGCCATGACGGAGGATCCTAACGACCTCAATTCTCTTCACCTGAGGTTCAGCAACACAAAGTTTCTTCTCCCAAAACACACACACACAGATCAGCACCTTAAAAAGCAGCACGGAAACCCTCACCCAGGCCCAGGACAACATGACCCAGTGCCATCACTGCCCTCCTGGCCTGTCCACTAGGCCGGCGGTGGTCTGGGGTGTCAGCAGCCCAGCAGGCTGAGCAGCTCGCCAACACCTTGTTATGGCCAGCCCGGCGTGAGGGACAGGGCAGCAAGGTATCAGCAGCAGGGAGCAGCAAGCTGAGGAACAGGAATGTGTCTGTGGAAAGTTCCATTTCCAGAAGGGTGGGAAGAAGGGCAGCTGTAGGCAGATCTGTCCACCTCTGCTGAGAAGCCCAGGGACCTCTGGGCGGGGCAGGACGGGACGAGGGGCTTCCGCCTGTGGTCAGTGTATTCACAGTCCTCTTCAAAAGATCAAAGAGATCCACGCCTGCTGTTCCCCACCAGCACCGGGGCTCCTAGGCTTCACTTCAGACACTGCAGCAAGGGCAGCCCCAGGGGTGCTTTCCGCTCCCCAGCACCCCGCTCCCCCCAACCTTGAGAGGAAAGTTCAGCGTTCCACCCTCAGTTTCAAGATGGGGACACTGATGGCAACGTGTTTCAGGGAGCCCCAAGGGGAGGTGAGGGAAGGAGAGGGAATCATATCCTAGGGTTGCTCAAAGATGTTGGCTACCGTTATAACCACTCAGTGAGTGCCCACTCACCGTTGTCATCACCCACGAGGCATGTGCCATCTCAGCAAATCCACTCAACAATTCTAGGTTAAAGGAACAAAGCAGCAGGACACCAAGGGCCAGTTCCCCACAGTCAGACAGCTAGCAAGAGGCAGAACTGAGGTGTGAACTAGGTCTCTAGGACGTCAAAGCCTGAGGCCGCTCCACTCTGCTGGGAGGCCAAACTCTTCCAGGCCAGCCTTCAGCCTCTGCTCAGGCTGGGGAATGATGGGGACTCATCCAGCTCTGCCCACCAGCCTGCACCAGTCCCTGCTCAGTCTCAAGCCACACGGGCTCCCGCTCAGCTGTGCCCAGGCAGTCCCTGGGCCCAGTGGACTGGGGAGCAGAGCCACAGGGCAGCCCAGGACACTTCGACGCTCAAAGCCAGCCCCGAGAGGAGGCTGTGGACCTGCTGGCCCCCTGGGGATGCAGAATGGGCCAGGCAGGTTTTTCTTCCTGGTCTCAGTTTTAGGGAGATGGAAAGAGGGTTAGAATTCTTCTCCCTTGGGTTTCTGAACACAAAGGCCATTGAGAAAGACTGATGAATAATTAAAGGGGCAGCCAAGCCGATGATGTGTGCCAGACTGTGGGCAACTGGCTTGCTAGGGCTTGGACTGGCCCGATGTTGGCAGCCTCCTTCATGCAGGCCACTGCAGATTCTACAGACTCGCCCAGGCTCCAGGCCTCCCCCGCCAGACAGCTGCAGCCAGATTCATTCATTCCTTCCTTCCATAAATTCTTACTGAGCACTGATTCTGTATCAGGCACTGGGGTTACATCATGGGCAAATACAGGCACTGTCCTAAGTCATGGAGCCTGCAGTCTAATGGAGAAGACAAACAGTAGCAAAGATTATATCAATGAGTGTATTTTTGTACACTAAGCTCCAGTGCCTATAGGAAAAGTCCTGGAAGGTATGAGGCTAAAACAGGACCCTGAACTGATCCTGGGGGGGCTGTGGGGGGGGGGGGCAGTGTGTCTGATCACTGCCCCAAGGATGTCAGTGAATTTATAAGGCTGGGGAGTATTAGATGCAAAGTTTGTAAATGTGAAGGGGGCCCATATAACCTGTCATCCAAACCAAGGCACCAGGGGGTCTACTAATAATTACACCAGCATAGCAGGTATAGGCAGAGCTGTAGGTCACCCTATGCGTGTGTGGGGCGGGTAGCAGGGTGGTCAGGAGGGTGATGCTGCCCAAGCAGAGGAAACAAAATAGCAAAGGCCCAGGCCAGACGCAGTGGCTCACACCTGTAATCCCAGCACTTTGGGAGGCCAAGGTGGGTGGATCACCTGAAGTCAGGAGTCAGAGACCAGCCTGGCCAACATGGTGAAACCCCATCTCTACTAAAAATACAAAATTAGCTGGGTGTGGTGGCACGTGCCTGTAATCCCAGCTACTCAAAAGGCTAAGGAAGGAGAATCGCTTGA
The DNA here is from genome assembly GCF_002776525.5 of Piliocolobus tephrosceles. Classification (NCBI taxonomy): domain Eukaryota; kingdom Metazoa; phylum Chordata; class Mammalia; order Primates; family Cercopithecidae; genus Piliocolobus; species Piliocolobus tephrosceles. The sequence continues at coordinate 37,599,638 of NC_045439.1, read as the reverse complement.
ACCCAGGAGGTGGAGGTTGCAGTGAGCTGACTACACCACTACACTCCAGCCTGGGCAACACAGCAAGACTCAAGCAGAAAGAAAAGAAAAGAAGGGGGGAGGCGAGGGGAGGGGAGGCGAGGGGAGGGGAGGGGAGGGAAGGGGAGGGGAGGGGAGGGGAGGGGAGGGGAGGGGGAGAAAGAGAAAGATAGAAAGAGAGAAAGAAAGAAAGAAAGAAAAAAAACAGCAAAGGCCCCAGAGAAAAGAGAGTAAGGTCTGTTCAAAAAACTGAAAAAAACAAAAAAAAAAGTCACAGTGCAGGAGGGAAGGAGAGGGTGCCAGAGACTGGAGATGAGCTAGCAACATGGGTGTTCGGGTGCCTGCAGCTGTTGTTTCTCCTGAGAGCAGTGGAAGTCACTGAAGACATTTTATTTCAGTTGAAAGAAACAAATGAGGCTGTGGCGGGCTGAGCTGGGGGTGTGAATCAGATGCTGGTTACATAATTCCACCTGCATCTTGGCAAGAGACCTCTAAATACCATGGGGAAGGGCAGATCAGAGATGGACAAGAGTGGCTGAAAAGAGACCCAAGCACGAGATCACGAAAAGGTCCCAGCCAGAGACAAAGGCAGCCAGTCCAGGCTGGCAGTGGAGGAGACGGAGAAGCAGGTGGATACAAGCCATACTCAGGAGAGACGGGGCGGAGGGGTAGAGGCCACACCCAGATTTACCTGAGTCAATAGAAGAAGGAATAGTCAGAGAGGCCACAGCTTTGCACCCATACTCCCTGCCTGCCCAGACACCTGGGGCAGCTCGCTGTTCACGGCAGTCCCCAAAGGGCCAAAGTCCTGAGGCCGCAGATCTAATTGAAAGGTCAGAGTGGAAGAGCTTCAGAGCTCAGGATGTCGTTCCCAACCCACTGCCCCAAGTGCTCTACCAGTGTCAGCCCAGTGAATCCGAACCACCCCAGAAGGCATCTCATTTTATAGATGAGAAAACCGAGGCCAAGAGGTCACAGCCACTCAAGGTCCCAGCAAACAGTAGATAAGAGGAGCCAGAATTCCACCCGCAGTGGAAGTCGCACAGTTTTAACCACAGGCTCAGTCAGCGTGACTCTCCCCAGGGCCTGGCAGCAGGTCACCGTGCCCCAGCCAGACTCTCACAACCATCCATAACAGGGTCCCTCCGCTCACAGCCCACCAGCCCACCTCACCCCGAGCAATCAAGTCACCCTCTGGGGGTAGGGCCCAGCAGAGGTTGAAATCCTCCTTAAGGGCCTCTTAAGGGTAAAATGGAAAGAAGGATGGCATAGTGAGGACCTGAGAGGGTTTTTCTCTAAGGGACCAGGCCAACTTCGACAAGGCAGTGGGACCTCAGTGCCTGACATCATCGGCTGACCCTGGAAATACCTATTCCTCAACTTCCCTGTCCGAACAAGGGAGCCAGCCCTGCCCGTGCTTCTAGAAAACTTCCCAGCCCAACAAAAAAGGCAGAAGGAGAGGGGAGAAGTGGCAGAAGTCCTACCCACAGGACTTCCAGGACTCCACCAGCAGCCCTGGGGAGGAGTCCCAGCCCCTCCCACCGTGTCCATGCTGCCTAAGACCGCGCCTCCACTCGGACGCCTGTGGACTCCCAGCGGCTCTGAGAAGCCCAAGGCCCTGCCTGCTCACTGCGACCCCGGTTTTCAGAAGGCACACCTGGGGAAGCATCCCAGTGGGGCTCAGAGCTCTGTCCCACCATCCATCCCCCACTCAGTCTCTGCAGGTCCCAAGGCCATCATGAAGGCCCTCGGCCCTCACCTCCTACCTGTCACTCCATCTCTCTCTGTCCCCACCTTCACCTTTTCCATGCTTTAGTGGAATGTTTGCAGGCACAGTGGACACACAGCACTGGGAGATCTCAGTTCTAAATCTGCTTCCACCACAAGGAGCTCAGGGCCTCAGGCCAGCCCCTTCAAGCTTCAGTCTCACCTGCAAAGTCTCCTACTTTCCAAGGGGCCATACCTGCCTCATTCCAATGGGTCCCCATGAAGATGGAATGACACAGCAACTGGCAGCGCAATCTGAGGGAAACGGCATTTCCCAGACTGGCCCGACTATAAAAAAGGTTAACAGTAGAGACCCCTCACCCCAACAACCACCATTCTGGTTCAGGAGTTCTGGGATGGGACTCACAGATTAGTATTTTAACAAGTAACAAGTACTCCAGGTGAATCCTATAATCAGGCAAGTTTGGGCAACTCTGGTCTACAGAAATGTACAGGAAGTCTGTCTCACCGCACCTCTCTGTGTGGAGAAGAATGGTTTGCTAAAAGCACCCCTTGGCCCATCCACACACAAAATAACAACACCTGCCCACACTTAGGGAGCCTACCAGGTATGGGATGCCAACTTGGGTGGTTTACATCCATCATCTCATTTAGTCCCCGCAACAACTCTGCAAGACAGATTGTTTTTTACAGAGGAAGAAACTGAGGCTCAGAATAAGGACCAGCTCAAGGACACAGCAAGTGAGACAGCAGAGCTCGCCTCCACACCAGTGCTGCTGGCTCCAAAGCTGGGTTCTCCCTAACACCCTGCAGTCTCTGTAAGGTAAAATCTTCTGCAGGCAGGGGCCGAACACAAAATGCAGCTCCAAGCAGGGTTCCCATTCCCATTCCCTCCCCAAAGCCTAGACAGGGCAGTCCCAATCATCCCACAGGAGAAAGGGGCACTCTACTGCATGGAAAGAGAAGCCCTTATTTTCTGTCCCCAAATATGAGGAATACCGCGGCCCTGGAGCCTATCATCTAAGAAGGCAAGTAGGACCCACCTATGAAACAGTCAAATAGCAATCCAGAGCAGTGGGAGTTCTGAGCCACAATGCCTGGTGCTGGAGTGAGGGGCTCCAAGGAAGGGAGCTCGAGGTCAGAGAACACGGTGTATCTGGAATGAAGCCCAAGGCACCGCCCTCATCACACACGCACATAATCTCTGCTTAGAGCACACAGCTGGCCCAAGCCAGAGTTTAGCAACTCCCATCTCCCTGGGGAGGAAGCAGTTTCCTTCTGCAGGGGAAGCTGCTGCCACCCAACCAGACAACCCCACACACAGCCTCTCCCAGGGGAGCAGGACTTGGACGAAGAGAAAGCATAAAGAGGTCCTAGGAAGTTGACCCTCTGCAGGGAGTCCTCCCCAGGCCCTTCTACTTAGCAGAGGCACAACGGTGACAAAAAGCTGACATTCACTGACACTTACCATGCACTTTATAACAATGACCCCATTTACTTTTCACAACAAGCTTACTAAGAAGTAGGGTTTTCTGGCTGGGCATGGTGGGCTCACGCCTATAATCCCAGCACTTTGGGAGGCCAAGGTGGGTGGATCACCTGAGGTCAGGAGTTCAAGGCCAGCCTGGCCAACATGGTGAACCCCTGCCTCTACTAAAAATACAAAAATTAGCCAGGCATGCTGCGTGCGTCTGTAATCCCGGCTACTCGGGAGGCTGAGGCAGGAGAATGGCTTGAACCCGGGAGGCAGAGGTTGCAGTGAGCTGAGATTATACTCCAGCCTGGGCAAAACACCAAGACCCCATCCAAAAAAAAAAAAAAAAAGAAGTAGGGTTTTCTGATCCCCGTTTTAGAGACAGAAAAACAGGCTCGAGAGGGTTAAGTAAGCCGGCTAGCAAAGAGCAGGCCCCAAACCAAAAGCCAGGAGTTCTCCAATGCCAAATCCCAAATTATTTTCATGGCCTCTCTTTCTCTCTAACTGAGCATCCAGGAAGTACAGGCTACCAGACCAGCCACTACCAGGCCACAAAGAGAAACAACCAGCAGCTCTGCTCTCAGAGAGCTGTGATCTAGCTGACAGAACAGACACACTGCCTCCTGAGGCACACAGGGTACCCAAAAGACAGCCGCGTGCAGATCTCTGCCAGGGGGGTCAGAGCAGCTCATAATGAAGCTCGAACCAGTGAGCCCACAGAGACCAGTCAGCTGTGCACAGGGCTCTGGTGAGGAGCCGCTCTGGGGCCCAACTTGGTGAAAGCAGGAATCAGGACAAGGAGCTTCTGCTCTGTTAGCAAGAAATAGAATTTTCCTCCAAAGGAAGCTAGCAAGTTTTGCATTAATTTCTGTAACTCACAGGCCAAAAATCTTTCTCACACTAACCCTCTGGGAGAGCCTCGGAGAGAAAAACAGCCCAGGACAGGAAGAACTGGGGGCAGGAGGAGGAGTTCATAAGAAGAATGGGGCTCTGGGTCCCAAAGTAAGCTCGGGGTCCCTGTGCCTCCCCAAGGCTCCCAGAAGGCTGCGTCCCCCTTCCCCAAGTACAAAACAGGAGGAGGTCGGGAGGAAGGAAGGGTGGGGACCTGGCTCAAAGAGGTCCTTCTGTACCAACAAATTCCAAAACTTTTCATTCGCTCTGCAGTTCCACAGTGTGCCCTCGGGGACTCAAATGGCCAGGCCAGCCCTAGCCTCCGCAGACAGCTACTGTGGCAGGCCTGACGCTGGCAGGGGGAAGGGGCGGTATCCAAAACCCTCTGCTGACCTGTTGACACTGCCCTGGGGACCCAAGGTGCCTAACAGGCACAACCAGTAAGAGCATAAAATATAGCAATACTACTTCTGAGCACATACACAAAAAAATTAAATGCAGGGACTCAAATAGGTATTTGTACACCCATGTTCACCGCAGCACTGTTCACAATGGCCAAAAGCGGGGAACAACCCAAATGTTCATCAAAGATGAATGGAGAAACCAAATGTGGTCATACATACAATGGAATATGATTCAGCCTTAAAAAGGGAGGAAATTCTGACACATGCTGCAACATGGACCAACCTTCAAGACATTCTGCTAAGTGAAATAACCCAGACACAAAAGAATAAATACTGTATGATTCCACTTACATGGGGCCCCTAGAGTAGTCAAATTCATAGAGGCAGAAAGTAGAATGGGGTTGTCAGGGCCGGGGTCAGGGGGAGTTGTTAACGGGTACAGAGTTTCAGTTTTACAAGATGAAAAAGAGTTCAGAAGATGGGGCCGGGCGCGATGGCTCACACCTATAATCCTAGCACTTTGGGAGGCCGAGGCGGGCGGATCACAAGGTCAGGAGTTCGAGACCAGCCTAGCCAACATAATGAAACCCCGTTTCTACTAAAAATACAAAAATTAGCCAGGTGTAGTGGCGGGTGCTTGTAATCCCAGCTACTCGAGAGGCTGAGGTAGGAGAATCACTTGAACCCAGGAGGAGGAGGTTGCGGTGAGCCGAGATCACGCCACTGCACTCCAGCCTGGGTGACAATGAATTGTTATCTCGCCCAAAAAAAAAAAAAAAGAGTTCAGGAGATGGATGGTGGTGATGGTTGTGCAACAAGGTACATGTACTTAATGCTGCTGAACCGTACGTACTCTTCAAATTGGTTACAATGGTAAATTTCATACTATGTATCTTTTACCATAACATATATGTGCGTGTGTGTGTATATACGTATCAATCAAACATATAAAATCTTACCTGTGGTACAGAAAAATAACAGTGTTACCTGTGGGGAGTTATGTTTTATTTTACCATAAGCATGTCAAACTTTTTTTTTTTTTTTTTGAGATGGAGTCTCGCTCTGTCACCCAGGCTGGAGTGCAGTGGCGCCATCTTGGCTCACTGCAAGCTCCGCCTCCCGGGTTCACACCATTCTCCTGCCTCAGCCTCCCCAGTAGCTAGGACCACAGGCGCCCACCACCACGCCCAGCTACTTTTTGTATTTTTAGTAGAGACGGGGTTTCACTGTGTTAGCCAGAATGGTCTCAATCTCCTGACCTCATGATCTGGCCACTTCGGCCTCCCAAAGTGCTGGATTACAGGCGTGAGCCACCTCACCTAGCCCTAAGCATGTCAAACTTTTATCATAAAACAAAACAGATACTGAAGACGTGTACATCAAAAACATTTCAAATTGTGATTCAGAAGGGTGTTTAAGACCTCCAGTTAGAGGGTGGCAATGTTATCACCTGCCTGCTTTCCTTGTCACCAGCACCAGCCTCCCTGCAAAAGGCCAAGAAACCCTTCCAAGAAGCCATGAAGGCAAACGAGCGGTGGGGCAGCTGTATGGCACAGGCCTTCCCTGGCCCCCCGCCCTTTGAGAAACAGTGGTAGGGAAGCGCCCCCCATGGCCAGAGGCAACGGGGTGATGGGCAGGCTCCTCCCTGGGCCCTGACTCCAGGGTGACTCAGGCACTGGTTTCCCCGGAAGGAAGTGAGCCAACCGACTCTCTTTTTCCCTTTCTAGGAAGACACAAGGGAATGACTTGGCCCAATCCCAGGGGCCCAGCCTTTTTACTCAGACTGTTATGGAGAAACCACCCCACCGTCCTCCACTACAGGAGAGGAAGTCAGAGTGAAAAGGGAGAGAAAGAGGAAACAGCTCATCCAACGGAGGAAGATACAGAAAGGGGGAGGCACAATGGACAAGACAGGGCCTTCTCTCTTTCTAACCTCAACTCCCAATATAAACGCCCAAGGAGGGATACATGGAAGCTCTGCAACCCCACAGACTTGGGATCTGGTCCTGACGTTTCTGCTGACTAGCTGTGTGCCCTTGACTCAGTTTCCCCATCTCTAACATGAAGGTGATGCAACATTTGATATATGAGGCCCCTTTCAGCTCTGAAACTCCAGGCTTCTGTAAGAGCTGGGTGACAGGCTGGGCTGAGGAAGGCCTGGAGAAGACTGGACACGGTCTTGGAACAGGGCGAGCTTCGGGTATAGAGACTCGTGCCTGGTAGCCCTCCCAGAAGTAATGGCTCTAAGTGCAACACCAGCGTCCCCACCCTCAGGCCAAGCAACCCCATCATTCATTCACTCACTCATTCATTCATTCATTCATTCATTCATTCAAGATTTTCTAAACTCTCACCCTGTGCAAGGTACTATATTAATGCTGGCAAACAGCAGTTAACAAGAACAGCCTTGTGAACTTCCCATTGGGTCTGAAGATCTTTTACCCTACTCCCTGTTCCCAGGGCCGGCCCTCTGAGGGAGTAGAGCATGGAAGCGCAACACAAACAGTAGAAAAAAGGGAAGCTACGTGGGAGGCGGGAAAAGAGCAGTGAGCCAAGCTGAGAGTGGGGAGGTCTGGTTCGGTCTCCAGCTCTCTGGGCCTCAGTTTCTTTATCTGACAGAAGGGGCTGGATCTGGTTTCTGTGGGACCTTCCAGTGCTGGCAGTCTAGACATCCTAGGGATTGACTCGACTTCTCAATCCTGAGATCGTGGGAGGGCGGCCTGCTGGAGGCCAGCCCCGGGCAGCTTCTGACAGGCCCCAGCTTGGACTCCGCAGCAGCCCTGACCCACCCGGGACCCTGTGGGCTGCAGACAGACCGAAGTGACAGGCAGCCAACGGCAGGGAGTTCTGGGGCACAAAGGATACAGCTTCAGCCTGGCAAAGTCCAGCTGCTGGAGGCTGCTTGAAAGCAAACATCTGGTTTTAACTGCAGAGATAAAATGGATGTCACATGCAGTTTTCTTCAAGTTGCAACTGTCGGGCTTGGGATGGGGTCAAAGCGTGAGAAGGAAGGTAGGTGTGTGCCCTGTCCCTGTGCACAATGCCTAGTAGGGGAAAGCGGCATCCCGCCCACCCCCCTTCCCTGCTGGATTTTAACCATAAACACAGTACTTTTCTGAAGGCACAGGCTTAACACAAACCAGATGCGGTAGGGACTTTCCCCCACCCCCTACCTTGGCCCTAAAATTAAACGTTCAGTATCTCCTCTGCCAAACCTCACTTGAAGGCCGAGCCTTAAAGAGCCAGAGCCTCCGGTTCTCACCCTCACGCACTCTCAATCACATCCCCACTTAAACAAAATGTCAAAGTCCCCCAAATGGAAAGTGTGGATGGGGCTGTCCCCAGGAGGGCCTGACACCCAAGCAGGGCACGGGCAGATTTGAAAGGAGAAGGAACACTGATCCTCCGCCACCAGTGACGCCACCAACCTACAAGGGACCTAAAGGGTTTCCCGAGAGGGTCGAGAGGATGATTTCCCACCCTTAGGGGGATCTGCCACTGGAGCGCAGCCAACCCACGGGAGCCGGCCTGTGCACCCACCCCTGTCCCCAGGGGACTCTGGAGATTCCTGGAAGAGCTTATTTCCTGGGCTTCAGTTTCCAATCTCCAGAAAACAGGGTGAATAACAGACATCTTATTTAACTCAGAGCTCACTCACAGCTGTGATGAGCTGAAAATCCCTCTTAGGCAAACTCAACTCTGCTGGTCTGCCCCAATGCCAGGCTGATTGCTTCCATGTCCTGAAAGCTCTCCTGGTCCTCCTTCCAACCCCAGCTAAAGGCCCAAACCACTCCACCCACTCGCCACCCTCAGCCTCCATGTCCCTCACTCCATGCCTGAGCCATGCCTCAGCCTCAGCACTAATCAGCGTGTCCAGCACAGGGACATCTTATCTCCCCAGCAAAGACACACATCCTCTGCCGTTAAGCTCAGAGGATGACATCTTACACTGTGTGTACTCCACAGAGCCTGGCAGCGCACAACACACATTAAGGGTGCTCAAAATGGCTGATTCAATCTCACCCAGTTGCCATGACTCCCTAAGAAAAGGGACAAGTGGTCGGGCATGCTGGCTCACGCCTGTAATCCCAGCACTTTGGGAGGCCAAGACAGGCAGATCACGAGGTTAGGAGTTTGAGACCAGCCTGACCAATATGGCGAAACCCCGTCTCTACTAAAAATA
>NC_045439.1:37560755-37590840 GCF_002776525.5 Piliocolobus tephrosceles | reverse complement strand
CTACTAAAAATACAAAAAAAAAATTAGCTGGGCGTGGTGGCAGGCGCTGCAATCCCAGCTACTCAGGAGGCTGAGGCAGAAGAATCACTTGAACCCAGGAGGGGGTGTTGCAGTGAGCCAAGATCATGCCACTACACTCCAGTCTAGGTGAGAGAGCAAGGCTCCATCTCAAAAAAAAAAAAAAAAGAAAAAAGAAAAGGGATGAGTGATAATAGAAAAATATTTGAAGAGGAATGATGCTTCAGATAGAAATTCCCTGACTTGCCATATAATTTAAATACTAATTTTTTTAAATAATGAATTCTCTAGCCTTAACATAGCCATTTGTATTTTTGCATATTATCTTCCTTATTTACACTACTTACTACACTATCTTCCTTATTTACAGTGCAATCAATTATAATGTATTACTCTTTAGTGTTCTCCGACTTTCAACAGTCTGTTGAATATTTTGTTCCTGTATAATCTTCCTAATTATCATTTTTAAAGGCTGCAAAAATATTACACCACCATGATGCATCAAGATGGATAGTTTGTTAAATTCCTTTCCCAGGGTTAGTTAGATATGGAAGCACTTTTTTCCCCCAGTTTTGCTGTTCCACACAGAGAATTTTATTTATTTATTTATTTATTTATTTATTTATTTATTCTGAAACAGAGTTTCACTCTTTCACCCAAGCTGGAGTGCAGTGGCACAATCTTGGCTCACTGCAACCTCAGCCTTCTGGTTTTAAGAGGTACTCCTGCCTCAGTCTCCCGAGTAACCGGGATTACAGGTGCCTACCACCACACCCAGCTAATTTTTATATTTTTAGTAGAGATGGGGTTTCACCACGTTAGCCAGACTGATCTTGAACTCCTGACCTCATGATCCGCCCACCTTGGCCTCCCAAAGTGCTAGGATTACAGGCACAAGCCACGGCACCCAGCCCACACAGAGAATATGTTTAAGCATGTCTTTCTTTCAGTTGGACAGTTTCCTTAGGACACACTCCTGGGGGGTGAAATTACAGGGCTAAAGGGTCTGAGCATTTTCATAGCTTTTGCTGCATCAGTGGCCATGATGCTAACCTGAAGGCTGTGCCAATGTGCAACACCTTAAGAAATGAACACATCACTCGCTCTATTAGAACCTTGCCCTGGTCAGACTTTTTTCTTTTAAGAAATTGTTTCTCAGCAAAGTTGTTTTGACTGCAAGATTTTGCCTTCTCTGGGCCTCCAGATGAAGTATCCCGGAGATCCTTTTTCTTAAATCTTAGCTTCAGGTCCCAGCTCCTCTTTACTAATCCTTCTCATCAACCTTGTCCACTCTGCTGCAAGCAGACCTATAACAGCCCTCCTGGCGGCCTCCATGCCACACTCAATTCTGCTCCCCCATCATCGGCCTCCCTCTATTTCTGAGCTTCCTGGTCCCCATCTGCACTGTGGCCTCCACATCTCCCCTATGAAGCTGCCACAGGGAAAAAGAGGGAAGCAGCCAGAGGGTTTCTTGACCAAGAGCCTCCAAAATGAACCTCAAGTGTGGAGTCATTAGGAGATTGCATGTAAACTGAGTCCTGCAGGCCTTCTAGGCTTCCCATTGCCTGGGAATGTCTCAAAGGAGCTGTCTGAGTCTATCCCAGCAAAACACACAACTGCTGGCAGACCCCCAGGCTGAAATGATCCAGTCTTATGACAATGACTAGCCGCTCACCGTTTCTAGAGCCAACCCAAACTCCTACCGTCACGCGGTTTGGAAGAAAGCTAGAACCCAGACAACAGTGCACAGTCAGAATTTGGCTCAACTGAGACTAGAGGATCAGAGGTCACTCCGGTGGGCCAACCAGGGAAGCAGGGCGAGGCAGGAAGCAGAAAGTTAAAAAGCCCTTCTCCACAGGAAACTGAATAACAGAGCTGGGCAGGTCACTGAAGGACACAGATGTTTGTGCTTGGTGGCAGGGGAGGACCTGCTGAGCAGGGTGAGAGGGGTCAGTGGGCAGGGTGGGCCACCTGCCTGATATAGATGGTCCCTCAGAATCCCTGGGATGAATCACTCATCAGCAGGGCCTCCACTGCTACCACTGCAGTGTTCTTTAAAGCAGCCTTGCAGACAGTCAACCAGACCACGTGCTCCAAATCCAAAAGCAATTTACAACCAGGAAAGCAATAACAGATTGCCTTTCCTTTCTTCACTTTTGATCTAAGTCATGGGGTTTTGGCGTCCAGAAGAAATATTTGATTCACATTTGGGGGCGGCTAGGGAATTTATGGTCTAAGTCACAAGGAGACAAAGCTTCATTAAGAATGTCCTGGAGGAAGAGTAAATAAGAGTGAAGGAGCTGAAGCCAGGCACAGTGGTGCACACACTATAGTCCCAGCTACTCAAGAGTCTGAAGCAGGAAGACTGCTGGAGACCAGGAGTCCAAGGCTATAGTGAGCTATAATCATGCCACTGTACTCCAGCCTGGGTTACAGAACGATGAAGACCCTGTTTCAAAAAAAAAAAAAAAAAAAGGCTGCACAGTGGGTTACTTCTGTATTCCTAGCACTCTGGGAAGCAGAGGGAGGGGGATCACTTAAGCCCAGGAGTTTGAGACCTGCCTGGGCAACATGGTGAGACCCTGTCTCCATTTTCATAAAAACTGGAAAACATTACAGGGGGAAAAAAGTAAAAGAATTGAGTTCTTTTAGCTAAACTCCTTCCATTCAGACTGAAGCAATATTCCTCCAGATAATCCTTCACAGAGTTACCTAGCTTTATCTAAAAAGTAAGTAGGGCACTTGCTGGAAATGCAGATTTCTGGGCTCTAACCAGAGCATTTGGTTCAGGAGGTCTGGAAAAGGCCCAGGAAACTACAGTGTTACACAAACCTAGGTGGTCCACAGGCCATTCTATAAGGGATATAGCCTTGCAGTGAACCTCTCCATTTGGGTAGCAGAGGGTGGACATACCCAGGGGAGCTAGAACGACTACGAGGAAGTTGTGGTCACCTGCAGTGGGTGATCACTGAATACAGCTTAGGCAGGAGGCCCCTCGTTGCATGACGCACCTCCAATCCTCATCGCAAAGGAACCTCTCCTTCACAGACCAAAGCAGAAGTCACTCTTGTCTCCTCAAGTCCCCCTCTCTCTCCCCCAATTACCATGAATCTTAATTGGACCAGCCTTTAGAGTTCATTGTGGTTTTCTGGGTGGGGAGAGACAAGGCGGGTAGAGTGTCTAACAAGCCAGACAGAACAAATCAATCCCAGCCCATCCACATGGCCACAAGCTGGAGGCATCACGAGATCCCAAAAGGGAGCTCTTCACCCAAACAACACAAACAGCAACTGAGACATTCCAGTGGCTTCCCCCTTCTCTGCCCCAAGAAAACATCCCCAAACCAAGATTCTCTCTGGTGAATCCCATGGTTCCAAAGTTCTAATCATCCACAGCCTCTGGAAATTGGAAAACTGAGAGCTGTTTGCAACTGTGTGTCAGATGGGCTGGCTGGAGGATACACAGCTCTAAAGACATCAAACATCTATCTTCACGGCACACCTCTAACAGCATCTGTCTGAGAGTTCCATGCATGATGAGAGGGGTTTGGATAAGATGCCATCATTTAGGCTTTCATCTCCTCTTCCTCCAAGAGACCCCTTGTGACTTCCAGCTGTGGTCCCTGCCCAGATCCCACCCAACTCAATGAAACCGCTAGAGTGGCAGAAGAGCGGGCCTTCTGTGCATCAGCTCCTATATGCTGAACAATGACAGTGCCCAGCATACCCGCCGTGCCCATTCTGGCATTTAAAGCCACCTGGGAACTCTTTGGTCAGTCATTACAGTTCCTAAGGACTGAAGCCTCACTCTCTATTTGAGGTCAAGTAATTCCATAAATGGACCATCTTCTTCCTGCCCCATATTCTGGGAAATTCAGTCTGACATGTAACCGCTTGAGTGATGGTGGAGTTACCCAGTAACAGAAGCAACTCTGTGGGTTGCGGGGGTCAGTAACCCTCAGCCCACAACCAGTGCCTTGGTCAAGAGTTCAGCAAGGTATCTGGCCAGCATGGGAAAGGCCTCCCTGCCCTGAAAGTTTCCTCCTAACAACTGGGGAGAAGAAGGGCATGTCTACCTGGCCCAGAGAATGTCTGGTTCGGGGAAGTGAAGACAGGGAAGTGAGAGACGGCAGGTTTAGGTTCTCATTTATGATGGCTCCCACTTCCCTTCCATTTTACCAAACACCCTGGCTCTCCAGACAAGCCTCAGAGCCAGATAGGAACTTGAGGAACGTGGTCAGGGGTCAGATCTGGGAAACATTTTCCCAGGCGATTCCACCACTTCTCGCACTGAAGCGCATCAGCCCGGGGTCCCGACCACTTGGGTCTCAAGCCTGGCAGGTGGTAGCTGTTGAGAAATCTGCTAAGAAGCCAGTCACTGATAATTTAACATTTCCTCCCAAACATTTAGACATTTAAAACTTTTCTAAACCGTTTTCTATGATTAATAGATTAATAGGTTAACAGGTCCTTCCAAACCTTAGAAATGTATGCTCAGAGGCAGACAAATTAGTGGCTGAGAAGACCGTTTGGGGCAGAGGAAAATCAGGTGGCCCATCCACCTAGACAGACTACTAGCAGGGGACTGTCCCAGGCTCAATGCCCTGCCTGACAAGAGACGAGTTCACTGCAGCAGTGAACCAGGTGTGTGCACCAGGCCACACGCTTCTGTGCTCTCAGGGTGGTAGAATTTCTCCTAATTCTTATTTTCTTCTTTGTACTTTGCTGTAGTTTCCAAATTTTCCACAATAAATATTACTTTCCTTTTCAATTAAGAAAACAACAGGTGGCATATTAAGCTGGTCAGTCTTTTCAAAGCAATTGATTCACATGGAAAAGGACTCAGAAATGATCCTCTCCAAGTATGGTCAAAAAACCCAGCTTCTGGATATTATCCAAAAATGCAGGAAAACGTCCACATGAAAGGAATATTTATAGAGGCATTATCTACGATAGGCCAAAACTGGAAACCACGAAAGTGTCCAATAATGGGAGAATTATGAGTAGAGGACATGTCAGCAGCCGAGCGTGAGGCAGCTGGTAAGGGGGACTTGCCCAGGCCCAGCCCCGACTGACCACACTGTTCCCTTCCTGAAGGGCCTCATCCCAGTTCTGTGGACAGATCCCAAACTGCTTCTAGAAGACAACTTTGACCTCAACAGCCATCCTTCTGGAAAGGGAGAGTGGGCCAGGCTCTCATTTTCATAATAAAATAGCAGCTTTGCCCTTCACGTGCTTAGCACCCAAAGCAAATATTCAGGTTGGTGCAAAATTCCCATTACTTTTAATTGCAAAAACCGCGATCACTTCTGCACCAGCCTAATAGCTCTCTTTTCTGTCAAGACCTCAGAAAACCTCTGAATTCCAAACCAGGAGTCCACACAGCCTGTTCTCCAGCTCTTGTCAAACAACTGCCACGAGAGAGTCTCCAAGAAGTGCCCAAGGGTATCTCAAAGGACTTGTGCCTCTCTGAGGTTAAACCTCTGGAAAGAGTGGGGCTCGAGTTCGTTGCCTCAGCTCCCCACAGAAATGCCTTCCTACAAGTGTGATTTAACACCATACCTGTGGCTTTCAGTGGGAGCTGATTTAAGAAACAAGTATACAAAAAAGTTTCTGTGTGTTCCATGAAACTAATACTGACAGCACTGTTTACTGCACCACTCTCCTAAAATGGTAAAACTCAGTTTTTAGTACTTACAAAAAGTACCCCTTTCTTGTGAACTGGTATACTTTCTTTTACTAAGAAATAAACATTTTGATACTTCCAAGTTCTCCTTTTGCTTTGGCTGCCAGGAAGCTCAGAACCAGGGTCTGTGCTGACTTACAAAAACTAATCTTTTTTAATATTAGGCTAGGCAAAATAAGCCAGACATAGCAAATACTGCATAATCTAACTTGTATAAGGAATCTAAAAAAATCAAACTCAGAGGCAGAGAGTAGAATGGTGGTTACTAGAGCTAGGGGGGTTGAGAGAAATGGGGAGATGTTGGTCAAAGGGTACAAACTTTCCATCAGGATAGTTACTATTGCTAATAATACTACATACAGTTGAGCCCCCAGAACATGTGGGTAAGAGGCAACAACCCTCACACTCCCATCATGCAGCAGAAAATCCACGTATAACTGACCCCCAAAAAACTGAACTGTTATAGCCTAGTGTTGACCAGAGGCCTTACCTATAGTACGAACATTTGATTAAAAACACATGGACATCCATGTTGTATGTTATATACTGTATTCTTACAATAAAGTAAGCTACAGGAAAAAAAAAAGTTATTAAGAAAATCATAAGGAAGAGAAACTATATTTGCTATTCATGAAGTGCAATTGGATCATCATGAAGGTCTTCATCCTGGTTGTCTTCACACTGAGTAGGCTGAGGAGGAGCAGAAGGAGGAGGAGGACAGCTACTGCTATCTCAGGGGTGGCAGAGGCAGAAGAGGAGGAAGAGGAGGCAGGAGAGGCAGGCACACTCGGTATAACTTTTCCGAAAAAAAAAATCTGCTTGTAAGTGAACCTGCACAGTTCAAACCTGTGATGTTCAAGGGTCGGTTGTATATTGTTTATTTGAAATTTGCTAAGATCTTAGTGTCATCACATACATACACATACAAACAATGACAACTGTGTGAGGTGATGGATGTGTTAATTAACTTGATTGTGGTAACCATGTCACAGTGTACACGTCTATCAAATCATCACGTTGCATAATTGAAATATATATAATTTAAAATTTTAAATTATACCTCAATAAAGCTGGGGGAATTACATTAAAATTTCCTAAAAACTAACCTCTTTTAATGTTGTTTTCTTAACAATTGTCTCACCGCCACTATGACATAGTTCTGGATCTTCTAACTTTAATTTAAAACTCTGGCCCAAACACAGTGGCTCACACCTGGAACCCCACATTTTGGGAAGTGAAGCAGGGAGGATCACTGAAGGCCAGGAATTTGAGAGCAGTCCTGGCGACTTGACAAGACCCTATCTCTATTAAAAAAATAAATAAATAAACAACAAAAAGCTTCTGAAGGAAGGGGGTGTGGTGGCTCACATTGTAATCCTGGCACTTTGGAAGGCCAAGGTCAGATGACTTCTTGAGACCAGGAGTTCGAGACCAGCCTGGTCAACATAGCAAGACCCTGCAAAAGAATGTAAAAATTAGCCAGGCATGGTGGCATGCCCCTGTAGTCCCAGCTACTCAGAGGAGGCTTAGGTGGGAGGATCCCTTGAGCCCAGGAGTTTGAGGCTGCAGTGAGCTATGATAGCACCACTGCATGCCAGCCTGGGTAACAGAGTGAGACCCAGTCTCTAAAACAAAATAACAACAAAAAGAAACTGTTATACACGAGCCTTTTAATATATCCACCTCAAATGCTTTTTGGAAAGAGGCAGGAAAGTACAAATAAACATGTATTTATGAAACAAATCTATACTTGGATCTCAGTTTCTCCAGGGAAGGAACATAAAGGCTGTGTGGCTATATAAGAAAAAGTGTTTTTGATAAAATGCCAAGTGGGGAAATAAAAAAGCAGAGCGAAATTGTATACACACTATGATTACTGCTATCAGAATAATGCAGGCATGAAGATTCAAAATAAAAATAGGTTTCTAAAAATATAAATGGTTGTGTTTAGGAGAAAGGGTCTAAGATGGTCATTTTTCTCCCCTAACTTATTTATCTTCTCAAATGGAAACAGAGGCCCATGTGGGTGAAGCAAGTAAGGCGGGCAAAGGCTAGAAATGCAGCGGTCCCCTGCAGGACGCCGCATGGGGCACGGGGCGTGAGGCGCAGGGCGCGGGGGCACGGGGGCGGGCTATAGGCCCTACGTGGTCCTGAGGGACCAGCCCCCAGTGGGTGGTGCCATGGATTTCACAGGGTCTTGGATAAAATGGCTTGTACACTCAAGTCACAACTGTTTGAGATTCTTGCAATACCCCTGACATGTTCTGATCACTCCCTCACAACTGGGCACTTGGGAAGGGGCACAGAAGGAGGAGCCAGGGGCCATGACCCCGGCCTCAGATGCCTAGGACTTGGTGGGCAAACTAGTTGCTCCCCATCCCTCCAGCACCGGATCAGAAGCTACTCCCCACAGGAAGCATTCCTCAGCCACCTCCAGAAACTACCCCCATGCCCGAACGACAGGCTTTCACACCCACCCAGCCTATACTTCTCCTTCACAAGGCACCCTGAAAGCTTGCCCTCGGCACCCATCTACCCCCTGGACCACAAGCCCTGGCCCAATACAGCTGTGGCTGGTGTGCAGCCCACATCAGCTGAGTGGCCAGCAGACAGAATGGCTCACCCTCTGCACATGGCCAAGGTTTAGCCAACTAGGCTAGCAGCTTCCCTGAGTCAGGATCCCCAGTGACGCCAGAATGACTGGCAGCTGCCTTTATTGCCCCACATCTTTTATGACAAGACCCCACATCCAGGGCACAGGTGCCTGGGTGATCTGAGGAGGGGGTAGAGGCAGGGTTCACTGTTCAAATTCCCGCCTAGCCTTGGCGAGCAAGCGGGAGAGGCAGGGCTGACTCACCAGCTCGCAGGTGGAGTGAGCTCATTCCCTTCCAGGGCATCCTTGGAATTGGAAACCCACGGCAGTGATGGTTCCCATGGCAACGGGCCAGCACCTCCTCCACAGCCGCCTTCCCAGGAGCACCATTTGCCTGTGCCCACGGGTCACTTACCCACCCTCCCCAGCCTAAATCTCAGAACTCAGAGTAAGGAGAGGCCTTGAAGACCAGGCAATGCAGAGCCCTCCTCTCTCCACACCCCAGCCCTGCCTGCTTCCAACCTGAGACTACTTCAACACATTTAAGACCATGAAACTCTCGCCCAACCATGCATCCCTTCTTTGGAAGGCTGTCAGAAATTCTATTCTGAGCTGGATTCCATCTCCATACAACTCTCACCAAGTCCTACTTCTCCCCACTGGGTCAACCCAATACATCCCCTCTTTCAAATGACAGCCTGGAGCCTGCTCTAAGCAGCCCAGGTCAATCAAATCGTCCCGATACGGTTTCCACCCTTCTGCACCCGCTGTGTGGGTTTTTCTGCATAGGATTATATTGGTCTATAATCTTCTCAATGTATGGAGTCGAATTCAGACAGCCATGCACTGAGCAGGTCTCAGGACAAGCCTGGTGCCTGCTACTGCCTCGCTTACCCCTCACCGACTCACCAGTCCTCACTGTTGCCCACCCCCAAATATCTTTCATTCCAGCTGCATCCAGCCAACTCCTCACTCGCCTCCTGCCCCTCCCTCCTCAGAACTTTGCATTCCCTTTTTCTTGCCTTTGGTCACTCTTTGCAGGCCTACCTCCCCTTGACCCTGCCCCCACACCAGCTTGGCCTGACTCACATATTCCAGATTTGATTTTTAGCTCACATGATCACCTCCTCCAGGAAGTCCTACCTGTCTCCTCCAGGACGGGCTGGAGCCTTCCTTGGAACTCCATTCCTATACCCGATGTGATATCTTTGTCTATGACAAGGAAATTGCCCATTCCTGGGTCTCTCACCCACGGGCCTCCTTGGAGACAGAGACCGTGCATCTGCCCCTCACCTGGAAAGAATGTCTGCTTTATGTTTGTCAAGTCTGGGTGGCAAGCAGGTAGATATTCATTTTTATTATTCTCAATGCTTTTTCTTATGTTTGAAATGTCAACTTTAAAAAAAGATGATCCACAGTAAACATGAGTTGAGTAGATGAACTGGGGCTGGCTGCAGTGCCTCCGCCCCAATGTGTGTTTGAGAATCTCACATACCCAGCTGAATTCACCCTTCAGAAACTTTCCTCCCACTTGGGGCTGGAACCCAACACCACCTGGCCAGTTATCCAGAGCAGTCAGTTCAAACCCTCAGGGGAGCACCTGCGACTTGCCTAGTATGGCAGCACCACAAAGATGAGGTTTCATTCATACTATGTATCATTTCTTCTCCGCGTCCTTTCTCACTTGAGAAGTTCCTTGCAGTTCACACTAGCACACTAATCTCAGTGCCAATAAAACAGCCCAGATGGTTAAATATTACAGGCAATTCTGTTGTTAACTGCTGAAGCTGAGTAATGGGTACACAGGAAATCACTATACTGTTCTCTCTACTCCTGTGTGTGAATTTTCCATAATAAGTTTTTAAAAATTCATTCATTTCAATGAGAACACTTGGACACAGGAAGGGGAACATCACACACCGGGGCCTGTCGTGGGGTGGGGGTTGGGGAGAGGGATAGCATTAGGAGATATACTTAATGTAAATGACGAGTTAACGGGTGCAGCACACCAACATGACACATGCATACATATGTAACAAACCTGCACGTTGTGCACATGTACCCTAGAACTTAAAGTATAATAAAAAAGAAAAAAAAATTCATTCATTTATTCATGCAACTAACATGCATCATGGATAAAGAGAGAAATAAGAATCACCTCCTCATGAATTCATAATTTTATTAAATTCTAAATTGCTTGCTACCTTATCCCACCCCAGGAATTAAACATCTATTGGCATTTGCAACATAAAGGTTATGCTGACCTACCAAAGATGAACAGCAAATAAGGACCTCCAGTACTGCCTCTCCTGGACTGTGGGGAGCAGGGAGCCTTTCCAACCCTGCCTATTCCACCTACACTTGAAGGCTCCCATGCACAGGGGCATCATCGAAAGGCAGCAAGGAGCTGCAGGAAGCCAACAGCATCCCTCCAACTTAAAGGCAACTTTCCCTCAAAAAACAGGATTCAGGTGCCCTCCATTCTACCATTATGACTTTTCTGTAAAGCCTCCACCTGACCCTGAGCCACCCCCACCTCCACTGATCAATCCAGCGCTGGGACTTCAATCTCCATGACCAGAGACGGGCCACTTTCCTGGTGCACAGGAATGCACGGGTCAGGAGAGAAGCGTATGGGGCCCGGGAGGGTGGAGACTCAGCTCCATCTCTCATGAGGAGCCTCCCTTCTCCAGTCAGGGCTGACAGCTGGTGCTCACCACCAGAAGGAATGACCCAGCAGAGAGGAAGCAACTAGGACAGTGGTTAGCAGTGTGCGCTCTGGCCAGGCAGCCCTGAAATCAAAGCCCAGCTGCCCCACTAAAAGCTGTGAGTTGGGAGAAAATATTTAATCTCTCTAAGCCTCAGTTCCTTCTGTAAAGTGGGACTAAAAATGTCACAGTACTTTTCCTCATAGGGCGACTATGATGATTCCTTGGTATAATGCACGTAATGGACTTAGCACCGTGCTGGACACGCGGTAATAAGTGCTGGCTATTAATACCAAGTTCACCACAGCCAACAGGCTGCCTCTGTCCTGCAGGCTCATTTCTCCATTCCCTCAACTGCAAACGCAGGAGCCAGCCTCAGGAACATCAGAGTGTAAGGGCCCACATGTGGATCACTACCTCCAACTTGGCAGGGTACAGCTGCCTGCATGTGTGAAATTCATCTGAAATTGACCACCCACACACTAGCCAGAACCCCAGCAGATTCATCTGCCTTCAGAATACAGAGGCCCGCCCCATGTGCATCTATCTGCAGGTGTTCTGGAGCCTACCTGCAAGGATGACTTCAGAAGATGGCTTACGTATACCCAGAATAAAGAATCCTTACCAAATCTAGCCCCACAAGGAATGAACTCATGGCAGAGTGTCCTTGGACAAATCAGATTACCACTATGGATCTCATCCCTTTATCTGAGGGAGAAGAGGGATAGGTGACAGTGCAGGTCCCTTCTGGCTTGGGCATTCTATTGATTTCTCAAACTGCTGCAAAGGAGAGAAGGGCCAGAGCTAGGCTCTGGAAATAAACAAGTGAAAGACAAGGCCACCTATTGACACCAGTCCCTTGGGCAGATTCCACGCTGAAAGCCTTGCTCCCTGGCTCCAGCCAGTGTTTCAGACCCACTGAGCCCAGAAGCAAGCAGCCTCCTCACACCAGGCCTGTGGGTCAGCCAAGCCTACACAAAGGACCAATTATGATCAGTCCACCTTGCAGTTCTCCTGAGCCACCTCCAGCATCCCCAGACACACCTGGAGCACCCAGGCTAGAAGGCAGAGCTAAGGTACCCTTCACCAACACCAAACAAGGGAGAGTGCCTCCCTGACTCTCACCTCCCCCAGGTCCTCCCAATCAGGACCACACCCTAAGCAGGTATTTCCAGAGACAGAGTGAATGCAGAGCCCAGGAAACAAAGAGCACTAGCTTCTGGGTCTATCTATAAAGGAAGCACATTCACCTGGCCCCACTTGCACCCTCCCTAGAGGGTGAGAACAAACTCCTCAAAGCTGAGACACAGAGGGCTCCTAAAGAAGCTGTGTTCACAGCATAGTCAACTTCAGGGCCAGGCTACGAAGCCCAGGAGTCAACTGCAAGGTCACCTTTAGAAGTGCCTGACTCGGATAAGTATGGTGGCTCATGCCTGTAATCCCAGTACTTTGGGAGGCAGGAGATTGTTTAAGCCCAGAAGTTAGAGACCAGCCTGGGTCACACAGCAAGACCCTGTCCCTACAAAAAAATAAAATTATCCGGGCATGATGACACACTCCTGTGTGTCCAGCTACTTGGGAGACTGAGGTGGGAGACTCACTTGAGCCCAGGAGGTAGAAGCTAAGGTCATGCCACTGCACTCCAGCCTGGGTGACAGAGCGAGACCTTTCTCGAAAAATAAAAACATAACCAATTTTGTTTTTAAAAAAAGAAGTGTTTGACTCTGCTGAGTGTCCCCCAAGAGGGCAGAAACACAGAATGTTGGCATCATCCCAGACCCTTAGAGATCATCTGCATGTGATAATCCAAGTACAGCCTTAAGAACAGAGCCTCACCACCATCCTCCCATCCAGTTTCTCGGTTTATAGGTGGTTTCGGGTGTGACTTATCCAGCATCGCTAAGTGGCCACAGGCAGCACTAGGACAAGACCTCAGGTCTCCTGAGGTCCTGGTACCTAACACATGACCACTCTTTCTGTTCCTGGGGGACAAGATAGGTTTCTGCCAAGCAGCTCTCTGGCCTAATAAATCAAAGAAGACAGTCTTTTCACACCTATCCCCACTCCCAAATGCTACTCCCAAAGTTCCAACAGAAAGGTAGCAGGAGGCAGGTGGAAGTTTTGCTGAACCCCACATCCTGGGAAGCTAGAGGCCCCACAGTTATCTAGATCCACACCCCTTGGGATACTATGGCTAAAGGCAGTGGGCTGCTGACGTCCAACACTCCAGAGAGAACCCTCAGTGGAGGGACTGGAAGGAGAAGGAAAACCAAGACCCATGTTTTACTTCCTTTAAGGTCCACAAACCCACACAAAAGGACCAGAAATTCCCTGTGATTTTCTGAGGCAGGTCCCAGCCAAATGCAATAACCCCACCCTCCAGAGAGGAAAGGGCAGAGTACAGAGGGACATGTCAGTATGGCCAGCACCTTGGAATCTGATGGGCAGCTAGCCAAAGATAAAAACGCAGCTGGGCTGACTGGTAGGGAGCTGGGAGGTCTGTGCCAGCTCCAACCTGCCTGCCATTGGAGGCACCAGCTCAGAGAGGGGTGCTGAGCAGCATGGCAGGGGCTGAGGTCATCCTAGGCTATGACCCCCATCCCAATGACAAGGCCAGCTTCCCTGGCCCCTGGCCTCCTTCTGATTCCAGGACACACCTCTGAGTCCCGAGTCCCGAGGAGTCAACTGGGCCTCTACCCTGGCCCCAGGAATCAACTTCATCTCTGGGGTGGTCCTTGGTGACTCGGACCACCGGCTCCCAGACCCTCAGCATCTGTCAGTTGTCTCCTGAGGGACTACAGCTGCCACACTCCTGTCCAAAGGCCCTCACCACCACCGTTCATCAACACTGGATACTCGATGAATACCTAGTATGTGCAGCTTGATTCTTGCTTACCTGCTCTTTGGGGAGCTAAGATGAGCTGATCAGGATGCTCCTGAGACTCAGTTACTAGGGGGACCCCAGGAGACTCCATAAATCCACCTTTGATCATCGAAGGAGCCTCAGGTCGGTCACAGATCAGTGACATCCCAGAGAATCCTCTAAATGTCTTTAGAGAGGAGTTTCACAACAGTGCCCCAAGAAAGTGTGATGAAGGCAGGCAGGCTGCCATACATCTGTCCTTTCTGACTCTCCTAGCTCAGGCACTAACTGGGCAAGGCAACGGCTGAGTGGCCGAGAGCCAGAAGATAAGAAGGCAAGAGCAGGGAAATCAGGCAAGGACAAGAGCCACTCAACCGGGACCCCACTTGCTGTCATTGGAGCCCAGGAACGGGCCTGGCAGAGTGAGGCTCATCGTGGCTCCCCACATCTGGCCTCTTCCAAAACTCTACATGCAGCCCAAGCCTCGTATCCAGAGCACAGTCTCTTGTCTTGCAGAGTACAACCAGCTTCCAAATGGTGCAAGAGGCTGCTGTGAGCCGTAAAATATAAATTGATTTAGAAGCATTCCCAAATTCACTATAGCTTTTCGTCATGACATATTTGCTTTATCAAGAAGTAATAATAAAAGCACAACTATTACCCTGGGAGGTGAAAAAAATGGCAACGTGGCATAGGTCCCTAAGAACTTGAATCTCAAGCCCAGGAAAAGAGGGCAGCAGGCAAGGGACCAGGGACCCACAGGTACGGACACCAGATGCCACACACATGTGTGGGTGGGAAGAGAGTAAGACGCTGAGACTGACGTCTCCTGCCCTCCCTCATCAAACATCAGCAAGTCTTTGAACTCTGGCAGGGTGCAGGGCGGCAGGTGTAACATACGAACGCCACCGCAGAGGCAGGAAGCTGGGTTCAGTCCCACCTGCCACCTACAAGGAGCTGTGTGACTTGGGCAAGTGCTTTGGAACTCAGCAGTCTCAGCCACAAAACAGGGAAGGCAGAGCTCCCACCAGGTCTACCTTTACAGTTCCCCGGCAAAGGAGAGGTGGGAGCAAAAGGAGCAATGAACGAAGTGATGCATTGGTTATGACCCCATCTACACAAAGTTTTAAAACAGGCACAAAGATATAGACAGCTACATAGGCAAGAAGTGTATAGGAAATGTATAGGAACAAAACACCAAGCTTGGAACAGCGGTTAACTCCGGTGAGGGAAGGGAGAATGCTGGGGCCGCAACTCGACGAGGTACTCTTTTCTGAAAATGAAAATCTGAAGCCAACATGGTCTTTGTGAACTGGCTTCCAGATCAGAAAATCTAGAAATACTTGCTGTAACCACCTGAACCTTTCAGGTCTTTCCAAATACCGTCAAATGTCCTTTACCTCCCACTAAGCCATCCATATGGGTATTGTGAGGATTACATTAATATCTGAAAGCACTTAGAAATGTGCCTGGCCTAAAGCACAGTCCCAGGGCTGGCTGATGCTGGGGGTGGGTCAGGGGGATGCACAGATGCTCAGCTCCATATTCCCAGAACAGTCCCTGGGCTAGCCAGATGGGCCTAAGGTAAGCTTGCTTCCAAACCAGTGGCTTCTGGGGAAAAGGCGTCGGGTACAGGTCCCCCAGCCAGGCACCTTTGGGTGCTACTGTGGCCTCTTTGGCTGTGCCAAGGAGCCTCAATGAGGGGGTGGCACATGGGCCCACTATATAACTGAGCCCCCAATGTGGTATTCCTTAAAAAAACTACATACAATGAACCTCTAAATATAAGAAAAGAAAGAGAGGAAAGAGAAAAAGAAAGCTACAAAGCAAAGCTTCATTTGGAGCTGAAGTTGGGAAAATATGCAGATTTCTAATAAGAGGCCTCAGGGCTTCATGCATGCAAAGACACCTTCATGCAGCCCCAGCCACCAGTATCCGAAATGAAGGACAGGAAACCAGGGGTCTGGCCCCATTTCCCTGCCTCCAGGAAAACACAATTCATAAGCCACCTCCTGCATCTCCCAGCTCCCAGGGCCGAGTCTGGAAAAGCACTTTGGGTTCCTGGAAAGAAAGGCCCTTACAAA
This sequence comes from Piliocolobus tephrosceles, assembly GCF_002776525.5. Taxonomy (NCBI): domain Eukaryota; kingdom Metazoa; phylum Chordata; class Mammalia; order Primates; family Cercopithecidae; genus Piliocolobus; species Piliocolobus tephrosceles. Next base: position 37,574,889 of record NC_045439.1, on the reverse strand, counting down.
ATATCGGGAACTGACTGGAAAGCGCCATTATCTATTATCTGGAGGATGTCTGCGGTGTTTAAAAAGGAGCCACTCCTCTGCCAAGGTCAAGGACGTGGCCAAAAACAACAGAGGGGCTTCTTGGAGCCAGAGAGACACATGCAGCCAAACGCTGACAGACACCCCATGCTCACAGACCCGACAGACACAAGTGTCAAGACAGAGGGCTTCAGTGGAGGCTGCCCTCCTTTTCCTGGACCAAGCCCTCATATTGGGGGTGTCGAGACTTGACTCAGAAGAATTAAAAGCTCCTCTTCCCTATCCCCAAACCACAGGCTGTCATGCATTGGACATCTCCACATCAGACATAAGGAGAAAAGATAGAGTCTGATTTTAACAATCCTCTCCCACCCACATGCGAGGCTTAGTGCTTCTTCCAGCCTGGAAAGCCAAGTTCCATTAGGGGACCGGCCTAAAGGAGCCCACCCACCTTGAAGTTGCCTCCCCTCCTGTCATTTCACCTACAGATGATTTGAAAATAGAGCTCAGATGCTGTCTCACTCCCATCAATTATAATCAGCTTTGCAGATGGCTTTTAAAAAATAAATCTTCAGGCCCATAAAAATGCTCCCCTACAAGCCCTGGCCTGGCCTCAAATCACAGGCCTTGTGACCACGCTCCCAACCAGCTCCACCATCACCCACCACCAAGACACAGGAAAAACAAGGTAACGGGGAGGAGCCTCCCTTCCCCCAGCCAGCTGCTCTTCCACCTCGAGGTGAACATTTGGGGCCTCTGATTTAGGCCTGGAAAGTTCAAAGCTGGGGGTCAGGAAATGGCACTGCCCCCGACTTGGTGCTGTTCTCTGACCTGGCACAAAAACTCCCCAGCCCTGCAGTGCCAAAAGCCAACCTAAGTCCCCCACTCCCTCATCAATTTTCTAAATCGTCTCAAGGCTTAAACAAGAACCTGAAACGTTACAGGTTTCACATGCACAGACTTTTAAAATCAAAATAAACCTGAGCCTCAGCTGCCTGGTTCAAAGCCTGTTTGGTTCCCGTGGTGACCACAAAGGAAGAGACTCTCTAAAGGGAAGGACAGACAGAACAGGTGAAACTGAAGGAACCAAAACAAGAGAGAAGGGAAGGGTGGTGCTGAATCTTAAAGCAGGGGAAGCTAGCTCCCAAAAGCTGGGGTCAGCACCAGAAGCGGCCACCAGGAACGTGGGATTGGGGAGGCCTCCAAGTTCAGGGGACTTTAGCCTATTCCTGACAGTTACTGCCTCAACCGAAAAACACAGAGAAATACAACTTGCATCCTTCACTACCTTTAAAACCAAGAAAAGTACCTTCACTGAGGCCTATGTCCATCCCCTTAAACCTCACACACCCTCCTGTCAAAGACCTGGATTGAAAACCAACTCTACTTCCAGGCTACAGAAAGCCGGGTAAAGTCGCTTAACCTTTCTGAGCCTTACTTTCCCTGCATGTAAAATGGGGATAAGACCTCACAAGTTTGTTCACCATGATTATTGGAGAGAAAGCCACACATGGAAGCATAAATGTTAAAAATGTGCCAGTGAGTTGTTCTCTTATTTCAATTTTATATAAGCCTTGCCTCCCAATTCAAACATAAACTCCTAATAGCAAAGAGTGTGTCTGTACTTCTGGTTAAGAGCCGAGTTCAGAGGTCAATCTGCCTAATCTTGGGCGAGTTACTTAACCTCTCTGGGCTTCCATTTCCCTGTCTGCACCAAGAAAACTAACAGTCCCTTCCCCAAAGAGTTGTTTGACAGGTGGAGGTAATCCAAACCATTCAGCCTTTAATCAGTGTGAACTATTAGGCTTTGTGCTTATTTGGAAAACCAAGACATTGTTAATAAATACTGGCTGGCTGGTTGGTTGGTTGATATAAAACAGGTAACACACCTTTCCAGCCTTCCCTCATCTTCTCTTCCCTCCCCAGGAGGTGGTCAGTGTTTACATTTACCTCCGAGTACCTTGGGCTTGTGAAATGTTTTGAACCAAAATGAATGGTTCCCTTTAAGGGTGAAGGGTAGCAGCACCTTCATTTCCAGGCCTCTCTCACTGTGTGCCTGTGAGCATGTTGTCCTCTATCTCGAAGCTCAGGATCTTCATCTATGAAGTGTCATCATCCCACATATCTTACAAGGCTGTTGTCAACATTAAATGCAGCCACTGACATACGTGTCTGACATACACTTCATGTGCAAGAAGGGTTTCCCTAGGTGCCCCAGCCCTGACCTGTGGGTGACAGGCCTAGGGAAGACTCCACTCCCTCTTAATGGAGAACAGATCCCCACCCCTGCTGTAGCCAAGGACCAAGGAGGCAGTTTCCAGGGGAACAGCATCCTCTGCAATGTATGCCCGATTTCCATCCTCGGCTGCCTTTTATTCTCCTCCCACCTCTGTAGTGGGCCAGGTCACCTTTCCCCATGATTGCTAGGCAACCTCCAAGAGTGGTACAGCTGCCTCCTTTGGGGGGCAGCCTGACCCTGCCCTCCCCTTCCCCTGCCTACAACCCTAAGGAAAGCTGCCTCACGTGGACTCCCACCCTGCCAACCCTGGGGAGAGCACATGGAGAGAAGCAATCCCAGGCCAACAGGGTTTATAGACAGAGATTGGGAAGGAATTTTCCCCTTGGACTGAGACTTGGAAAATGAAGGCCACCCTCTCCCCCCCCCCCCCCCCCCAGTCTTCTGTTTGCCTGTGCATATCTATGATCTATTCTGGTCAGTTTCCAAGGAAAGAGCCACATCCCGCTTTCTACAAAAGCTCCCGCCCTTGTCTTCCTCTTCCAGGCTCCTCTCACTCATCATGAACCTGGACCCCGGCTCTAAACACTGGGCACGACAGAGGAGGGGACACACACACGAGGGAAGAGGGACAAGGATGGCAGAGGCCATCAGAAATCCTGTGAATGCCTGTTTACCTCTGGAGGTGGGATGACAAGCAATTGTCATTTTCTTCTTTATATTCGTTAATAATTTCTTAGGTTTTTAAAAATTGAGATAAAATTCCATGGCATAAAAGTCACCATTTTAAAACGTACAATCCAGTGGTTTCAGGTATATTTGTGAGGCTGTGAAACCACCACTACTATCCAATTCCAGAACATTTCCACCACCAGGGTTTTGCTTGTATATATTTGTCTTGGGCTAAGTGTTCTACCCACACAAGCATTTGTTGTATAAGCAGCAGAGCAAAGTTGAGAAGAAGTGCAAATGCTGGAGCCCGACTGCCTGGCTTCAGATCCCAGCTCCACCACTTGCTGGTTGTGTGGGCCTGGAGGAGTTCTGCAGCTTCTCCGAGCCAGCTCTCTCATCTGCAAAATGGGATAACAGGAGGATCTATCTCATAGGGTTAGATGCGCTCATGCATATAGAGTCCTTAGGACAGCTGCTGATAATTACCATGTGCTCAAAAAGGGGAGCCACTAGAATTATTATGAGAAAAGGAATTTTGTTAACTTCATGGCAGAATGGTGCATGCAGAAGGGACCAGTTGGGGTCATGAATGTTGCCACACACAGCTTTGGGGCCTGCTCATCACTAGACCAGACTCACCATGCCCAGATAACCAGACTCACCTGCCAGATAACCCCCTGGGATGACATGAAAGGAGGGAAAGCAAGAAAGGCAGGGAAGGGAGAGCCTGAGCAACCCTCTCCATGCGTTTCCCCCCATCTGCTGAGAAGGATGGATTCCTGGGAGCCTGGACTTGATGCCCAGCCTGGGGATAGGTGGGAAACAGGTATGGTTTGGCTGTGTTCCCACCCAAACCTCATCTTCAATTGTAGCTCCCATAATCCCCATGTGTCACAGGAGGGACCTGGTGGGAGGTAATTGAATCACGGGGGTGGTTACCCACATGCTGTTCTCATGATAGTGAGTTCTCACAAGATACAATGGTTTTATAAGGGGCTTTTCCCCACCTTCGCTCTGCACTTCTCCATCCTGCAGCCATGTGAAGAAGGACATGTTTGCTTCCCCTTCCGCCATGATTTTAAATTTTCTGAGGCCTCCACAGCCATGCTGAACTGTGAGTCAATGAAACCTCTTTGCTTTATAAATTACCCAGTCTTGGGTATGTCTTTTTTTTTTTTTTTTTGAGACAGAGTCTCACTTTGTCACCCAGGCTGGAGTGCAGTGGCCGGATCTCAGCTCACTGCAAGCTCCGCCTCCCGGGTTCACGCCATTCTCCTGCCTCAGCCTCCCAAGTGGCTGGGATTACAGGCGCCCGCCACCTCGCCCGGCTAGTTTTTTGTATTTTTTAGTAGAGACAGGGTTTCACCGTGTTAGCCAGGATGGTCTCGATCTCCTGACCTCGTGATCCGCCCGTCTCGGCCTCCCAAAGTGCTGGGATTACAGTCTTGAGCCACCGCGCCTGGCCGGGTATGTCTTTATTAGAAGCGTGAGAATGGATGAATACAGAAACCTTGGTCATGCATGAAGAAGGAAGAAGGAGGGTTTCCAGGGTGGCTCTGAGCCCTGGTTTACTATGTCTCCTGTCCCCACCACTCCTAAGGCTCCTTGCCTCAGTCAGAGCCAGGTTTGGCCAAACAGTACTTAGGAGGCCACCTGCACTGGCACCACGGGAGATGGAGCCAGAACCCTGGGCTAAACTGAATCATGAGTGCAGTGGGGGCTGACCCATCTGCCAGAACTAAGGAAGCAGGCTCAGCGGGTTTCCTCTGCCCCGGCCTCTCTGCCGTGACCTCTCCGGGGAGGTGCAGACTAGAACTGCCCAAACCAACACAGTTGACAGGTTCCAGGACCCCACCAGTGTCCATGGTGAGTAACTCAGCCCAACCCACAGGCCCCTCTTGCAGAGACATGGCCTACCAACACCTCTCTGTGTACTCTAAAGAGGGCATAAAAGCAGGGCTGGTGGAGAAGGTGCGCTTTGGCTCCATACCAAGTCCAGGAAAACCATAGGTGGGTTACACATGGAGGCAGCTCAGGTGGGATTAACTGGCTGGGATGATCCCAACAGTATCTGTACAGAGGTGTGGCCTTGAGAGTCTGGTCTGTGACCTGTCCAGAAGGCCTGGCCACCTCTCGCAGAAAGGTGAGAGGTCAGCTCTGAGAGGGGCAAAACAAATGGAAAAGAACAATGAAGCTAGGCATAGTGGCTCACGCCTATAATCCCAGCACTTTGGGAGGCTGAGGCAGGAGGACGACTGGGGGCCAAGAGTTCAAGATCAGCCTGGGCAACATAGCGAAACCCCCATCTCTATAAAACACAAATTTAAAACTATAATAGAAGAATGATAAGGGAGAGTAATGGGAGGGGGTGTTCCCCAGCAAGGATAGTCACTGTTGCTCTGCTCTGCCCTTTCAGGCATCTCCCCTCTCCCCACCTCTGTTCTACATCACACACATACACACTCACATACGCATGCACACATACATGCAGCTGAAATGCCAGAGAAAGGTAAGGCTCCCAGCAGAACCGCCTTCCTTTGAGATGCAGATCCTATTCCACAAGCTCCTGCCAATGGCCATTATTGGCAGAGCCTGTTGCAATTCTGCATCTTTTTCTGGTTCCCTATCTACCTAAACCATCATTTCCACACTCCACACAGCAAGCAGAGCATCTGATACCTAACAGGGGTTTAATGAACATCTACTGATTGCCTCCATGAGGAGGAACCATCCATATTCTCACCCTATTAAGGGCTGGGCTCTTTCCCAGAGACCCGCCATAGCACATCTGTGACTAGGCCACATCTCAGGCTCCGGCTGCCCCACCCTGGCTCCAGGCCCCCAGGTCTTGCATGACAAGTCTTTGAGCCAGACTGATGGTTTATGGCCCCAGCCAGGTGCCCAGCCCCAGGCCTTCCTCGAGCAGAGGAAAAAGGGTGTCCAAGTCCAACACAGCCTGCAGAGCCTGCAGCACCTCCCCAGAAGTCAGACTGAAGGGAGGGAGGTTCCTCCTCTTCCTCTTGAGAAGGTGGTAGCCATGCATCTTACAGGAGCTGCTAGCCTCATTCTCCTCCAAACCAAACTCCAGTGTCCGGCGACTTCAGCAGCCCCTTGGAGTACCACCATTTCTCAAAACTGGAAAATCTGGTTCTCACGGCTCACCAGGCCTCCTCACACCTGCCTGTCTTACCGCAGCCTGGGTGGCAGCCAGAAGCAGCCCCCACCTGCCTGGTCTGAGGCCAGCTGGCCTCTGCAGCCCTATTCCCCAGTCCACCTCTCCTCAGGCTTTGTCAATCACTTCGCCAACCAATGAGGCAAGGTTTGGAGAAGGAGACACATCAGATGCTCAGATAAAGCAGGGCTGGGTTCACTGCTGGGAGGGATGGGTGGGGCCCAAAGAATGCCTCAGCCCGGGCCGGGGGCGATGGCTCATGCCTGTAATCCCAGCACTTTGGGAGTCTGAGGCTGGCGGATCATGAGGTCAGGAGATCAAGACCAGCCTGGCCAACATGGAGAAACCCTATCTCTACTAAAAATACAAAAATTAGCCAGGTGTGGTAGTGCGTGCCTGTAATCCCAGCTACTGGGGGGCTGAGGCCAGGGAATTGCTTGAACCTGGGAGATGGAGGTAGCACCTGGGCAACAAAGCGAGACTCCGTCTCAAAAAAAAAAAAAAAAAAAAAAAAGAGGAATGCCTCAGCCTGAAGACATCCAGAGTTAAATCACTTACAAGGAATTCCTGCCGTGTGGCCATTTTCCTTATATAAGCTGACACGGTGGGGTTGTTTGTTTGTTTTTTAAGTACTTTAACATCCACCCTTCATCCCCATACCCAGGGAGTACGGTAGGCAAGGAAGGCTACCTTATTCCACAGGTGAAGAGATTGAGCAATCACAGAGGTTAAGGTCAGACGTCAAGGACAACGCAACTCCTGTACACCCCTAAACAACCTTGGCTCCTGCAAAGATGGGTTTATATACTATGGCTTATCTCAAAGCCTATTGGGTAAAGACCATAGAAATTCTGGTTCCTCCAAATAACATTTACGGAGCACTCACTATATGCTAGGTGCTGTGCTAAATCCCAACATACATTGCTTCATTTAAACCTCCACACAACTCTATCAGGCAAGAACTATTATTATCCCCATTTCCCCATTGATATCATCAGGCACACAGCAGGTAAGCTGACTTGCCAAGATCTCAACAGTCAACAGGGGCACCAAGATTTGGACTCAGGGTGCACCCAGCACACATTTATCTGCAGAGTCTGGGACAGCCCCAGGATAGGTGGTTATCTGAACATAAAGCATTTCATTGCCTTCCCCACCCCCAAGCCTGAAGTTGGGAGCCACGCATGATGCCATTTATTCCATTTTTCAGAGACAGTCCTAGATCAGGCCACCTACAGCAGGCCTGCCCCTGTGCTCAGCACTAGGAATTCAGCAGAGAACAGGACAGGCTGGGTCCCTGCCTCTACAGACACTGCATGGGGCGAAGCTGGAAGGAGTGCAGAACAGGGAGGGGCCCAAGAATGGGGAGGACAGCCAGTCCTCTCCTCTTTCTGGTTTTATTTCTACAAGGCATCACCCTGGTTTTGGATGTCCCATCTCTCCCCAGGTAAACTCTTTTACAGCAGATCCTCCTCTCTCTGTAGTCCTCCACCTTGACTGGTGGCCTTGGCTAGCTCCTGCAACAGCCTAGCTGTCCAGAAGGAAGTGCAAACAACATGTCCCCTCTTCCTGTGACCTATCCTCACCTGTCTGCTGAATGGGGATGTGGGCCTTATTCACAACCACTTCTTTTCACCTGCCAACACTGCCTCTCTGTTTCAACATCCATTAGCTCAACAAGTATTGATTAAGTTCCTACCTGTAAAAGGCCGCAGGCTGGCACCTGTAGAAACACACATGAAACCAGAATCTCCAGGACTTGAGAAGGAAGAGAGAAAATAAAATTTAACAGCAGAAGCTACCATTTACATATCTGTTCTCATCAAGCCAGCAAGGTGGGTATTAGCTCTTTTTTATAAGTGGGGAATTGGAGACTCAGAGAGGAACTTGCCCAAGGTCACAAGCCTGAAAATAATAGAGCCAGGATCCTACTCCAAGTTGATGCTCTCTCCAGCTTGACCTACACTGGGTACACACATACACCTAAGAACATGACCAAATTACATAAGGGAGAAAACCGGGGGCCGCAGTCACCCTGCAAATAACAGCAACTCCTAGGAAAAGCAACTTCAGAGCCCAGCCTCAAAGACCAGGAAGATTATGAAAGCTGGGAAAGGAGAGGAGTGCCTCTAATCCACGTGCTCTATCTGGAAGATAACTGCATTTTGTGTCTGGAGGCATGGCGACCAGCCCATGAACTCCGCACCGAAGCATTCTTTGAAAGAGGGACAAGCCTCGGCCAAGCCAGTGCAGCTTCTTGAGTCATGCCTCCTGCCTGCACAGACTTCTCCCTGCATCCACATCAGGCCATACTTTCACCAAGGAAGCATTTCTCAATGCGTCATTTAACCTGATTCCCCAGAAGAGTCCTGAGGGCTCCGTGGGCAGAAATGCATCCCATTTACAGAGGAGGAAACCTAATGAAAGTGCCACAAGAACGGGAGCTTGGTCTGTCTTGCTCAGTGCCCCATCCCTAATACCTGGAACTGTGTCTGGCCCAGAATGAGTGCTCACAAAGTATTTGCTGAATGATCTAATAATAAAAGCTCAATGAAACGGAAAGACTTGCCCAAAGTCTCACAAATCGCCATGGCTACACCAAAGCTAAAAAGAGGGCCTTCTGCCTTCTACCGGGTGACCTTTGTATCCCTTTACACTGTGTCCTCCTCTTCCCCTCCTCACACTCATTCCCTGCCTCCTCTGGAACCATCAGCCTCTGTCCACTTGTGGACTCTGGTCCCACACAAACCCTGCCTGCCAGTCAGTACAAAGAGTGTCAAAAGCAACACGTTTACCTTAAGTCTTATCCCTCACCTGTAATACTACCTGCTGAGAACCTTAATATCAACCTGCTGAGAACTAGGCAGGCCAGAAATTCTGCACACTAAGGCCCACGAAAGATAATCTAGAGAATTAACAAGAAACAAAAAAAAGGTGGATCTGAATCTTCCGAGTCAGGCCCAGAGCTCCTTCTGTGTGGCCCCTCCATCAACCCCGCCCAAAGCACGTGTCCGCTCTCCTGGTTCCGAGATGCTCTGGCTCTGGCTGCCAGGCCCAGCTTTCCTGCCTCCCTTGCCAAGGAGGGACAAGTGAGGGGAAGCTGCCAGTCCCAAATATGGCTGCACCCCAGTCCCACCAAACACCAGTCTGGACTTGGAGCTAGTTACTTCCCCTCTCTGGCCCTGGTTTCCTCATCTTTGTGCGTGCCTGGCACATATCAGCAAATGCCAGCTCTTGGCACTGTTGAGTTTGCCTCCAGGATAACCCAATTTCCCAGACCACCTCTTCCTACCTGGCTGCCCAAAGGCCTGGGGGCACACCCACTGCCACCTAGGTCACAGCCCTGGGAATCTATATTCTTCTCCCCAACTGCGTTTAATATATTCATTCATTCAGAAATATTAAATATTATGTTCAGGCCGGTGTTCAGTGTCTGTCCCCCAGGAACTTGGTCTCACAGTCCTTTTCGTGGGCAGTTCCTGGGGCCTAGTTCCTGGGCAGCTCTGTTACTCCTGCCCCTCCTAGGCACAAAGCAGGTGCTCCCTAAGCAGGGATTTCTCTTTTGCTTCTAAACCTCAAGGAAGACCCCAATCCACCATCCTAACCTCACTTCTAATTTAAAATCCATTCGCAAGAAGGCTTCACCCTGAAATTATTAAAGAGCCTTCTGTGTGGTGCCCCATAGGGATCTCCAAATTACCCACTCACTTTTCAGTTCCACCCACAGCACCCATGGTCCCAGGAAATTAGCCAAGTGAGTGGGGGACCGTCTGCAGCTCCCCCAGTCCTCAGCTCTTACTAGGAAGATGACAGGAAGAGGGGGAGTTTAAACGCAACTGGCACATTACAAAGAAGTCAGTTCGAAGTCAGGGGACCTTTCCATGTCCGATTAGATGACCGATGTCGCTGTATAGGGCCCAGCCCTGCATATGCCTTGGGCACCGTGGCCCAGGTCGTCCTGCTTTGAGGAATCCCATTGTGTGTGTTTTAGATTACCTCTGCCTGTCTGATGAAGTGAGTAAAAGGGCTCCGTTTCAGGGCCTAGGATTCCTGAGTGAGCTAATACAGGATGCCTTTGGCTGAAAAAAAAAACTTCAGTCGGCTCTATAAACTACCCCCCTTTTAAGTTTAAAAAAGGGAATGAATGTTACCATTTTTGGACATGAGCGTTCTCCCTCAAGCCCAGCCCTAACCGCACTATCCAAAGGGACGCGCCATCCTGTCCCCCCCACCCCAAACCCCATTCCCACATCAGCCGGGGGGGGGGGGGGAGGGTATGAAACGGGGAGGGACCGGATGGAAGCGGGCAGCCAGGAGGAGGGGGAGGGAAAGGGGTATTCAGGGTACGTGGCCGCCTGGGGGCACGGGCTCACCGCGCAGGCAGGAAGCAGCGGCAGGGTTGAGGCGCCCTCCCCCAACCACCAAGAGTGGTTTCTGACCTCTTCCTGCCACTGGCCACTGTGCCCGGGTCCCATCGCCAGCTCCGAGCCCAGATCCCATGGCGGGGCGCGCACCCGGCACACCGCGCCTGCCTGGGAAGCAGTTCCGTGGCTAAGTAGGGATCCCCAGTGACTGGCCCCAAATATCCCCTAAGACAGACCCTCGTTCTGGAGCCCCTCAACTCGAACCGAGCTGCCCACCTTTCCCGGGGGTCGGAGGGGCAGGACGTAGACGCAAGCCCATGTGGGTCTTACAGCTTCCAACCCACTGAGTTAAGCAATAAAACGGTCTGCAGTCCTGACCCCGCCTCCAACAGGCCCGCGGGGGAGCCAGCGTACGCCCCCCAGTTTTCTCGGCCCCAGACGCACTCCAGCTAGTCCCTCTTTAGGCAGATCTGGAGGCGGCCGCCGATCTCTCCGGTGCTCTCCCCTCGGCCTGGGAGGCCGCAGGGTCCTGGGCGGCCCGCCGCTCAGGTTGAACCCAAGGCGGCCCAGGAAGCGGCGCTGCCACCGCACGCCATATGGAGAGGTGGCCGGGGCGGAAGAAAAGGGAAAATCGATCCGGGGCAAGCAGCCCAGAGCCGGGGTCTCAGCCCCAGCCTGAGGAGCACCGCCCCCGCGCACAGCCCACGCGGGGATGGTTGCAGCAGCCGCAGGGTGGCCTGGACCACGGACCCCCAAGGAGACCTGCCCGCCGGCGGCGCCACCTCCCCGCGGTCCGGCCCAGCGTTCGCGGGCTCCGGGGCAGGGGCGCTCCCGCTTCCGCCAGGCGCCTGTAACCCAACACCCCACCTCGCAGCGGCCGCGCCGCCCCCGCCCCCTCCCGTGCGCGCCCGGAACCGGTTCAGAGCCCGGATCCTAGAGCCCGGCGGGCAGAGCTGGTCGGGGCTGGGGGCTGCGGTGGGCGGGGGCAGCTGCTAACCTTTCTCTGCTGCTTCTCCCAGGCCGGGTCCAGGAGCAGGTCCCGGTCCCAGTCCTCTTCTGGCTGCATGTAATCGTTGGTTTGCTGAGAATCATAATGGTCCATGATGGTGCGCGCGTGCTAGGGGCTGGATTTCTTCCTCCACCTTCTCTCTGAGCAACGGCGGCTGCCCTGGCGTGGGGAGGGAGTAGGGCTGGGCTGGGCTGGCGGGGCCGGGCTCGCTCCCCTGCGCCCGGTTCCGCCGCGGCGCTGCTGGCGAAGGCTGCTACTGGCGGCGAGAGCGGCGGCTGAGCTCGCGGACTGCCTGCCTCTGGGCGGGCGCTTGGACCTAATCTCCACGCACACTGAGCTAGGCGGACACACTTGCGCTGCGGGAGCCGAGGCGGGCGGGGGCGGGGGGAAGGGGCAGAGCCCTCCCGAGGCTCTCCATTGGCCAGGCCGAGTTGCCCAAACTTCCCCCCATCGCCTCTCATTGGGAATTCCTGGCATCCGTCAGCCAGGCTGCGGCGTATATAGGTGGACCGGGCGGCCCCCTCCCAGCGCGCACACCCCCGCCCACTCCCGCGGTGCCCATTCCCCCACGGTTCATGTGACGCCAGCTTAAGCTGAACGGGACCGAAGCCGGGAGACGCCTCCCCGAGCGGGGGGACTGAGTGGCAGGGCGCTCGGGAGCCCCAGGAGCCGCCAGGATTGGACCCGTTCCCCGCCACCGTTATTGCGCTCCCACGCGCGCTCCAAATCCCAGGGTGGGAGGGGGCTGGAGAAGGGACGCGAGGAAACCCGAAGAGCATGCATTTTTTATTTTCCAGGGAACCTTGGTCTGGACAGGTCGGCACCCTAGGAAAGGGGGCGGGGTGGGGCAATGGAAAGGAATTTCTTGGGAATTTCAAGGCTCCACCGCCCTCCGCCGGGCCCGCCCCACCCCACCCCACCCCACCCTACAAGGCGCGACCCGGCTGATCCCTGCCCTGCAGAAGCCCGGTTTCTCCCCAGCGAACTGCTCTCAGGGGCTACCGAGCATTCCCGCCTCGCCGCAGGAACCCTTTCAGCTCGCCCTCGGGCTCTGGGGACCGCTCCACAGAGGGGCCTCCCGGAATTCCCTGCCGGTCTCCGCGGGGACACTTGGCTGGCTGCTGCGGCCAAAACTACCTTCGCGTGGCGGGGTCCTCCCTCCCCCTCACAGACACCCCGACATTCCCCCAAAACTGGAAGGGACGGCCCCAAGTGATCTAGGTAGATCTACTCCGTGCCCCCTCCCACATACACACACCTGACAGATGGGGAAACTGAGGCTCAAAGAGTCGAGCGCGGAAAGAGCTTCTGGACTCCACAGGCCAATCCTGTAACCTTATGCCTGACAAACAAAACCTTATTGTCATTGGAGGAGGACGGAGGGCGCGAGTGACTAAACAGCTCTAACTTCTGCTTGCCACCTGCCAGGACTCCTTTCCCTGCGCTTGGTAAGAGCAGAGTATAAAAGCGCTAATGCCCGGGAAGGAGCAGGCCTCGCGTTCTGGCAGCCTTCTCTATGGGCTCCCGGGTCGGAAGAACAGTAGCAAATAAACCTCTCCTACGTTATGCACTGTATTGTGAACAACAGCTGTGCCAGTCTTCCACCCCAGCACCCAGCACACAGTAGAGCTTAATTTATGGATTTGAGGCTGGCGGCGGTGGCAGTGGCTCATGCCTGTAATCCCCGCACTTTGAAAGGCTGAGCCGGGCAGATCGCTTGAGCCCAGGAGTTTGAGACCAGCCTGGCCAACATGGCAAAACTCCATCCTTACTAAAAATACAAAAATTAGCCGGGCATAGTAGTACGCGTCTGTAGTCCCAGCTACTTGGGAAGCTGAGGCGGGAGAATCGCTTGAGCATGGGAGGTCGAGGTTGCAGTGAGGTGCATTTCACCACTGCACTCCAGCCTGGGTGACAAAACAAGATGGTCTCAAAATATATACATACATATATGCATTTGGCCCTTTATATCCACAGGCTTCAGAACCTACAGATACCCGGGCTGACTGTGAGGGACTGGAGCATCCTCAGATTTTGGTATCCATGGGGATACTGAAACCAATACCCTGCCAATACCAAGGGAGGACTGTATTTGTAGAATGAATGGCTGCATCAACTGCAAAAATTTAAATTTAAATTTAGAAATGCAAATATGTCAATTCAGAGGTGAATGAAGGAGCTAGATGAAGAAGTTCACTGACAGGAAGGGCCCTGAATTATGGGCTGGATTTTGTCCTCTACCTTCTCTCCAGGCTGATGGTGGATACCCTGAAAGGCCACCCATGGAAAAGGTGAAGAAAGTGCCCCCTGGTTCTCAGAAGCCGCTGCTGCTGTTGTAAGCAGATATCAGGTGGTGTCGCTGGCTGCATCATTCGTCAACCACACACATTCATATGAGTGTTACCCTTCAGCACTGTGCCTTCCAAAAGCCCCTGGCTAAGGAAACGCTGCTTCTGAGCCACAGAGACAGCTGATTTATGGACTATTTTATCACCACTTCTAAACTGTGGCTCTAAACCTAACACAGAGGGTAATGGTAGTGCTGTATCCATTCATTCACTCAATAAATATTTGCTGAGCACCATCTGCGTATCAGGGAATGTACTAGATGGTATGTGTCTTGTTTTTCTAAGACCACCAGAGTGGGCACAAAAGAACCAGCG
>NC_045439.1:37539774-37560745 GCF_002776525.5 Piliocolobus tephrosceles | reverse complement strand
TGCATGCCTGATTAATCTGCACCTTCCCGGGCGTCAGCTGCATTCTCACACACACGGGAAGAGTTGGTGGTGAAGAAGAACCCGGAAGTGCACCATCCTGCCTCCGTTCGTCCAAACAGTATGTATATAGAGATGAAAATCCATAGTCCCTGTCACACACAACCCAGCAGACAGACACAAAAACAAAAATATGATGTCATGAGCTAGATGCAAGGAGAGAGATATGACAAGGGTACTGTTGGAACAGAGGAGGGACACTGAACCCCGTGGGAAAGGAGGCTCCAGGCTGAACTTTTTGGAGGAGGTGAAACTTAACTGAACCTTAAAGAATGCGAATCAGCCAGATAAAGAGTGTGGGAAGTTATTCCACAAGGAAGGACGAGCACAAGCTAATGCACAGGGACAGGAAACTGCATGGTATACAAAGGAATGTCTAGCATCTCAACGTGGCTGGACTAGAAATCCAAGGCTGGGAGGGGCAAGAGACGGGGCTAGAGAGGTGCACAGCAGCCAGACCATGAAGGCCTCATGTGCCAGGTGGAGTATGGATCTAAAGGGAGCAAGGCTGGCTGCAAGCTTTGACACCAGTTGCAAAGCTGTTGCAATAATCCAGGTCGAAATGGAAAAGTGTGGAGAGACCAGAAATACTTAAGAGATAATACTGAAAGACCTAGGATTGTGGAGAAAAGAGAAGTGTTTTTGTTGAGAGATCCCATGCACTTTACCTATATTAAGTTCCTCCTATGAGGTAAGAGTTGTGTCTGTCTTATAGAGAAAACAAACTGAGGCTCAGAGAGGTAGTAACTAGTCCAAAATGGCACCAATATATGTGACTCCCAGACGCATGCCTTTAACCCCAGTGGTTCTCAACCCTAGGATATTTTAACAGCTCTGTCTCACAAGGGATATTTGTTGATGTCTGGAGTCATTTTGGGTTATCACAGCTGGTGGGTTCCTACTGGTGTCTAGTGGATGCAGGTTGGGAATGCTGCTAAACATTCTACAATGTATAGGACAGCATCCCCACAACAAAGAATTATCCAGGCCAGGCATGATGGTTCACGCCTGTAATCCCAACCCTTTGGGAAGCTGAGGCGGGTGGATCGCTTGAGGTCAGGTGTTCGAGACCAGCCTGGGCAATGTGGCAAAAACCCATCTTTACCAAAAATACAAAAAGTAGCTGGCCATGGTGGTGTGACTCTGTAGTCTCAGCTACATGGGGGGCTGAGGCAGGATGATTGCTTGAGCCCGGGCGGTCAGGACCGCAATGAGCCATGATTACACCATTGCATTCCAGCCTGGGTGAAAGAGCAACACCCTGTCAAGAAAAGAAAGAAAGAAGGAAGGAAGGAAGGAAGGAAGGAAGGAAGGAAGGAAGGAAGGAAGGAAAGAAAGAAAGAAAGAGAGAGAGACAGAGGGAGGGAGGGAGGAAGGAAGGGAGGGAAAGAAGAAAGAAAGGAAGGAAGGAAGGAAGGAAGGAAGGAAGGAAGGAAGGAAGGAAGGAAAGAAAGAAAAGGAAAGAAAGAAAGAAAGAGAAAGAAGGGAGACAGGGAGGGAGGGAAGGAAGGAAGGAAAGAAGGAAGGAAGGAAAGAAAGAAAGAAAGAAAGAAAGAAAGAAAGAAAGAAAGAAAGAAAAGAAAGAAAGAAAGAAAGAAAGAATTAACCAGCCCAAAATATCAAGAGTGCTGAGGCTGAGCAATCCTGCTTTAATCATGAGTTTATAGTTTAGGTGATCTGGTGAATGGTGGCACTACGACCAATTGAGATAGAACAGAAGAAGAAAATATTTGGGAACAGAATCATGGATTGAGTTTGAATACACTGAATTTGGAGTGCTCTTAGAATGTCCAGATTCCGTTGCCCAGAAAGCAGTTTGACTGCATAGCCCTGACCTCAGGCAAAACAGAGTTGAGAGTCATCTGCATATGGATGATATTAACACCAGGAGACTACCCATGAAGAATGCCCAGGTGGAGATGAGAAGAGGGCAGAACCCCGAAGAGCAACACTTAGAGACAGCAAAGAACAAAAACCCCTGAAGGAGACAAAGAAAATGGTCATCCAGGAATGAGGAGGGCCTGGAGTATATGACGTTATGGAGGTCAAAGGAGTTAAGGTTTCAAAGTAAGAGGAATTGGCAATATCAGATATATTCAAAAAGTCTGGAAAGTAAGGCCTAAACAGTGTTCTTGGATATGACAGTTGAAAATTAATTGATGACTTTGGCCAATGGAATTTTGGCACAGTGGCGAAAGCTGTAAGTTTAAAGAGACATTAGGAGTGAATAAATGGAGACAGTGAATACAGAGGGGAAAAAGAAGTAGCTAGAGGGGCAATAGCTAGAGGTGAGTACTGAGATCAAAGGAGGATTTCTTTTAAAACTGGAAAATGTGAGCTGTTTGAGAAGAATTTGGTTAAAAGGAAAAAGTTGAAAATGTAAGCAAAAGAAAGCTGAGGAAGCCAGGTGGAGTGGCTCATGCCTGTAGTCCTCGAACTTTGGACAGCCAAGGGAGGTGGATCGATTGAGCTCAGGAACATGGTAAAAACCCATCTCTACCAAAAATACTAAAAATTAGCTGGGCATGGTGGAGTGCACCTGTGGTCCCAGCTACTTGGGAGGCTGAGGTGGGAGGATCGCTAGAGCCTGGAAAGTCGAGGCTGCAATGAGCCATGATTGGGCCACTGCACTCCAGCCTGGGTAACAGAGCCAGACTCCATCTAGAAAAAAAAAAAGGGAAAGGAAAGTTGAGGGACAGCACAAAGTTCTTGAGGAGATAGGACCGTATGGGTTCAAGGACACAGGCTAAGGGATGGGCCATTGAACAAGAAGAAAGACCCTCATCTGGCTGGGTGAGGTGGCTCATGCCTGTAATTCAAGCACTTTGGACAGCCAAGGCAAGCGGGTCACTTGAGCCCAGGAGTTCAAAACCAGCCTGGCCAACATGGTGAAACCCTATCTCTACTAAAAATACAAAAATTAGCCAGATATGGTGGTTTACACCTGTGTGTCTCAGCTATTTGGGAGGCTGAGGTGGCAGATCACTTGAGCTCAGGAGGCAGAGGTTGCAGTGAGCTGAGATCTCACCACTGCACCCCAGCCTGGGTGACAGAGCAAGAGCTGGTCTCAAAACAAAACAAAACAAAAAAAAAAAAAAAAAAAAAAAAAAGGAAAAGAAAGAAAGAAAGACCCTCATCTGAGTCTGAGAAAGAAGAGGGGGAGTTTTGATGGGTAAGGATGCTCACAGTGTGTGGGAAGATGGTCAGGAAGTAAGTTAAAACAATAACTGATGAACTAATCTTCTCAATAAGGGAGGTCCTGGGGTGGACCAAGGTAACACACTGACCCATCTTCTCACTCATGACCCTCACGCTGTGAGATGATACTGGGGACTTCAGTCTCAGTATAACACAAGCTTTACTAAATATGAAAAATTAGTCAGGTGTGGTGGTGCATGCCTGTAATCCCAGCTACTCGGGAGGCTGAAGCAAGAGAATCACTTGAACATGGAGGCGGAGGTTGTGGTGAGCTGAGGTCACACCATTGCACTCCAGCCTGGGCAACAAGAGCAAAACTCCATCTCAAAAAAAAAAAGAACTGGATTGACACATGAGGTGATATAAAGAAGGGAGAGTGCCAGCCCCACGCCTGGCATGCAGTAGTCCACCTCACTGCTCGTGAGTTTCTTTTCCACCCTGCTATGGGTGACTGACCATGCGAGGCCCTGTGTGGAAACATAGACAAGTAGGATCTGCAATATTCTGGAAACTAAAAGCACTATGAACCTCCCGCCCAGATATCTGGCCATTGTCTTCCTTGTATCCTGAGTTATTCCCTAACCTTACAGCCTAATGGTGATAGGCTCCTATGAGCTCTTCCTAAGAGCCCAGGGCATAGTAGTCCTTAGAGTATTGGTAGAATGCTAGGAGGTAGGAAATAAATCACTGTATTTTTTGGGTTTCGGCCTTGGGAAATCAGAAATCTCAGTCTTGTCCTCAGTCCCAGTAGCAATATAGTTAATAGACTTCTCTTCCCCAAACGCTCATAGCATACCATTTGTAACTAAGAGAGTATACTTTGCTTTATTTTAGTCCTTTGTCCATTTTTTCTGTCACACTGTCTCTATGAAGCCTCAACCCTCTTCTTTGACCCACTCAGTGTAACAAGGAGCCTAGGACACAATAGGTGTTCCAGCTCAATATTCACTAACTGAAAAATGGCATCAGCAAAATTCCATCTCACTGCCTGTTTCTCCATCAATCCATGGGAGGCTCAGGGAGGCCAGCCCTTTGCCATAGTCCACACAAGCATTTCCCAAGTTATTGGGCCTCCTGAGAACCTCATGAAGCTCAGGGTGGTGAAATTGAGTTGGCTGCCCCCAGTCCCATGCCCCAGCCAGTAGCACTCAGCCGTCACCCACCAGGATGAATTCCTCCACACCAGCTTCTGCTTCACTGGAACTGTTTGCCATAGGGCCAATTCCTCTCCCTCCCACCAGAGACCAGTGAGACAGGGCAGGAGACACTCAGCAATTTCCCTCATGCGGGATCTCTAATAAGAGGCTGGCAGAAAATTTCCTGTGCTTCCCATGCTCTGCCCAGCTCTAGGGTCTCAGGTGAGAGAATATCTGGCCTGTCTGGCACACATTTTTTGTTTTTTGTTTTTTTTTTTGACAGAGTTTCACTCTTGTTGCCCAAGCTCGAGTGCAATGGTGCGTTCTTGGCTCACTGCAACTTCCACCTCCAGGTTCAAGCAATTCTTCTGCCTCAGCCTCCTCCCAGGTAGCTGGGATTACAGGCATGTGCCACCACACCTGGCTAATTTTTTTGTTTGTTTGTTTGCTTGATTTTTTTTTTTTTATTTTTTGTAGACATGGGGTTTCACCATGTTTGTCAGGCTGGTCTCGAACTCCTGACCTTAGGTGATCCACCCTCCTCGGCCTCCCAAAGTGCTGGGATTGCAAGCAAGCACCATCGTACCAGGACTGGTACATTCTTTTCCCTAATGATCAGGCATATGTATCTCCCCCAGACACCCAGGGTAAACCAACCTGGACCCTCAGAAATCTCTACCTTAGATGGCTACCTTGAGGTCAGCTCTGGGAGCAGAGCTAGTCAGGCTTGAGAGCTGCCCAGCCTGGGCCCTCCAACGAGGGCTGGGAGCTTTTCCCCAGCTGTCTCTTGTTCCCAGCAAAAATCAGAGCAATACACTCAAATCACAGCTGAGAATGTAAAGACCTAAATAAATGGAAAGATGATTTATTATGTTCATAGGTTGGAAGAATCAATAATTCCCACTTTGATGCCTAACCCTCCACCTCCCCCACAACACAGCCCTGGCCTTACAAGTTACAGCAGCCACTAGCTGAAAAGTCACGCTGTCCATATCACTTCCATGGAAATGATGGGATAGCTTTTAGGGGCAGATATCCTTATGTGGGAAGCAGGATAAGGCCAGGAGACCTGAACTCGCTGGGCTTCAGTTTACTTATCTGCAAAATGACAGGGCTGGATTCACCAGACAGTCTTTAAGCTCTCAGTAATGAAGTTCTGAGCCCTGTTCTAAGAACATCTTTCTGCAACTCCTCCTTTTTATCTCCAGTGAGAAGAGGATTTGAAATCTTCTGAAACAATGTTTCTCTATCTTGAATACTAAGCAAGTTCCTTTTGAAAGGATACAAATCCTCACAAAGTTACTTAATTTTTATTTTAAAGTTCCTTAAATGTGTATGAACATAAAACTAGGTACAAAACTTCCTAAGGTTTGGGGTTTACAATCAACTATAAAATGAAAACAAGCTTACAAATTCTATTTAAAAGAAACTATAAAACCAGTAAGATCCAAATTAGTCACACTAATTTAAATGTAACTGTTGCTATTTGCTGAAACAAAATTGCTACTCCCAGCATGATTTAGTTCTGACTGTGATCAAGCAGGTGGTTCTTTCTGCATTGGGGATGCCTGTATCACCACGTGCCAGGCAATGACTCAATTCTCCTACCACTTTCCCTATTTGAACTCCTGCATCAGGGCATCATTTAACGTTCACTTGATTGGAACACACTGTAATGAATCAAGTTCCCTCTGCTGTTTTCTCATTAGCACTGAACAGTTAAAGTTAAAAAATATTTTTTTAATCTTTGTACCAACAGGATCCTTCTCTCAGATTTCAATGTCCTTATCTATAACACAGAGAGAATCACCTCCATCCCACCTACCTCACAGGATGGCTGTGCACATTCATTCATTCAACTATTTTTTATTGAGTACCTACTATGTGCCAGACACTGTTTTGGCACAGATGATGTCGCAGTGACCAGAATGGACACAAGTCCATACCCCATGGAGCTTACATTTCAACTGGGAGAGCCTGATAAGAAAATAAAGAAGTAAAATAATATGATAGTGTTAAGCTGTAAGGAAAGAATATATATATATATAGCAGATATATATATATATATATATAAAGCAGAGAAGGGGAATTGAGAATTTGGGGAGAAGTAGAGGGAGGTTACATATTTCAAATGCAGTGTTCAGGGAAGGTTTGTTGAGTAGGTAGCCTTTAAGACCTAAATGGGTGAGAAAACATGAGCATTCCAGGAACAGCCAATAGGTCACAGTAGCTAACAAGAAATAATGCACATGAGACACACACCGAAAAGTACAATACAAATGTGGATATAATAGATACCTGTTGTTTTGCTGTCCAGCAACCATTTCCCCCTCCTGGAAACCATACCTTGATATTCCTCTGGGAGGGCACCTCCCCTGCTCCAATCCCTGGGCTTCAGGTAGAGTTGACCCCACCCCTAGTCAACAGGGCTGGGCAAATGACAGGCCTAGCCAATCAGAGCACACGATTGGCTTAGGGCATGGGACCCAATCAGAATGAAGGACACACAATGAAACTTTTTTTTTTTCTTTGAGGCAGGGCCTCTGTCTTTTCTTTGAGGCTCTGTCACCCAAGCTGGAGTGCGTGGTGCGCTATCATGGCTCACTGCAGCCTTGACTCCCTGGGCTCAAACAATCCTACCACCTTAGCCTCCCGAGTAGCTGGGATTGCAGGCATGCACCACCATGCCCAGCTTTTTATTTGTTTATTTAGAGACAGTCTCATTCCGACACTCAGGTTGGAGTGCAGTGGTGCCATCTCAGTTCACTGCCACCTCCACCTCCCGAGTTCAAGCGATTCTCCTTCCTCAGCCTTCTGAGTAGCTGGGATTACAGATATGTACCAACACGCCCAGCTAATTTTTTGTGTATTTTTAGTAGAGATGGAGTTTCACCATGTTGGCCACACTGGTCTTAAACTCTTGACTTCAAATGATCCACCTGCCTCGGCCTCCCAAAGTGCTGGGATTACAGGCGTGAGCCACCACGTCCAGCCCCCAATGACGTCTTTTGATGACTCGCATCTAGTTGTCCCTACCTCTAGTCTTCACAGTTATGTACACCAACAAGTTCCCTTTTTGCTTAAGCTGATGTATTAGCTATCTATTACTGCATAATAGATTACTGCAAAATTTAGGGGCTTCAAAAAACAAATATTTCTTATTGCACAATGTGTGTAGGTCAAGGATTTGGGAGCAGCTTAACGGTGTGGTGCTGGCTCGGCGTCTCTCATATGATTTCAGACTGAATGTTAGCAAGGAATCTGGAGGCTTGACCAGGCCTGAAGGATGTGAAATCACATGCTGGTCCACCCATGTGTCTTTTGACAGAGGTTTCAGTTCCTTGCCATGCGGGCTGTCCTTAGGCTGATGAAGTGTTCTCAGAACATGGCATCTGGCTTCCTCCGGAAGAGTCACCCAGGAGAGGGCCAGTGAGGGGGAAGCCTCTGTGCCTTTTATGACCTAGTCTCTGCAGTCTTGCATTGTCACTTCCCACTTATTCTATTTGTGGGAAATGAATTATCAAGTCCAGTCTACGCTCAAAGGGGAATCAGCCTTTACCACTTGAAGGGAGGAGTATCAAAGAATTTGTGGACATCTTTTTCCTTCCTTCCTTCCTTCCTTCCTTCCTTCCTTCCTTCCTTCCTTCTTTCCTTCCTCCCTCCCTCTCTCCCTTCCTTCCTTCCTTTCTTTCTTTTTTTGACTGTGTCTCACGATGTCACCCAGGCTGGAGTGCAGTGGTACAATGACAGCTAACTGCAGCCTCAAACTCCTGGGCTCAAGCAATCCTCAGCCTCCTGAGTAGCTGGGACTACAGTCATGCACCACTACACCTGGCTAACTTTTTTTATTTTTTGTAGAGATGGAGTTTCACTATGTTGTGCAGGCTGGTTTTGCACTCCTGGCCTCAAGTGATCCTCCCACCTCAGCCTCCCAAACTACAGGCATAAGCCACTACACTTGGCCCAGCAGACATATTTTCAAACCATCACACCTAACATGAGTTTGGTTTCCTGTCACTTGCAATGAAGAGAGTTCTGATAGACATTCAGGAGTTTATCACTGTTGTGTTACTGTTAGAATGCGACTCTCAGTGAAACAAGCAAAAACAAACAGTCAAGGAAATGCTAACAAATCATATCTTATAAATGCTAATTTGACCATGTCTTGCCTAAGCTCAAAAACCCCTAATGGTCCTCATTGTTCATAGATCCAAATTTCTTTACATTGGGTACAAGGCCCATCACAGCCTGGTCCCAGTCTCTCTACCACTCTCCTACACATGCCTTGCTCCAGAATCCCCAAGCTTCTTGTCTTTCTCTGAAGATGCCATATTTTCATGTCTTCATGCCTCTGTCCATGCTGTCCTGTCCATCTTCTCCCCATAAAGCTCTGCCTCTCTCTCAAAACCTAACACAAATGTTACCTCTTCTGTGAAGATTTGGCTTCAAGCAAAAAAAAGAAAAGAAAAAAAAAGATATAATCTATTGATGCCTACTAACTGTCAAATGCATTATATTTGTTATCTCCAATTCATAAATCCATAAGCTGGCATTTATGTGCTACTTACATCATCCCATTTACCAATAAGGCAATTCAGGCTCCGTTAGAGAGGGTGAGGAACTTGCTTCTGGTCATCCAGCCGCAAAGTGGCAGAGCAGATATTGGTACAGCCTAGCTAGAGTTAGTTATTCCTTCTTCTGCTCTTAAACAACTTTGTTTGTACACACTGAGTATCGCTGATGATGAACCTGGCTCCCCTGACAGACGCCAACTTCCTGAGAGCTGGCCTTCATCTTGTACAGCTACCTTTAAGGGAACACTCACCATATGTGTTAGACACAGGGGTTGGTGTTGCACATTTTCCAGATGAGGAAGTCAAGGCTCAAAGGGATTAAATGACCAAGGTCTGATACTAAACTTCATGTCCTTATCCCCCATGTGTGACAGTGCACGATATGTAGCAAGTACTCAAAACACATTTGTTGGAAGTGACTGGAGTGGAGAAAGGAGAACTGGGTGGCCCCTGGGCTTCCCATCTCCCACTATCTCCAGCTAGGGGCTGTGAGGCAGCTGTTTACCTGCCTCAGGTTGGATGGGAGGTGTGCAGACAAGGTGGAGTGGAGGAGATACTCCAACTGGAAGACAAGGACCCAGCTTCTGGTCCTGGCTCAACCTCCATCTAGCTGGGTGACCTTGGGCAGGTCTCTCCTCCAAGATCCGCCCTCTTCATGTAAGGTGAAGGGGTGGAATTGCTACAGTCCTACCAAGCAATACCCAGTGAGATCTGAGATGACTCTAGACAGGAAAGGGCAGTCCAAACCCCTGTGGGGCCTAGTAACTGTTCAGGAGCCCAGAGCCCATGGCCCCACTCCACCTGGCATGCTGTGTGCTTGGTGACCAAGGCAGGCCTCTGCCCTGAACTGAGTGAGTGCCTACTCTCTGTGTCTGGTCCAGCCTCTCAGGGTTCCACCCTGAGAGTTCTGCCCTCAAAAAGATGCTGAGATGAGCTTTCACACCGTGGGCCTTACCTTGCACATATTCAAGTTAAATTTCAGCTGCCATCCTTGCCTGAGGACCACAGGAGATCAGTTTCATCTAGGGTTTCTCATAGGCCCCCCCATGCCTTGGCCTTGGCCGGCTGAAAAGTGTTTAGATCAACAGCAAGCCTCATCAACTCTTTTCCACCCCCAACTCTTACTAAGTGCATCAGACAACAGGAGCCCCAGGGCTGACCTTTGCAGCATCCATTGTCATAGCTGTTATTACAGACACAAATAATAGGCAGGATAATAATCTGTGGTTAAATGTCCTTTAACCAGAGGGCTCAGAGCACTCTGGGAGCATTACCTCATGGCCCTCCTGACACTCCTGCCCACGTGCCTTTTCTTCAAGACCCTCAAGTCCCTCTTCCAGGCTCCTGCCTTCTGGAAAGCCCTGCTCCACATTCCCTCTAACTCCATCTCAGCACGGCTTAACAGCACAGTTCCCAGGTCTTAGCCAGGAGCTGCCCTGAGTGACAGCCTCACTGAGGAAGCGGTTCAGGTCTCAAAGATCTTATCTCTCACCATGGCTGGGAGCACATCCCATCACTGACCTATTTCCTATATGCTCAGAAGCAAGAATTAACAGTGAATGTGTTGAAGTGTTTTCAACTACTAAAAATGGGGGAAATGAGATAAATATAATTTTGAAACTGGTAAGTGGCTTGCTGCAGTTGTTGGTCCTCCCCATTTCTGGTTGGCCACAGGTGCAATTTGCAGACATTATCTGCAAATAAAAGCTTTCTTACAAAATTCTTTCCCTTAAGGTACATGTAAACTTCGTTGTTGGATGCTGCTATTTGTTTCTTTCTTGCTTTCTTTCCTCTGCTTCTTTCTTCCTTTCTTTCCCTCCTTTTCCCATCATCTAAAAATCAGAATTCCTTGGAGCTGGAGCTGAAAAAAAATGAAGAAATAAATAAGAAAAAAGAAGAAAAATTAGATTACATTTGCTGTCATACCAGAACTACCCAGTCTATGGCCAAGAAAAAGCTAACCTCTTCCCCCGCCAGAAAACTCTAAAACATTTTAGGAGCCACAGAAGATCACAATGTGTGGATCCATCAAACAGGGTCAAAGCAATTTTCTTGAATTACTTTGGAAATAAACCTGCAGGGAGAAGGTAATTATCTGGAGTGAGAAAGGAATGTATAAGCAGGTGGGGAGAGAAATGGAGATTCAAAAGACCTAGTCTTTTTTGTATCTAGAGGCACATGATTACAAAAAAAAAAAAAAGACCTAGTCTTTTTCATATAGAGCCTTCTCTCTGAAACAATGGTTGTGGCTTGACAACAAAATGGAAATAATGTGGGTTCTGAAATATTTTCAACTCTTTAAAAAGGAAAGGACTGGCCAGGCGCAGTGGCTCACACCTGTAATCCCAGCACTTTGGGAGGCCGAGGTGGGCAGATCACCTGAGGTCAGGAATTCGAGACCAGCCTGGCCAACGTGATGAAAATACAAACATTAGCTGGGTTTGGTGGCACGCGCCTGTAACCCCAGCGACTTAGGAGTCTGAGGTAGGAGAATCACTTGAACCGGGGAGGCGGAGAGGTTGCAGTGAGCCGAGATTCCACCACTGAACTCCAGCCTGGGAGACAGAGTGAGAATCCATCTCAAATTTTTAAAAAAAAGGAAAGGACTGTAGAACAGGGAAGGACAGTGCCTGTGTTTAACTTATCTGTGAATATCCATTTGCATAGCTCCCTGTGAAAGAATCAGAGATCATAGATCCAGGCATGTACTGGACAAGATGGGGAGGGGGCTGAAGTGGGAGCTCTGCCTGGTCAAGGTGAGCTGCACAATGCACGAAACATGGGGAGAAAGGAGCAGGCAAGGAGAGCAGAGTGAGAGTGAGCAAAATCCAGGTGCTGCTGTTAGAGAGGTAAGGGCAGCGCACACCTGAGTGGGTGTCAGTGGCCCATCATCAGGAGAGCACACTTTAATCCAGAGCTAAATTGGGAAGAACCTGGAGCCCGGAAAAGAAACACTCAGTTTTCTCAGGCCTCTCAGGGGCTGGAGACAGCTAATCCTAAGTCCAAGAGTAGTCCCTTGAGGGTTGAGTTCTCAAGGAGGGCCCTGTGCTTGAGAAAGAGAGTTCCCAGAAAGGCTATATAATTTAATAAATTAAACCCACCTTCAAGTCTTGCTCTACCGAGGACACTGACACTGACCTTGAACAAGTTACAGAACTTTTTCAGGGCTGGCCACATATGCAGTGGCTTTGACTCGAATATTTTCTCATCTGTAAAATGAGAAGATAAGCAATATCTGTGAGACAAGGTGTACTATGGTGTTCCTGAGAAACAGAACCAATGGGATGTGTGAGGGAGCGATTTCTCTTTTTTTCTTTTTTGAGACAGAGTCTCACTCTGTCTCCCAGGCTACAGTGCGGTGGTAAGATCTTGGTTCACTGCAACCTCTGCCTCCTGGGTTCCAGCGATGCTCCTGCCTCAACCTCCCAAGTAGCTGGGATTACAGGTGTGTGCCACCATGCCTGGCTAATTTTTTGTATTTTTAGTAGACACGGGGTTTCACCCTGTTGGCCAGGCTTGTCTTGAACTCCTGACCTCAAGTGATCCGCCCGCCTCAGCCTCCCAAAGTGCTGGGATTACAGGCGTGAGCCACCGCACCTGCCCGGAAGAGATTTCTTAAAGGAAACTGGTTCCTGTGATTATGCAGGCAGATGAGTCCCAAGATCTGCAGGGTGAGTCGGCAAGCTGAGACCCAGGAGAGCAAATGGTTTCATTCTAGTCCAAGTGCAAAGGCCCGAGAGCCAGGAGAGCCGATGTCTCATCAGAGGAAAAGGTCCAAAAGCAGGAAAAAAGCTGATGTCCCAGCTTGGAGGTCAACAGGCAGAAAGAATCCTGTCTTCTTCCTCAGGGGAGGATCAGCCTTTGTTCTATTCAGGCCTTCAACTGATTGGATGAGGCCCATCCACAAACTCGGGAGGGAAGGTGCAGTCCACTGATTTCAGTGTTCCTCTCAACCCAGCACCCTCACAGAAACACCCAGACTAATGTTTGACAAAACACCTGGGCAACCTGTTGCTCAGTCACGTTGACACATAAAAGTATCCTTTATACAAGGTTATTTTGAGGATGTACTAAATGAAATTGCATCTGTGGAAGCGTTTGGTAAACTGTATAGATGGTAGGAAGTTGAGCTAATCACTCCACACCCTTGCCTTATTCTTCGCCTGAAATTCCAGTCTGCTCTCTCAAAGACAAAGTATGTCCTTGTGCTGAGGGATGAAGGATGTGGCAGCCATGGAAGGGAAAGGTAAGGGGTGTAGCAACTGACAAATGCATCTGTATGTGGAGCCAGGACCCAAGCACCTGGGGAAACTTTGCACTGATAAAAAAAAAAACAATTAGAGAGGCTGAAGTACAGAGCTGCCCAGGGAGATGGACCAGGCAGGGTCTGGCTCCTTGGTGGCCTCTCCAATGAGGAGTCACAGTGGAGACAGTCCCAGTCCATCCTTGTCATGGTGTCTGTGGCTTGCTATTCCTATCAGTCTCATGCAGGAAAGTGCCAGGGCCAGGAGGCCATCCCTCTCCTCATGTCCCCTCAAGCTAAAGGTTATGGGTATACAGACAGATGGACAGACAGACACACACACACACACACTCTCCCTGTAAAGCTAAATTAAATTAGACAAGGATTCAAAATCTTATCAGAAGCAAGGCAGGGCCAGGTGTGGTGGCTCATACCTGTAATCCCAGCACTTTGGGAGGCCAAGGTGGGCAGATCACTTGAGGTCACAAGTTCAAGAGCAGCCTGGCCAACACGGCAAAACCCTGTCTCTACTAAAGATACAAAAATTAGCCAGGTGTGGTGGTGTACACCTGTAGTCCCAGCTACTTGGGAGGCTGAGGCAGGAGAACCACTTGAGCCCAGAAGGTGGAGGTTGCAGTGAGCTGAGATCGTGCTGCTGCTCTGCAGCCTGGGTGACAGAGGGAGACGCTGTCTCAAATAAAATAAGGAAGAAGAAGCAGCAAGGCAGGAACACAGGCAGTACCACCCCTGGGCCTCCTTTGGCTCTCGGGAATGGGAGAGGCAGGGAGCAGGCACCTGCCTCAATCCCTGGCAAATAGGATGTCACTGGAAAGCTGGATTTACTTTCATGGTGCCACCCCTGAACAGTAGGGTTGACATCATATTTACTGAGCACTTGCTTGGTCTGAAGGGTCAGGTGGCTGTGGCTTAAAGCCCAGCTCTGGTGCTCGCTTCCTGTGACACCTTGAGCTAGTCTAAATTCACTCTTCCTAACACTGCAGTTCCCAACCCTGGCTAAAATTACTTGATGAACTTCAAAAATAACAACCATGGCTGGGCTCGGTGGCTCACGCCTTCCTAACAAGCCTGGTTATCTGGTTACCCAACTGGGCAGACTAGAAGCAGCAAATTAGAAAACACAGAGATGTGGTTGGGCGTGGTGGCTCATGCCTGTTATCCCAGCACTTTAGGAGGCCAAAGTGGGTGGATCGCCTGAGCTCAGGAGTCCAAGACCAGCCTGGGCAACGTGGCAAAACCCCGTCTCTACTAAAAATCCAAAAGTTAGCCAGGCGTGGTGGCATGCTTCTGCAATCCCAGCTACTTGGGAGGCTGAGATAGGAGAATCACTTGAACCTGGGAGACAGAGGTTGCAGTGAGCAGAAATCGTGCCACTGCACTGCAGCCTGAGCAACAAGAGCAAAACTCCATCTCAAAAAAATAACAAAAACCAAAAAAAAAAAAAACCACACACACACACACACACACATACACACACACACATACACATACACACACACATACACACACACACATACACACACACATACACACACACATACACACACACACACAAAACCATACCTGGGCCCCAAAGCTGACCAATAAAAATAGACTCTCTGGGAGGGGAACCCAGGCTTCACTAGGGTAGAAACTTCCCAGGTGATTTGAATAATGCGTCTCTGTGTTTTCTTTTCTTTCTTTCTTTTCTTTTCTTTTTTTTTTTTTTTTGAGACAGAGTCTGGCTCTGTTGCCCTGGCTGGAGTGTAATGGTACGATCCTGGCATGATCCTGGCTCACTGCAACCTCTGCCTCCTGGGTTCAAGTGATCTCATGCCTCAGCCTTCTGAGTGACTGGGATTACAGGTGCACACAATCATACCTGGCTAATTTTTTGTGTTTTGTTTTGTTTTGAGACAGAGTCTTAGTGCAGTGGCACAATCTCAGCTCACTGCAGCCGCTGCTCCCTGGGTTCCAGCGATTCTCATGCCTCAGCCTTTTGGGTAGCTGGGATTACAGGTGCACACTACCACGCCTTGCTAATTTTCGTATTTTTAGTAGAGATGGGATTTTGCCATGTTGCCCGGGCTGGTCTGGAACTCCTGAGCTCAGGCAATCCACCCACCTTGGCTTCCCAAAGTGCTGGGATAACAGGCGTGAACCACCGCGCCTGGCCACATCTCTGTGTTTTCTAATTTGCTGCTTCTAGTCTGCCCAGTTTGGTAATCCGATAACCAGGCTTGTTAGGAAGGAGTGGAAGAGGGGTAGGGGTACTAAATCGATCAATTCAATGCACCTCCAAATTCAAATTGGAGCCCCAGAGGCAAATTACAAGGAGGCAGATTTTGGCTCAGGCTGCTAAGAATCGAGGCCATGTCTTCATGACCAGCCTATATACCACACACGATGAGCAGTTTGTGTCAATTTTTATTGAGTGTGCCTAATTTTGCCCACCTTGAGGACTTACCCAGTTTAGTTGACTTTGCTACACATAGTTTTCGGTTGTTTCCAGAAGTCAAATCATTCCCAAGAGTTATCTCAGTGCCACTTCTTGTAATAGCCAGTTCCATAACCTCTCTGAGTTACCCAGCTTCCTGCCTATGAAGGTTGTGGTGATCACCCACATGTCACACTGTGGAGAGATTTCAATGAAATGAGAGTGTGATGGCTCTGGATTGCACTGGCTGAACCTGATAAAGGTAGGCCCTTATGCCAGCAGTAGATCTTAAAGGACTGCCTTCACTCTTGACTCTGAAAGTTATTCTAACCCTGGTTTTGAAGTCAGATGACCTGAGTTCAGCCTTATTACCCAGTAGTGATGTGACTCTCTGAACCTCAGTTTTCTCATCTGTTATTGAGGCTGTGAGGGTCAAATGGGCTAATACCCATAGGCCCCTCAGCACAGAGCCTAACATTTGGCAGATGTTCCATAAATGTTGATACCTTTGTTAATTACCCTTGAAGTAAACCTATAGCCTACCTAGGTGATGATTTTGAAGGGAATGCTTATTTGGATATGTAAGTCTAGAGCACTTGTTATGAAATGAGCCCACCAGTCTGTGGTCATAGCTCACCCATAGGTTCTTTGACTTCCATTCAAGTCCAGGTCCCTGGCTCTGGGAGTTCCGCTCCTGCAGAACTTGTCTGGACGTGAGAACAGAAGCCAAGGGAAGTATTTGCTTTGGAACAAAATTAAAAAGGGGACAAGGATGGATTTCTGGAGGCGCTCAGCATTTCTCAGAAAGGAGTCATCTGTTTCTCATAAGGTGGAGTGTGGGAAGTGGAATCTATTTTCCTGGCCTGTCTGGAGTAGCTCCTTACTAGTCTGGCCACAGCTCCTGCAGGTCAGGACCAGGCCCCACCATAGCCAGGGCTACACTTTGAAAATGGACTTGAATTTCTTTTGAGTCCTCAAAGGTTAGGCTGGAAGCTTCTCCAGTTGCTCCCATCCTCTCCTCCATAACTGAATGGGTATGTCTGTGCCTGGATGTGTGAGATCACAGAAGAGTGGGAGGACATTGTGGGGGAAGGTGTCCAGGTGAGGCCTCAGTTCCTGGCTCTGGAAAAGACTACAATCACCCTGAGTTAACTTTCTAAAGGCTTTTTAGCCTCTCCAGTTCCTCTCTGTGGGATTCAAGAAATCACTTTCCTGATTCAGCTAAAAGGACCAACCTGGTTGCAGAAGCACCCGCACAGAACCACATCTTGGACAGTCATTAAAAAGGAAAAGGTGGCTGGGCATGGTGGCTCACAGCTGTAATCTCAGTGCTTTTAGGGGCCGAGGCAGGCATACTGCTTGAGCCCAGGAGTTCGTGACCAGTCTGGGCAACATAGCAAAACCCCATTTCTAAAAAAAATTAGCTGGGCATGGTAGTGCACACCCATAGTCCCAGCTACTCAGGAGGCTGAGGTAGGAGGATCGCCTGAGCCCAGGAAACAGAGGTTGTAGTGAGCCGAGATCACACCATTGCACCCAAGACTGGGTAACAGAATAAGCCCTGCCTCAAAAAAGGAAAAGGTGGGGGGTGGAAAGGTGCTTTTCCGTAGAAGTTTTGTTTCTACCTTTTGAGGCTTCAAGTTTATAGTTTGTTCCCAGCATATCACCATTTCATTCAACTTCACTTCAAAAAACAAAAAAGGCACCCACAGCGTAGAGTTTTTATTTTCTTTCTTTATTTATTATTTTGCAATTATTTGGAGTCAAGGCATGTACTAAGCGAGGTTCAGAAGCCCTACTGAATGCTGATCTTCCCAAATGCTTCCTTCCCTTAGGCTGAGGGGGACGATCATGGTAAATGAGGAAGGAATGACCCTCCCCACCCACCACCAACTCCCCAGCCATTCAGTCCCCACCCCTACCCCCAGCAGAAGAGAAGTCAGTTGGTGGAGGTGGGGTGGGGAAAGTGGAGTTGCCACAGCTTGTTGCAAATGGAAGATGGATGTCAGCGGCTGTCAGTGCCACATCTCTCAGCAGCCTCAAATTACTGCCCTAGGATTTCTATGAAAAGAGATGGGAAGTGTGGAGAGACAGAACTCATAATACTTGCAGGTTAATAAGGATTGTGCATCTGCTTCCATGAGGAACTCCTGACCTCATTGTTATGCCTCAGAGGGCCAAGGGAAGGTCTGGTCAGGTAGGCTTATCTGCCTTTGTCAAGAATGCACTACCCTGCCAGAAGAGGACAGGAATCTAACATTTCATGAGCTCGTCCCATGAGCCAACATTGAGCTAAGAGCTTCACACGTTCTCTCATTAAATCTTCACCACAAACATGTGCAATACGTGTTATTATCCCAGAAGAGGGGCACCTGAGACTCAGGCTGTACATTGGACAGGATAGATTAGGTTGTGCTGCAGTAACAAACAGTTCTAAGAATCTCAGCAGTTTTACACAACTGGTGTATACTTCTCCTTCACACAGCCACCTTCCAAGCAGGGACTCAGTGATCCTGGCTGCTGTGATCTTTGGGTCCCCCACTGTCAACACAAGGCCTCCTCTACAATTGCCATGAGAGGGGAAGAGAGAGAATGGAGAATCACGCATGAGTATTTCACTAGCCTGGAAGAGAACTTCCTCTATTGTTTCATTGGTCAGAACCAGTCCCCATGGCTCTACCCAACAGCAAGGGAGCTGAGAGGTACAGTCTCCCATGTGCTGGGAAGGGGAGGAGGTCTATTGGTGAACCAAGTTCTGCCTAAAGCCAAAGCCCAAGCTCTGTGCATGACACTCAGGGTCAATGAGAGGAATCCCTTCCCTCCAGCCTCGGCCAGCAAGCATTGTGTGAACGTGTCCCTTGAATGACTTTGCGGGGCACACTTGAAGTCATCACATTACAGCACTAGGCCCTTGTTGTTCCACAAAACCCCACCATCTTCAAAGCTTTTTAACTGTACATTGGTTCACCAAATCCCCAAAACACCATAAGGAAGTGGGCAGGGCAGTTATTCATGGGCCCCCTTTTCTAGCTCAAGAAACTGAAATCAGGAAGGTAACAAGACTTGACATGCTCAGGGCTAGTAATTGAAACACCCAGACTATAACCTATGTCTTTGAAAGTTTAATTTGAAGCTCCTCCCAATACATCCAACTTTCTGTAATTTTAGAATCTGAAAAGACCACTCTTTCCCCCCAGAAATATCTCTTTGACCTGCTCGCTAATGCCTAAAATTCCACCATTGAAATGCCATGCCTTCTGTGGACCCTCCTCTAGAGGAAATGAAAGTAAGAGGGACATCATCATTAATGTACATTAAACAATTAAAGTATAAAGTCAAACAACCTTAAGTTCAAAAACATTTGAGTTAGAATTTAGAGAATGTGCTATTTTATGATAACCTCAAAGAGAAAAAAAGAAAGAATTTAGAGGCCGGGCACAGTGGCTCGTGCCTATAATCCCTGCACTTTGGGAGCCTGAGGCAGGTGGGTCACGAAGTTGAGAGATCGAGACCATCTTAGCTGACATGGCGAAACCCTGTCTCTATTAAAAATACAAAAATGAGCTTGGAGTGGTGGCAGGCGCCTGTAATCCCAGCTACTCAGGAGGCTGAGGCAGGAGAATTGCTTGAACCTGGGAGGTGGAGGTTTCAGTGAGCCAAGATTGTGCCACTGCACTCCAGCCTGACAACAGAGCAACACTCCATCAAGAAAGAAAGAAAGAAAGAAAGAAAGAAAGAAAGAAAGAAAGAAAGAAAGAAAGAAAGAAAGAAAGAAAGAAAGAAAGAAAGAAAGAAAGAGAGAAAGAGAGAGAGGAAGAGAGGAAGAGACGAAGAAAGGAAGAAATAAAGAAAGAGAAAGAAACAAAGAAAGAGAGAGAGAGAGAAAGAGAAAAAGAGAGGAAGAAAGAAAGAAAGACAGAGAAAGAAAGGACAAGAAAGAAAGAAAAAAGAAAGAAAGAAAGAGAGGAAGGAAGGAAGGAAGAAAAAAGAATTTAGAGAACAGAGAGATCAGAGTGAAAGGTAGAGTCAAGGAAGGCTCTATGGAGAAGCTGCTGGCCCCAGTGAGATGTGGATGGAAGATGGAAACTCTAAAGTCCCTTTTCTCATCCTTTTGACCCCTGCATCCCACTCCTCAGGGATAGTGACTGCTAACAGTTGGTCACATGATATATATTCATTTTGGAAAGGGAAACTCCATTCCAGATGACAATTCCCTCCCAATTCTCTTTCCTCTGTTCTATCCTATTGCATTCAAAAATCTGCAGAGTGCCTTTCCATTTACTATTTTGTTTAATTCTGTGAGCAATTCTGTTAGAAAATTGAGAGGTTGGAAGGATCTTTCTTCCTGTTTGACAAAAAACTGAATCCTACCGAGGCTGAAGTGACTTATCTAATATCAGAGCAAACCAGTGATGGAACTTGAATAAAGAAGCAAAAATGTCAAAGAGTAATAATCATCAATCCTCACAAGCATGTGGTGAAGGTGTCACATTTATAGCTACCTGATGGTGTAAAAATTAGTACATTTTGTAAAACCCAAAGCTGGCCAAGTGTGATGGCTCATGCCTGTAATCCTAGCAATTTGGGAGGCTGAATCAAGAGGATCACTTGAGCCCAGGAGTTCCAGACCAGCCTGGGCAATGTGACAAGACCTCATCTCTACAAAAAATATAAAAATTAGTCAAGCGAGGTGGCACGCATCTGTGGTCCCAGCTACTTAGGGGGCCAAGGTGGGAGAATCACCTGAGCTGGGAGGTCAAGGCTGCAGGGATCTGTGATCACGCCACTGCACTCCAGCCTGGGCGACAGAGTCACACATACACACAAATACACACACACACACACACAGAGACAAAATAAACATAAAAAACCCAAGGCTTTATTATAAAATATTTAACATATATAACATAATTTGTGTAATGCATATATAGTATTTAGAATAATAAAACATATTTACCACCCTGCTTATTACCAATGTCCTAAAACATTATGTCTCTTTAAGTTATAAAAATAATATGTGGCCAGGTGCGGTGGCTCACGCCTGTAATCCTAGCACTTTGGGAGGCCAGGGGGAGTCAGAGAGTGCAGATCACTTGAGATCAGGAGATTAAGACCAGCCTGGCCAACATGGCAAAATCCCATCTCTACTAAAAATACAAAAATTAGCTGGAAATGGTGGTGCACGTCCATAATCCCAACTACTTGGGAGGCTGAGGTGGGAGAATCGCTTGAACCCAGGAGGCAGAGGTTGCAGTGAGCCAAGTTCTATCCGTTGCACTCCAGCCTGGGCAACAGAGCAATACTCCATCTCAAAAAAAAAAAAAAAAAA
>NC_045439.1:37522558-37539674 GCF_002776525.5 Piliocolobus tephrosceles | reverse complement strand
GTTCCCTCCCACCTCAGCCTCCCAAGTAGCTGGGATTGCAGGTGTGAGCCACCCTACCTGGCTCAGAAGATAGAAACTTTAAAGTCCCTCTACTCATGCTGTTGACCCCTGCATTCCACTCCCCAAGGATAATGACTGCTAACAATTAGCTACATGATATGTGTTGATTTTGGAAAGCAATCCACCAATATATATTCAAAGTCATAAATATGTTTGTAACTTCTGGTCCTATTACCCACTCTGGGAATTTATTCCAAGAAAAGACCTCCCAGTCTTCCCTCCTTTCCTATAAAAATGGCCAAGTTCATTCCCACACAAGTCTTTCCCTTTGCTGTTTTCTATCTGAAAACCTGTTCCCCTGGATTTGCTCATGATCTGATGACCGGTGAGGTCCAGCTCAAATGCCACCACCTCTGAGAGGCCACCCACGGTCACCTGTCTATACTTGTTCCCTGCCCCCACATCACTGCCTTTTACTTTGCTCTGCACTATTTTTTCCTTGCATCTACCATTCTCTGAGGTCAGCTTGTTTAATTGCCAGTTCACTAATTTGTTCTATCTCCTCTCCTACCCCATCATAAGTCCCTTGAGAGAGGGCCTTTGTTGCCTGCCTTGCTGTCTGCTGCGCCCCCAGTACCTGGCACACAGTAAGAATGCAGGTCTTAGCTGAAAGGATATGTCTGTTCGTGAAGCTACTCAAGTAAGGGATGTTATTTGACTCACCTCGAAACCCAGGCAGCTACTTCTGCAGAGAAATAGTTCTTGCCGGCTTCCAAGACCCTAAGGAATCACTGTGTGGGATGTCAGACAGGCCTAACGGCCATGCCGTCATTTCTCCCAGCAGAATGGGTGCCTTTCAGATGTAGACACAGCAAAGCCAACAGTCTGTCCTCTCTCTAAACCCTTTTTATTCTTGGCTTCTAAAACAAAGAAGAAGTAAAGAAAATCCACTGGGCCAGGGCTCTGTCAAAGAACACCCAGGCTGCACTTAATTAAGATGAATAATTTAAAGACTCTCAAGTCAGACAATGGAAACATTAAGAGTTTCCACCAAAACATAAACTTGGCCAAGTGGGCCAGGTCTCCAGAAGCCTCCAAGGACATTCTCAGCAATGGAGGGATGGTGTCTTGCTTAGCCTGGTGGTGGGGAGTGGAGTTTTGGGTGGAGAGAAGGTAGGAGAAAAGGAAACCTGAATTCTCATCTGGGCTCCACAAACATATGCTAGGTTGTTTAGGCTGCCCGACTCTCCCTAACTTGTTTCCTTATAATGAAATAAAACATGTTGGCAGGGCTTGGCGGCTCAGGCCTGTAATCCCAGCACTTTGGGAGCCGAGGTGGGCAGATCACAAGGTCAGGAGTTTGAGACCATCCTGCCTAACACAGTGAAACCCCGTCTCTACTAAAAATACAAAAAAACTAGCCAGGTGTGGTGGCGGGCACCTGTAGTCCCAGCTACTCGGGAGGCTGAGGCAGGAGAATGGCGTGAACCCGGGAGGCGGAGCTTGCAGTGAGCCAAGATCGCGCCCCTGTACTCCAGCCTGGGCAACAGAGTGAGACTCTGTCTCAAAAAAAAAAAAAAAGTTATGTAGATTAATCAAAAGAAAAAAAGCAAAACCTTACATAATCCTACCGTCCAGAAAGGCAATATTTTTGTCATGTCTCCTTGTAGTGGTTTTTTCCTAAAATAAATATACTTTATCACAATAAAAATGTGATTTACTATATATTGCCTTACATATTGTTTTTTCCACCTAAAAATATATTGTGAACATTTTCTTATGCCATTAAATATTATTTGACATGTTTTTTCTTTTTTTGAGACTAGGTCTCGCTCTGTGGCCCAGGCTGGAGTGCAGTGGTGCGATTTTGGCTCACTGTAACCTCTGCCTCTCAGGTTCAAGCAATTCTCATGCCTCAGCCTACGGAGTAGCTGGGATTACAGGTGTGCACCATCATCCCCGGCTAATTTTGTATTTTTAGTAGAGGCAGGGTTTCACCTCGTTGGTCAGTCTGGTCTTGAACTCCGGACCTCAAGTGATCCACCCATCTTGGACTCCCCAAGTGCTGGGATTACAGGTATGAGCCACCGCTCCTGGCCTCAACATTGTTGTTTTTATGGTTGTGCAGTATGCCATTGTATGTGGCTGGATCATCCAACCAATCCCCTGTCATGGGAGTTTCCAATTTTTATAAGCAGCATGGCAATGACCATTTGTTGTTGTTTATAGACAGGGTCTCACTCTGCCACCCAGGCCAGAGTGCAGTGGCACAATCTTGGCTCACTACAATCTCCACTTCCCCAGTCCCAGCAATCCTCTCACTCAGCCTCCTGCTTAGCTTGTACTACAGGCATGTGCCACCACGCCCAGCTATTTTGCCGGTGTGTGTGGTTTTTTTTTTTTTTTTTTTGTAGACACAGGTGTCACCATGTTTGCCAGGGTGGTCTAGAACTCCTGGACTCAAAGTGATCTGCCCACCTCGGCCTCCCCAGAGAGCTGGGATTACATGTGTGAACCACCAATGCCTGACCAGCAATGACTACTTCTGAAATGGATACGTGATTATTTCCTTTGAACTAATTCCCAGAAGTTGAATTTCTATGTTAAACAGATACAAAATCCTAAGGGTTTTTAGATGCAGCTGTTTTAGACAGCACATTTATTAGTTTGTAGAGCATGAATGAATATGGTCTGCCGTCTTATTTTTTTGGACTCTTCACCTCTATTTTTACTGATTGTTGTGACATTGAGCTAGGAACAATATACAACATTTACATTCAGATGGGAACACCTGCCTTCAAAGGCGCTTATATTTTATTTTATTTTATTAATTTTTTTAAAATTTTTTGAAAGGGAGTCTCACTGTCACCCAGGCTGGAGAGCAGTGGCATGATCTTGGCTCACTGCAACCTCCACCTCCCGGGTTCAAGTGATTCTTCTGCCTTAGCCTCCCGAGTAGCTGGACTACAGGTGCCCACCACCATGCCCGGCTAATTTTTATATTTTTAGTAGAGACAGGGTTTCCCCA
The DNA here is from genome assembly GCF_002776525.5 of Piliocolobus tephrosceles. Taxonomy (NCBI): domain Eukaryota; kingdom Metazoa; phylum Chordata; class Mammalia; order Primates; family Cercopithecidae; genus Piliocolobus; species Piliocolobus tephrosceles. The sequence continues at coordinate 37,536,646 of NC_045439.1, read as the reverse complement.
TGTTGGCCACATTGGTCTTGAACCCCTGACCTCTGGCGATCTGCCCACCTTGGCCTCCCAAAGTGCTGGGATTACAGGCATGAGCCATCACACCTGGCCCTTGTATTTTAAAGAAAACTTTTTGACTTTTTGATCTGAACAAACATAAAACAAATCAATTAAACAGAAAAAAAGATCAACTGATCAAATCAGTTAACAACAGAAAATTAATAGAAGACCCCATCTTTTCTGTTTCTTCCATTGAAAACCTAGCCAACTAATTACTTAATAATTTATCAAGTTTGCCACATGAGCATTTATATCTCATGTGCATTTTACGGTGCATACTGATGACTGGCTAACAGTCCTTTCTAACCCCATTCTCCATTTTCTGCTTCCTACTATAGAAAGTGAAAAAGCCAAAAATGTGCTTTTTCAGACTCCCTTGCAGCTAAGGGTTACCTATCTTTGCTCAATGAAAATAAAGGGGATATCTGTTGCAGGAATTCTGGGAAATATTTTTCTTTTTCTATTGATTGATTGATTGACAGGGTCTCAGGCTGGAGTGCAGGCTGGTGCAAACTCATCTCACTGCAACATTGACCCCCCTGGACTCAGGTGATCCTCCCACCACAGCATCTCAAGTAGCTGGGACTGCAGGTCCAGCTAACTTCTGTATTTTTTGTAGAGATGGGGTTTTGCTATTTTGCCCAGGCTGGTCTGGAACTCCTGGGCTCAAACAATCCTCCCACCTCAGCCTCCCAATGTGCTAGGAATACAGATGTGAGCCATCATACCTGGTCTTGTTTGTTTGTCTTGTAGACAGAGTCTTGCTATGTTGCCCAGGCTGGTCTTAAACTCCTTGCCTCATGTGATCCTCTCGCCTTGGCCTTCCGAAGTGCTGGGATCTGGGGAAAGTTTTTCCCTGCCTGACAAAATGAGAGAAGTCACAAAACAAGCTCTCTTCCCTCCTCACACTTGTGCTACTTCTGCAGAGTAGCACAAGTGTGGGATTGCAGGTGTGAGCCACCCTACCTGGCTCAGAAGATAGAAACTTTAAAGTCCCTCTACTCATGCTGTTGACCCCTGCATTCCACTCCCCAAGGATAATGACTGCTAACAATTAGCTACATGATATGTGTAGCTAATTGTTCCCAACCTTTGAACCTCAGGTAAGTGCAGTATTCTAGGAGACATGGCAACCATCTTTAATCACAAGGCAACAAACCTAAGGATACAAAACAAGTCCTGATAGTGGTGAGTCCTCTGCTATATCCTGGGGCTGCTGAGTCTACCTAGAGTTACCCTGGAATCTAACTCCCAGATAAACATCTTTATGGCTTCAGGTAGTGGTTCTCAAAATTAGTGGTTAAGTCAGCACATTATGATCCTGTGAAAAGCTTTTAAATTCCTGGTACCAAGGCCATGCCCCGTAGTAGTAAAATTAGTATTTCTGGGAGTGTTGGGGAACTGCAGGGTGGTTGGTACCCAGGCATCAGTATCTTTTAAGATTCACTAGGTAATTCCAAAGTGCAGCAAGTCTGAGGATCAGGCTTAAGCCAGTGCTTCTCAAACTTTAATGTGCATAGAAGTCACCTGTGAATTTTGGTAAAATACACACAGCTTCAGTAGGACTAGGGTGGGGCCTGAGGTTCTGTATTTTTAGCAAGATCCCAGCTGATGGCAATACGGCCAGTCCAAGGACCACACTTTGAGTAGCAAGGGTCACTGTTACTCTAAATGGACGCAGCCCAGCTGGTACATCCTTCTTCTGGATGCAAAAGTCGCCCTCATATTTCCCAGGTGGGGCAGGACTATCCTTCTGAGAACGCCGGGACAGCAAGAAGGGCTCCTCCCCGACCAGAGGTCCATGAGTCCTTTAGCATCACCAGTCCTCCGCTGTAGCCAGTAGGTTCCTAAGTCAATGCACCACCCAGTGGTAAGGAAAGTCCCAGGTCATGAGGCTGTGAACTGCTGACATCCTGTCCGTCCTGTCCTGTGCTTGCTATGTCAACCAGGCCAGCTTTTCTGACCAGACCCACCCAGCCAGATTCAGCCTTCAGCTCTACCTAGAGCTCATTCTTTCTTTTGGATCCTTCTACCACCAACCTCTATCCCAGCTACACTCTTAGCTAGTAATCAGGGGTAGCATTTCAGGTGGCATATTTTTCTTTAGTTGCTATTTTCCATGATTCTAAAAAACAGCTTCCCGGTCAGGCACAGTGACTCACACCTGTAATCTCAGCACGTTGGGAGGCTGAGGTGGGTGGATCGCCTGAGGTCAGGAGTTCGAGACCAGACTAGCCAACATAGTGAAACCTCATCTCTACTAAAAATACAAAAATTAGCAGGGTGTGGTGGTGCATACCTGTAATCCCAGATATTTGGGAGGCCGGGACAGGAGAATCGCTTGAACCTAGGAGGCGGAGGTTGCAGTGAGCCGAGACTGTGCTATTGCACCCCAGCCTGGGCAACAAGAGCAAGACTCCGTCTCAAAAAAATAAATAAATGAAATAAAAAACAACTTCTGAAACACAAAGATGGCGAAGTCTCAGGCTAGGGAGAAAGAACACAGGCAGAGCCCTCTATCTCCTAGACCACCTTCCCCTGATCCACCTCTTTCCTGCCACCCTCAGGGAGGTCAAGCCTGCCTAGTGACTGACACGGTGTCCCTGACCACCCGTTCTACAGCTCTAAAACCTCCTCCTGAGGCCATCGGGGCCACACCCTGTGTCCTCTCCTCCCTCCTCCTGCACGGCCAACCAGCTTGACTGTTTCGTTTCTTTGATCCTTTCTAGCAGAATCCCCCCAACTAATTTGCCTGTCTTGCATCTCCAGTTCCTTCCATCCCATTCTCTTGTGCGCTCTCATCAGGCCTAAGTCCCCAGCCCTGCCCTACAGCTGCTCCGGTCAAAGCTGTCGTAACCTTCGACTTGCCCATCTGGATGGTCTGGGGTGGTCCTCGTCTTTTGGGCAAGTTCACAGCTTTTGGCACAGGTCAGCATCCCCTCTTTTTTTGCCTCTGCACGCACTGTCATCAGGACACCGTTTGCCTGGTCCCGCTCATACTTCACTGGCTCTTCTTCAGTCTCCTGAGCTGGTTCAGCCTCCTCTTCCTGACCTCCTCAAGCTGGAGGCCAGGGCTCATTCCTCACTCTTCCTGCTCTCCCATCTGTTTCTCCAGGGGACCCCGCCTCTCCCTAGCGGTCAGTTCCATCTGGAAGCGAATGACAGGTAGGTCTCTAACCCCTAAGCGTCACCTCCTCTCCCTGACCTGCAGTGGCTTCCTGTTGGGTCTCTCAGCTCTCCACCTGACCTTCCACCATCTGTTCTCCACATAGCATCAAGCCAACCTCGTAAACCTAAGTCATGAAACCTTTGCCCAAAACCTCCATGGCCTCCCATCAGACAGAAACAGATGGACCCCACTCGTCCCAGTGACCTGGCTCTGCCTGCCCCTCACTCCATTCACTACGGCGCTCTCTCGTCCCTCCACTCAACCCATTTGGCCTCCTTGCCACACCTCACCTGTGCCAAGGTCCTTCTGGCCTCAGAACCTCTGTACATCCTGTCCCTTCTGCCTGAAATGCCCTTCCCCACAGATCTACAGGTTCCCCATCTTACACCATCAGGCTTCTCTCTACTTGATACTGTCTTCTCAGGGGACTGCGTGGAACCTTCCACCCCAGTCACCCCCTCTCCGAGCCTTGCTTCATGCTTCTTCCTCATGCTCATGAGCCGATTTGATCACATCAGATATTGAATTGTTTCTTGTCCTGTCTGCTGCCTGTCTCATATATAAGCTCTGTGAGAGCATGGCCTTGTCTGTTTCATGCACAGCTGAGCTGCAGAGCCCAGCACAGTGCCTGCTACATAGCAAGTGTTGGATGAATAAATGAATGAATGAATGAATGAATGAACAGATACATGTTGCCTGTGACACTCCAGACACATGCTGTGGGGAAGGCAGCTGGGCTCAGGCTGATCTGCCTAAGAGGCTGCAGTGCCCCTCAGAGCTGCTTCCCGGGAAGCTCCTAGTCACCTGGGCCACGGCTGCTGTCCTTGTGTCTGGCTCCCAGGGATCCCCGAGGCCAGCCCTGTGTGCTATTTGGATACCGATCTCCTTTATTCCTATATATGGGTCTCCAGAGGCCTAAGCACAGGCAAGGCTTCCTCCACCCCCAACCCCTAGGTCAGTCTTTGAACTAGGAGCACAAGGTGGACTCAATGGCCACCCACACCCTTTCCCACTTTGGTTCAGTCTCCCCGGAGGATGCTGTGAGTTCCAGCATGGTCCTTTGTGCAAGCTGAGAAGTTAAAGAAGCCACTGCCACAGACTGAATTGTGTCACCCAAAGTTCCTACCTCGAAGCCTTAATGCTCCATGTGGCTGTATTTGGAGACAGGTCCTTTAGGGAGGTAATTATGGCTAAATGAAGTTATAAGGGTGGGGCTCTGAGCCAACAGGATTAGTAAGAGGCACAAGAGAGAGTAAGCACGTTCTGTCTGTGACTCTGTCTCCCTCCCTCCCCTCCCCTTCCCTTCCCTCTTCCCTCTTTCCCCAGCGCTCCCTGCCCTCTCCCCATCTTCTCCTCCCTCACCCCCCTCTCCCTCACAGAAGAGCTCACGTGAGCACATAGCAAGACGGCGGCCACTATGAGCCAAGAGGAGAGGCCTCGGGGTGAAAGCTGCCTTGCTGGCATCCTAAACTTCCAGCCTCCGGAACTATGAGAAATCGATTTCTGGTGTGCAAGTCATCCAGTCTCTGGTATCTTGTTATGGAAACCCGAGCAGTCTAACACACCCACCTCCAACACACCCAGCTCTAGAGGCTCCTGCTGCCGCAGGGTGAGCTGGTTAACCCTGGGAGGGGATTGGGCGGAGAGGGTAGATAGATAGATAGATAGATAGATGATAGAAAAATAGATGATAGATAAATGATAGATGTATAGATGATAGATGATAGAAAAATAGCTGACAGATAGATAATAGATAGATGATAGCTAGATAGAAAACAGATAGATGATAAATAGATGATAGATAGATAAATACTGCTCCTTCCCTTTCCATTTGCCCCCTTGAAACTCTACCCTCAGAAATTCACCTTTAAGGAATGAGAGGAATGTAGCTGCCTCCTCCAAGAAGCCTCCCAACCGCACCTTCCCTAGCCCAGACTGGTCTCTCCCTCAGCTGAGGTTGGTCTTCATCCTCCTGGCCCTCAGCCCTCACCTTCTCCAGCTCCTGGCCATCCTCTCATCTCAAGGGTATGTCCTTGCTCAGCTGGGCTCATTTATTCCTCACACTGGCTTCTTCTAAGTAGTTTCTAAACCTTCCTATGAAAAAAGAAAGAAATCCTGCAGGGAGAGGGGTTCAAACAGGTTGTACAACCCATCCCCAGAGTCTGATTCACCTGGTGTGGGCGTGTGCCTGAACTCTGTATTTTCAGCAAACACCCTGGTCTTCTTACACTGAAGACCCTCTGCTGACCTATGAAAGAGACTGTGTAAGAAATGTGTAAGAAATGTGGAGGCCTGGGCCTCACCCCAGAGATCCACTGCCTCTTCCTTGCCTCGTGGCTTCACCTACTTCCAAACCCCCTGATTCTGGTGTACAGCCAGGGATGAGAGTCACAGACTTACCGGGTGCTGAGGGAACAAGCGTTGACCTGAATGAAGCTGCTGGGTTGACATGGGCATCCTTCCGGGAGGGGTGAGTCATTCGGCCATGCTGCCAGCTGTGAACAATTCAGTCTGGGGAAATACAAAGAGACGTGGTCCCTCTCAGAGTTTCCATTCCCGCATGGAAAGCTGGTGCTGGGAAGTGGCTGGGCAGCCAGGCTGGGTGCTGGGAGGAGTGCAGGGTGAGGATGAGAGAAGGACTGTACCCACACTATGCCAGGCCGACTCCAGGCACTGGTTGTGTCTGGCTGGTTCAATCTTTCTAGCAAACCTGGGAGGAGGGATGTCATAGGTGAGGAAGCCAGGTCTGCAGAGTTGAGGTGTCTGGTCTTGAACCGACATGTGTCCTAACCATGACATGGTCCTCCTCCAGAAACTGTGCGGGGGCAGAGAGAGGGCTCAGGGATCCAGCCTCAGGCATTGGCCTCAAGGGATGCGGTGGCGGGGGTGTCTTAGAAGCCTGCTCATCAACTGGTGGCTGAGGGTGAATCTCACCACCTTCGCCCCCTACCTATCCTCTGTGTCTCATTCCACCTGCTCTGGCCTTATTGCCCCTGCCAGACTGTGAGATCCAGTGGAGGGGGACAGCCCAGGCCCCTTATCCATATTTATTGCTCACCCCCACCTCCCCAGTTCGAGGCAGGCCCTCAGCAAATCAAGCACTAGGGCTGTGAGTAGCGGGAGAGTTCTGAGGGGACCCGGGGACTGCCAAGTTGGAGGCAGCCTGGGATTGGAAAGACGGCATAGAAAAGCCAGTGGTCCAGAACACAACCCGCCCAGCCTCGCTGAGTGGCCCTGGACTGGCCACTTCACCTGCCTATGCCTCAGTGTTCTCATCTGTAAACTGGAGAGATTCATTGCACCTCCCTCATAGCATTGCTGTGAGAAACAAATGAGGTAAAGTATGCAAGGTGCCTGCTACATCACAATAAGTAAATTACTGAAATACTGTTTGAACCCTTGTTTTTATTACTGTCACCATTATGTTGTTACTATTATTGGTGCCTATTTCCCAGTTTGGCTCTGGGTAAGCAGTTACAGGCACCAGTTACGGACCTTGGACTTTGAGGTGGGCTCCTGTCCTGGACTTCTCTGGCCTTCTTTCCAGTCCTGGGGATGGTCAGGCCAGATGACATTTACAGCCAAAGACCTTGGTGGATGTGGGATTTGGAACCCACTAAGCCAGTGGCGCTCAGCCTTGGATGCCTGTTAAAATCACCTAGGGAACTTAAAAAATCCTGATTTCCCATTCAATAAAAATCTCTGGGGGTAGGACTCAAGCATCAGGATTTTGTAAAGCTTCCCAGGAGAGGCCAACAAGTAGTTAAAGTTGGGAACCAGGACTCCAAGCGAAATTCTCATTCACAGGAAAGAAAATCCTTTGGTAGCAGGAGACTGGGCTTGGGAGTCAGAGGAGTTTAGCTCTTGCCCTATCAGCTACAGGACCTTGGATAAACTACTTATGATCACTCAGACTCAGTTTCCTCATTTGTAAAGTGGGGGATGGCACCCACCTAGCAGTTAACGAATAGCATTAAACTAAAGAGAATGTCTGACACAATAGGAATTTAATACATATTATTATTATAGTCCTTAATGGGTTATCCTTCCAATATGTCCAAGGAGATATTACAACACACACACACACGCACACACACACACACACACACATCAATGTTCAAATTCTGTTTCCAGGCCGGACGCAGTGGCTCACACCTATAATTCCAGCACTTTGGGAGGCAGCCAAAGCGGGAGGATCACCTGAGGTCAGGAGTTCGAGGCCAGCCTGGCCAACATGGAGAAATCTTGTCTCTACTAACAATACAAAAATTAGCCAGGTGTGGTTACAGGTGCCTGTAATCCCAGCTACTCTGAAGGCTGAGGCAGGAGAATCACCTGAACCTAGGAGGCAGAGGTTGCAGTGAGCCGAGATTGAGCCACTGCACTCCAGCCTGGGTGTCAGAGCGAGACTCCATCTCAAAAAAATAAAAAATAAAAACAAAACCACAGTGCTGTGGCTGTTCTGGTGGAAGGGCTGACCTTGTACCCTGGGAAGTGGCAAGAGGCCACACCCACAGAACCTGCCTGCCACCCTGGGCCAGGACTACTGTCTGAGATGAGGGTAGGAGCTGAATTGCAGGGAAACCATCATTCAAGCTTTTGCCTTAACAGACAAGATTATGGTGATAGCTACCTTTCCTAAGTTGCCACCATATACCAAGCATATTACATATTCTCTTGTTAAATTCTCCCAGCGGCCCTAAGATTTAGGTATTAATGCCCCTAGAGAGAGTATCTGTGTTCATTCATTCAAAAATATTTATTGAGGGGCCAGGTGCAGGGGCTCACATCTGTAATCCCAGCACTTTGGAAGACCAAGGCAAGAGGATCACTTGAGCCCAGCAGTTCGAGACTAGCTTGGGCAACATAGTGAGACACTGTCTTTAAATATATATATGTGTATGTATTGAGCCCTTGCCACGTGCTTGGTCCTTTTGGGAAGCTGGGCATTCAGCAAAGTCAACATAGCCCCTGCCTCATGGGGTTTACGGTCTAGTGGAGAGGACTATATTCCTTGAATAATCACAGGTCAGTGCAGCAGAAGGCTTTTAGCAACATGACAGATTGCACTGTTTCAGACAGCCCCTCTCTCATTACTATAAAAATGCTGCACAAAATACAAGAAAAACACTTGAAAATACAAAGCTGAGCTCAAGAGAAAGGAAAACCCCAGATTCCAGAAACAGTTCCAAGAACTCAAAGCCAAAAAATGGAGTGAGGGCTAAGCCTCTGGTTTGTGAGGTTTTGACTAGATACAGGCCCTAAGGCCTAGAGCCCAGAGTTCTAAAGCCCCTTCAAAAACAGGAGGCAGCCCCAGGCTGTTTGAGGCAGGAGAGTTGGAACTGATCCATCTAAATACAGCTTGGAGCCTTGAGGACTATCCCAGTTACAGAAAAGAAAGGCTGGAAAAACTACCAACTAGGTCTGCAGAAGGAGCAACAGTTTTCTCTATAGAAAGTCTTGGATGGGAGAAAAGTTCATGTGAAAGATAGAAAGGCCAGACCTCCTCCACTTGGAGGAGAGAGATGGACTGCTCCCGCCTCATCCCCCACTTTGGCACGCCACTGGTCCCAGGATTCCTATGCCAAAAAGTTAATCTAAAAGTCAGTCCAGAGGCCGGGTGTGGTGGCTCACACCTGTAATCCCAGCACTTTGGGTAGCTGAGGCAGGCAGATCATTTAAGGCCAGAAGTTCGAGATCAGCCTGACCAACATCGTGAAACCCCTTCTCTACTAAAAGTACAAAAATTAGCTGAAGGTGGTGGTGCGCACCTGTAATCCCAGTTACTCGGGAGGCTGAGGCAAGGAGAATCAACCTCACCCAGGAGGTGGAGTTTGCAGTGAACCAAGATCATGCCACTGTACTCCAGCCTGGGTGACTGGAGACTCGGTCTCAAAAAAAAAAAAAAGTCAGTCCAGAACCTAGGGCCCTGACAGAAGCAAAACCCAAGGTACTCTGTACAAGTTCTAGAAATGAAAAATACAGCTTTAAGAATTATTTAGGGCCGGGTGCAGTGGCTCATGGCTGTAATTTTACACAGCACTTTGGAAGGCCAAGTTGGGTGGATCACTTGAGGTCAGGAATTCGAAACTAGCCTAGCCAACATGGTGAAACACCATCTCTACTAAAAAAATACAAAAAATTAGCCAGGCATGGTAATCCCAGCTACTCGGGAGGCTGAGGCAGGAGAATCACTTGAACTCGGGAGGCAGAGGTTGCAGTGAGCCGAGATTGCACCATTGCATTCCAGCCTGGGTGACAAGAGCAAGACTCCATCTCAAAAAAAAAAAAGGATTATTTATTAAAATTAATGGATTAAACAGCAGAACAAGATGGAGCTAAAGAGATACTGAGCAAACTGGATGATGCCTCTGAAAAAAATCACCCTCTCAGCAGCACAACAAGAACAGTATGGAAGCAATTGTGGCTAAGAGACATAGAGGGAAAAATGAGATCAAAGAGGAAATGAGGAAGGAGCAATATTTAAAGAGAAAATGGCTGGGAATTGATCAAAACTAAAGAAACATCTAAATCTTCAGATTAAATAAGCATCTGAAGACTTGAGAATAAATAATACAAATTCACACCTCAGGAATGTTAAAAGGTAAACTGAAGCACATTAAAATGTTAAAGAGGTTATTTGAGCAAACAGCAACTCATGAATTGGGCATCTCTAAAACAGGATTTTATAGGGCAATTTTAAAATAGACTTTTTTTTTTTTTTTGAGATGAAGTCTCCCTCTGTTGCCCAGGCTGAAGTGCAGTAGAGCGATCTCAGCTTACTACAACCTCCACCTCCCAAGTTCAAGTAATTCTCATGTCTCAGCCTCCCAAGTAGCTGGGATTACAGGCACCAGCCACCGCAGCTGGCTAATTTTTGTATTTTTGGTAGAGACGGGGTTTCGGCATGTTGGCCAAGTTGGTTTCAAACTCCTGACCTCAGGTGATCTGCCCGCTTTAGCCTCCCAAAGTGCTAGGATTATAGGAGTGATCCACTGCACCCAACCCTAAAACACAGACTTTAAAGCAGGCTTGGGGCTCTGCCAATGGGGTACGAGGGGAAGGCTTTTATAGGGCAAATGCAGAAGAGAGCAAAAAAATTATTTGACTGGTTAATGTTTGAGCAATTCCCTTATTCGGACTATCCCATGGGAAGTTCGAGATAATATAATATACACCCAGTTGGCCACCTATGATTGGTTGAACTTAAGTTCCATTTTCTTGTTCTTGTTCTTTTCTTTCTTTCTTTTTTTTTTTTTTGTTTTTGTTTTTTGTTTTTTGTTTGTTTGTTTGTTTGTTTTTGAGAGAGGATCTCACACTGTTACCCAGGCTGGAGTACAGTGGCATGATCACGGCAACCTTCACCACTTGGGCTCAAGTGATCCGCCCACCTCAGCCTCCTGAGTAGCTGGGACTTCAGGTGCACACAACCATGCCTGGGTAATTTTTTTCATTTTTTGTAGATCCAGGGTTTTGCCATGTTACCCAGGATGATCTTGAACTCCTGGGCTCAACCATCTGCCTGCCTCAGACTCCCACAGTGCTGGAATTATAGGTGTGAACCACCGCACCTGGACGGCTTTATTTTCTTTTATTTTTAATTTTTTAAATCTTTTTAAACATTTTTATTATTTTATTTTTTGAGAAAGGGTCTCACTCTGTTACCCAGGCTAGAGTGCAGTGGTGAGATCATGGCTCACTGTAGCCTTGACTTCCTGGGCTCTGGCAACCCTCCCGCCTCAGCCTCCCAAATAGCTGGAACCACAGGCGTGCACCACCATGCCCAGCTAATTTTTGTATTTTTAGTAGAGACAGGGTTTCACTATGTTAGTCAGGCTGGTCTCGAACTCTTGACCTCAAGTGATCTGCCTGCCTCAGCCTCCCAAAGTGCTGGGATTACAAGTGTGAGCCACCGTGCCTGGCCTCTATGCTTTCAGTAAAGCAGATTACCCTCCATCATGTGGGTGGGCCTCATTCAATCATTTGAAGAGCTTAAGAACAAAGGCTGAAGTTTCAGAAGAAATTCTGCCTCAAGATTGCAACATCAAACCCTTGCCTGGGTTTCCAACCTGCTGCCCTGTGTGTTTTGAATTCAAGATTGTAACTTCAACTCTTAGCTGAGTTTCCAGTCTGCTGGCCTGCCTGATAGATTTGGGACTTGCCAGCCCCCGCAATCACAGGAGCCAATTCCTTAAAATCAAAATCTCAATCTCTCTCTCTTCATATATATATATTTAGGCAACCAGGCCGATGAGGCTGTGAGTGAGGCCTGAAGGCTGAGGAGGTGTTAACTATACACAGAGGAAGGGAAGAGGGAAAGCTCTGTAGAGAAAAGTAATGGCTCACGTCCAGGCGATGAGTCTGGAGGTAGAGCATGCAGAGGCTTGAAAGAACTGGAGGCTTTCTCCCAGGAGCAAGTGGAAGCTTGGTGGGTTTTAAGTGGCGGATGTCCACAGTGCCAGCCATGCCAGGGCTGGGGTCCTAACCCAGGTCTCCTTGGCCCCAAGTCCATGCCCTGTCCCAGCACCACCCACCTCACTCCTAAACCAGTGGAATATTTGCGTTATTTGTTGGTCCAGCTTATATTCTGCCCTTCGTTTGAAAGCAGGGCCCAGCTTTGATTTTTAGGGGGACTCTTTCTCTCCTTGTGCACAGTCTTGCTGGGGCTGTCATTCCAGCTTCCTCCCCTGGGACTCTGAGTTCTGAGCAGAAAGATCCAAAGATGGAATAAGCAAGTGTAGGGGGCAGCAGCTGCTATGAGAGTGGTGTGAAACTCCTAGTTGACAGGCTTGTTGTTTGTCTCCTTTACATACACACACACACACACACACACACATACACATTATATATATATATATATATATATACACATATATATACATATATATATATATATATATATTTTTTTTTTTTTTTTTTTTTTTTGAGATGGGGTCTTACTCACTCTGTCACCCAGGCTGGAGTACAGTGGCACGATCTTGGCTCACCGTATCCTCCACCTCCTGGGTTCAAGTGATTCTCCTGCCTCAGCCTCCCAGGTAGCTGGAATCACAGGCACCTGCCACCATGCCCAGCTAATTTTTGTATTTTTAGTAGAGATGGGGTTCCATCATGTTGGCCAGGTTGGTCTTGAACTCCTGACCTCAAGTGATCCACCTGCCTTGCCCTCCCAAACTGCTGGGATTACAGGCATGAGCCACCGTGCTCGGCCTCCATTACATATTAAAATAAATCTCTAACCATGACCCCCCTAGAGTGATTTTGTGTTCACTAACATTTGGAACGGCTACACGAGATGAAGGCAGGTCCTTATGCAGGAGTATGGGGCCTCCCAAATAACACTCTGGTTGGAGCTGGCGATGGTTCCACGTGCTGCAGGATGTATCCCGCTCTCTCTAACGTGAAGTCTCTTTAGCCTTATTAGTTCCTATGTATATTTTTCACTATAAGGCCCAAAACAGGACTGTGGGGGGCCTGCATGCAGGACTAGGTCTGGGTTCTCTGTGTGCCCTTTGACCAGCACTAACCAACCTGGCCCCTCAACAGCCTAGCACTGGGGCCAGATCATCGAGAGGACATCTCCTGGGAACCAGGCCTGAGCTCCCTGGGGGCAGGCAGGGCTCTGGGTTTTATTATCTTCTTATCTTCAGTATTGTGCCTGGCACTACGGGGCCCAGTTCACATAAAGCAAAAGAGGGAGGGACAGAGAAAGGAACTTCCTCATCTTCTGCCTCTGAGAAGAGTGAACATACAGGAGACCTCTTGAGCAAGGCTGGCATGCAGCCACAGTGTGCGGGTGTGCCAATATGGATTATTTACATATGCAAATGCTTCCTTCCTGGTTGTCAGTAGTCAGTCCTGAGGCCCCACAAGTGTCCCCGGTGCACTGGCTGCTGTGACGCCTCCTCAGGAACCACCCCCCGCCACCTTCAGGACCCTGCCCCCATTCCTCAAGCTGCAGTTAGTTCTGTTCAGTCAGTGCCCTGCAGGCCAGCTGCTCTGTGGAATATCACCCCTGCTCATGGGTCTTCTGCGCGCAGGAGGCCAGTCGTTTCCGGCTGTGGAATTTGTCATGGAGATGGGCGCAAGAACCACTCAGCTGAGACCACTAAGGCAGACCTATGTAAGAAGAGCCAATGAAATTAGGTGGCACTTGGCACGCTTTCCTGGGTTCTCACACCTGGGCAGCAGGTGGCACAGTGCTTTTGGGAGGTGCCGTACTACCTTGCTATATTGGAAAAGCCTTTGACCTTAGAACCGGAAGGCCTGGGTCCTCCTCTAACTCCGAATGTCGTAGCTGTGGGACCTTGAGGAACTTTCCTGGCTTCTCTGTGCTCCTATAAAAACACCTCTTGCACAAGGCTGCCAGGGGGAAGAACATATTGAAAACTTTGGATCTCAGTCCCTCGCCTAAGGTCCTGTGCTAAATTCAGACCTGTAAATATAGCAATGAAGGATCTGCCCCCGCCTGCTGTTCCCAGAAGTACTCCCAGTCCCTAGTGATGGTTACCAGGCTGCCGGGCCGTAACCAGGTGCTCCCTTGGCCACTGACAGAGCCTTCTCTCCTCTGAGGGCCTGTGGGCGATGAGCAGAAAAGGGGGTGGGGATCTCTGCCTCACACACCTTTCCTCTGCCCTGCCTGGTTCCTGGTGAGTGTGGCTCATTGCCAGGAAGTGTGGGTCACCCAGACTAGGACTCATCATTATGTAGTCAGCCTAGACTTCCTCCAGCCCCATCCCACACTGCACTCACACACCACACACTCAGGCACACACACTTGCACATTCACAGACACATACATGCTCACCACTCACACCTCCACCCCCACACTCACCCCCAGCCCCACACTCACCCCCACCCCCACCCCCACC
>NC_045439.1:37519959-37522458 GCF_002776525.5 Piliocolobus tephrosceles | reverse complement strand
CACCCCCACACAGACAGGCTCACACACATTCCTACACAAGAACATAGAAAAACCCTAAGTGCAGTACATGAAAGCATTTTAGGTTGTTCACACATTTTAAACATTTCCCAGTTACCGTTTATTCCAATACGTAATGGAGAAAAATGACAAATCTATCAAACTAGGAATTTCACAGCAGTGATTATTTAGGATAGGGCTAAAATAGATAGGACAAGACGTAAGGGAAAAGGAGATGCTTTACACTTCGGGAGGCCGAGGCAGGTGGATCACGAGGTCAGGAGTTGGAGATCAGCATGACCAACATGGTGAAACCCCGCCTCTACTAAAAATACAAAAATTAGCTGGGTGTGGTGGCGGGTGCCTGTAATCTCAGCTACTTGGGAGGCTGAGGCAGGAGAATTCCTTGAACCCAGGAGGCAGAGGTTGCAGTGAGCCGAGATCGTACTATTGCACCCCAGACTGGGCAACAAGCGCAAAACTCTGTCTCAAAAATAAATAAATAGGCCAGGCACAGTGGCTCATGCCTATAATCCCAGCACTTTGGGAGGCTGAGGTGGGTGGATCACAAGGTTAAGAGATCAAGACCATCCTGGCCAATATGGTGAAACCCTGTCTCTACTAAAAATACAAAAATTAGCTGGGCGTGGTGGCATACGCCTGTAGTCCCAGATACTTGGGAGGCAGAGGCAGGAGAATCGCTTGAACCTGGGAGGTGGAGGTTGCAGTGAGCCAAGACTGCGCCACTGCATTCCAGCCTGGGTGACAGAGGGAGACTCTGTCTCAAAAAATAAATACATAAATTAATAATAATAATAATAATAATAATAATAATAATAATAATAATAATAATAATAATAAAGGAGATGCTTTAAAAGGAAATGTTGAATAAATTGTGGCAAAAAATGTGTAAATGCTACCCAAAGACCCTCAGCTTTCAGAAGCCCATGGTGATGGGAGTGCAGGGCTGGGGGCTTTGCATGGAGCATCAGGGGCAAGTATTAGCACCCGGAGGTGCAGGAGGGGCTGCCAGCCCAGAGGGAGATTCTGGGAATAGAGGAAGTTTTCCTTCATGCTTATTTAGCTTTCTGTGCCTACCTTAACAATCTTTGCCTACTCCAAGTTTGTGAAGATAGTCTCTAACGTTTTCTTTTAGAGGCTTTAGAGTTTTAGCTTTCATGTGTAGGTGTATAAAAAAATTGAATTAATTTTTGGGTATGGTATGAGATGAAAGTCAAGATTCATTGCTTCTATATGAATAACTACTTGTTCCAGCACAATTTATTGATGTAACTGCCCTTTACCCATTGAATTGCCTTGATGTCCTCGTCAAAATCAGAGGATTGTATTTTGTGTGGCTGTTTTTGAACTCTCCTGTCCCATTGATGTCATTGTTTATCCTTTCCCAATACCACATTGTCTTATCATAGTTTTATTGTCTTCAAATCAGGTAGTATAAGTCCTAACATTTTTTTCTTCTTTTCCAAGATTATTTTGGCTACCCCAGATCCTTTTTTTTTTTTTTTTTTTTTTTTTTTAACTCTGTTGCCCAGGCTGGAGTGGAGTGGAGTGTGATCATGGCTCACGGCAGCCTCAACCTCCCAGCCTCAAACTGTCTTCCCTTCTCAGCCTACCAAGTAACTAAGTAAGTAGCTCAGACCACAGGCACATGCCATCATGCTTGGCTACTTTTTTTTATTTTTTATTTTTTGTATTTTTTATAGAGACAGGGTTTTGCCCTGTGGCCCAGGCTGTTCTTGAACTCCTGGGCTTAAGCGATCCACTCACCTTGGTCTCCCAAAGTGTTGGGATTATAGACATGAGCCACCATACCTGGCCCCTTTGCATTTCTTTATGCATTTTAGAATTAGCTTGTTTTGGCCGGGCATGGTGGCTTGCACCTGTAATCCCAGCACTTTGAGAGGCCGAGACGGGTGAATCACCTGAGGTCGGTAGTTTGAGACCAGCCTGACCAACATGGAGAAACCCCGTCTCTACTAAAAATACAAAATTAACTGGACGTGGTGGCACATGCCTGTAATCCCAGCTACTAGGGACGCTGAGGCAGGAGAATCGCTTGAACCTGGGAGGCAGAGGTTGTGGTGAGCCAAGATCGCGCCATTGCACTCCAGCCTGGGCAACAAGAGCGAAACTCCGTCTCAAATAAAAATAAATAAATAAATAAAATAAAAAAATAAAAAAACAAATAAATGAATGAATACATAGAATTAGCTTGTTTTGATGGGATTTTGATTAGAAATTGCATTGAATTTAAGGAACATTAACATATTTATAATATTGATTCTTTCAATCTGTTGAAAATAACATAAAGTGCCTAGGAATGATTTAAATGAAAGACAAGCAAGACCTGTATGCACAAGGCCAAGGGAAATTAAAGACCTAAGTAAATGGAAGGATGATACAGCATGTTCATAGAATGAAAGAATCAATAATCCCCACTTTGGTGCCTAACACTCCCATGCCTCTCCATCCCACCCCCCC
>NC_045439.1:37513343-37514959 GCF_002776525.5 Piliocolobus tephrosceles | reverse complement strand
CAACCTACCTCTGCCTCTCCACCCCACCCTCCTAACCTTCCCCCACCGCTCCACCCCACCCCCACACCGCCCACAGCATTGACCTTGCAACTGAAAAATCAGATAGTCTCAAACATACAGCATTTTTTGTCTATAAAATGGAATTTGGCACATTTGCCTTGACTAGTTCATATATTCATTTAAATAAGTTGGATACTAGGCAGGCCTAGTATCTGGTTATGAATACATGCCCTTCTTTTGAGACGCTCAGAGAAAAGTATCATCCAGTGAGTTTCTTTCTACAAAGGCAGTTTGGGCTAGATGTGGTGAGGACATAGAAGTCACTGGGAAATGAAATATGTGAAATCATTTTGAAGAATAAATGGAGTTCTAGCAATAAATGGAGTTAAGCACTTAGAATGTTCCAGGCACCATGCCAACTGCTTTGCATACATTATTTTATCTAATTCTCACAATAACTCATAGGCAGTGATTCTTGAAGTATAGATTGCTGACCCCGATGGTCCCTAAGACCCTTTTGGGGGATCCACAAGGCTGAAACTAGTTTCATTATAATACTGTAACTTATTTACCTTTTTCACTGTACTGACATTTGCACTGATGGTGAAAGAGCAATGGTGGGTGCTATGGTTTGAACATGTCCTCCAAAACTCATGTTGGAATTTAATTGCCATTGTGACAGTATTAAGAGTTGGGATCCTTAAGAGGTTATGGCAAGGGTGAGTTAGTTACGGTGCAAGTGGGCTCCCCATAAAGGGATGAGTCCAGCACCCTTCCTCTCTCTGTCTCATGTGCTTTCTTGCCCTTCCACCTTCTGCCATGGGATGACAGAGCAAGAAGGTCCTCAGCAGATTCAGGCCTCTCAACCTTGACTTCCCAGCCTCCAGAATTGTAAGAAATGAATTCTTTTCTTTATACATTACTCAGTCTTAAGTACTCTTTGATAGCAACAAAAAATGGACTAAGCCAGTGGGTAGGACTGCTGGTGACTGAGCAGAAATCAAGGCAGTGGCACCAAACTATACTAATGATCACTGCATTCTTCACCACACTTGCAGGAAAAATATTCATTTCACTAAAAGTGTCATTAGAAAAGCAATAAAAATTATTAATCTTATTAAATCTCCACCTGAGTTCATGTCTTTATACCATTCTATGCAAAAAAGTGAGAAATACACAGAAAGTACTTCTAGTAAATTCTAAAGTACAATAGTTGTCTCAAGAAAAAGTACTTGTGAGCTGGGTGTGATGGCTCACGCCTGAGACCACAGCACTTTGGGAGGCCGAGTTGGGCAGATTGCTTGAGTCCAGGAGTTGGAGACCGGCCTGGGCAACATACAAAAAAATACAAAAAGTAGCCAGGCATGGTGGTGCATGGCTGTTGTCCCAGCTACTCCAGAGGCTGAGGTGGGAGGATTGCTTGAGCCCGGGAGGCAGAGGTTGCAATGAGCCAAAATCCCATCACTGTACCCCAGCTTGGGTGACAGAGTGAGACCCAGTCTCAAAAAAAGAAAGAAAAAAGAAAGAGAAAAGAAAGAAAGAAAGCAAGCAAGCAAGCAAGCAAGCAGGGAGGGAGGGAAGGAAGGAAGGAAGAAGGAAGGAAGGAAGGAAGGAAG
>NC_045439.1:37512825-37513243 GCF_002776525.5 Piliocolobus tephrosceles | reverse complement strand
GAAGGAAGGAAGGAAGGAAGGAAGAGAAAGAAGGAAGGAAGGAAGGAAAGGAAGGAAGGAAGGAAGGAAGGAAGGAAGGAAGGAAGGAAGGAAGGAAGGAAGGAAGGAAGGGCCGGGTGTGGTGGCTCAAGCCTGTAATCCCAGCACTTTGGGGGGCCGAGACGGGCGGATCACAAGGTCAGGAGATCGAGACCATCCTGGCTAGCACGGTGAAACCCCATCTCTACTAAAAAAAATACAAAAAAAAACTAGCCAGGCATGGTGGCGGGTGCCTGTAGTCCCAGCTACTCGGGAGGCTGAGGCAGGAGAATGGTGTAAACACGGGAGGCGGAGCTTGCAGTGAGCTGAGATCCGGCCACTGCACTCCAGCCTGAGCGACAGAGCGAGACTCCGTCTCAAAAAAAAAAAAAAAAAAAGA
>NC_045439.1:37420913-37512725 GCF_002776525.5 Piliocolobus tephrosceles | reverse complement strand
GGGTACCTGTGCTTTTGTATGATGTATGATTGTTTGAGTTGCAAGTTAAATTAGTCACTTTTCTCATGGAACATCATTTTTGCTTGAAAGAATGCCTGCAGACAAACTGTGGTTAATCAGATTTGAAGACTGGATAGACATTTTCTCAAAAATAAACAAGTGAGCCTGCCACTTCAAGAAAAATGACTGACAGTATTTATTGCCAATAATAAAATATGAATTTTCTTTTTTTCTGTTTTTGTATCCAGCTGAAAAATTTGAGTTTTAAGTGAAAATTAGAATTTGGGGAAAATTGTGTCTGCCTTGTTGGGCCTGACAGCTTCCTGGTACTGACAGACTTTTCTGATGAGATTGGTGGAAATATTAGCCATATGACTTTTCTGTGTTGAGAATAAAATGTATCAACTTTTGGAAGACTGGCATATTCAGTAAATCAATACTTCTCAAATGCCTAATGTAAAAAGTTACAAAATCATGCGTAGGTAAAAGATCCACTTAAAGTGGATTTTATTTTTATTTTTATGTTTTTATCTTTTTTTGAGATGGAGTTTCATTCTTGTTGCCCAGGCTGGAGTGCAATGCTGCGATCTCGGCTCACTACAACCTCTGCCTCCCGGGTTCAAGCAATTCTCCTGCCTCAGCCGCCCAAGCAGTTGGGATCACAAGCGTGCACCACCACGCTCAGCTAATTTTTATTTTATTTTATTTTTGTATTTTTAGTAGAGACAGGGTTTCACCATGTTAGTGAGGCTGGTCTCGAGCCCCTGACCTCAAATGATCCACCTGCCTCGGCCTCCCAAAGTGGTGGGATTACAAGTGTGAGCCACCATGCCTGGCCAGACCAATGGAATTTAATGTAACAGAGTATGGAAAATTTATTGACATAGGTGCAGATTTCGCATGGCAACTGACTCTAAAACACTGCCACTTACTGACTTTTGGTGCAGGGCCAAAGAATATCTATAACAATTTGAGAAAACTACTAAAATACTCTTCCCAACTATAAATTTACATAGGGTTGGGTTTTTTCATATACTTCAATTAAAAGTACATATCTCAACAGATTGAATGTAGAACAAATGTGAGAATCCAGCTATCTCCTATTAAAGAAATTTGCAAAAATGTAAAGGAATATTCTTCTTGGTAAGTATTTTTGTTTGGGAAAATATAAATAACATTTTATTTATTTATTTATTTATGGAGACAGAGTCTCGCTCTGTCACCCAGGCTGGAGTGCAGTGACTGCAACCTCCGCCTCCTGGGTTCAAGCAATACTGCTGCCTCAGCCTCCTGAGTAGCTGGGACTACAGGCACCTGCCACCACGCCCAGCTACTTTTTTGTATTATTTTCTTTTTTCAGTAGAAACGGCGTTTCACCATGTTGTCCAGGCTGATCTCAAACTCCTGAGCTCAGGCAATTTGCCTGCCTCAGCCTCCCAAAGTACTAGGATTATAGGCGTGAGCCACCACGCCTGGCTAAATAACACTTTAAAAATAAAAAATAGGCCAGGTGTGGTGGCTCACGCCTGTAATCCTAGCACTTTGAGGGGCTAAGGTGGGAGGATAGTTTGAGGCCAGAAGTTCAAAACCAGCCTTGACAACATAGTGAAACCCCATCTCTAAAAGAAGAAAAGAAAAGAAAAGAAACAAATTAAAAATAACTATGTTGCTGGGCGCGGTGGCTCACGCCTGTAATCCCAGCACGTTGGGAGGCTGAGGCGGGCGGATCACTTGAGCTCAGGAGTTCAAGACCCGCCTCGGCAACATGGTGAAACCCTGTCTCTACAAAAAATACAAAAATTAGCCAGGTGTGATGGTGTGTGCCTGTAGTCCCAGCTACTTGGGAGGCTGAGGTGGGAGGATCACGTGATCCCAGGAAGCAGAGGTTACAGTGAGCTGAGATAATGCTACTGCATTCCAGCCTGAGCGACAGAGTGAGACCCTGTCTCAGACAACTATGTCAACATGTAATGGGTTTCCTATTGTTATTTTTAAATAAATAAATAAATATGTTTTAATTTCTCAGTTATGTTTCTAATATAGTAAATATGGATAATACATGGGTATAACCGGCATAAACAAAAACTCTTGGTGGTCTTTAATTGTTCAGAATGTAAAGGAGTCCTAAGAGGTGGGAGTTTAAGAACTGTTGCCTGAGGGATAAACGTTATTAACCAAAATCTGTGGATTAGAAAACTGAGGTTTGGAGATGTTTAATGACTTGTGCAGGTCACATAGCCAGTGGATGGGGAAGTCACAATCCAAGACTTGCTCACTCTATCACAGGAGGCCACCTTGCAACAGGTCAGCAAGCAAGGGAAAGCCCTCCTGAATCACAGAGATGTCTACGCAGGGGATGCTGGAGGCCCTGAAGAGGCAAAGAGCACAGCTGGGGTGGGGTGGGGGATCTGCACAGGGAAAGGAACCAGGGAAGGCCTCTCCGAACAGGTGACACCCACACTGGGACAGGAAAGAGAGGTAGGATTTTGACTGTTCAGAAATCATGAGAGACTCCACAAATCAGTATGATTTATCTCAACCACATCCAGACCTGGGACCAGTGAGGACACTCTGATTGACTCTGTTTTGTTTTGAGACAGAGTTTCGGCCTTGCCGCCCAGGCTGGAGTGCAATGGCGTGATCTCAGCTCACCACAACCTCTGCCTTCCGGGTTCAAGTGATTCTCCTGCCTCAGCCTCCCAAGTAGCCGGGATTACAGGCATGCATCACCACGCCCGGCAATTTTTTGTATTTTTACAAAAACCCTTCAAAAAACAAAAATTGATTGTTTCAGTTAATTCTGGTGTGGGGACTGATGACTTATGAGACAGGGATGGGAAGATAATTATTTTTACTGTGTATCCTTTTGTACCTTTTGGATTTTATATGTGCACATGGATTAACTATTTACGCAAACATATTAAATGATGTTTGTAAATGAGGTCAAAACCCTGTCTCAAGCAGAGACAGGGTTTCACCATGTTGGCCAGGCTGGTCTCAAACTCCTGACCTCATGTGATCTGCCTGCCTCGGCTTCCCAAAGTGCTGGAATTCCAGGTGTAAGCCACTGCGCCTGGCCCACCCTGATTGACACTAGTTATGTAAAGGTGTGATGTGCTCCAGTCAGTCTGAAAGTTCCAGGCTCCTGTCCCTTGTTTGTGTAGGCTATCCTTCCATTAGTATGGGCTCTACAATTCACTAATTTAATTTGAACTTTATAAAAGCCTTAGATGGGAGGATGAGTGAGTGTCATTGTTCTTATTCTACAGAAGATAAATTTTAGGGGGAAAGTGTTTTTTTTTTTTTTTAATATACAAAGAGATAGATAGCATGGTTTTCTTTCACTGAGTGGATGCCTTGGATAATCTATTCAAGCCAGATCACATAGCCTGGCTTAATGAAACCCGTATCCTTTGTGGACTGACAGAAACACTGGCGGCACACATTGAGGCTGTAGTTCCAAATCAGGCCGGTCTAGTTTGAGCCAACACAAGAGTGAGAACCCTGACCCAATTTTCAAGGCTGGCCCCAGTAGAGCTGCTGGTGCCCCATCTTGAGGTGTACTTTCAGGAGTGCAACAAAGCAAAAGGAAAGAGCTCCGGAAGAGAAAATGGAGACTCTAAAAGGTTAAGTAAGAAACTGATCATTGCAGGCTGGGTGCAGTGGCTCATTCCTGTAATCCCAGCACTTTGGAAGGCTGAGGTGGGTAGATCACCTGAGTTCAGGAGTTGGAGACCAATATGGTGAAACCCCATCTCTACTAAAAATACAAAAACTAGCCTGGCATGGTAGTGGGTGCCTGTAATCCCAGCTACTTGGGACGCTGAGGCAGCAGAACTGCTTGAACCTGGAAGGCGGAGGTCGCAGTGAATGGAGATCGCACCATTACACTCCAGCCTGGGCAACGAGAGCGAAACTCTGTCTCGAAAAAAAAAAAAGAAAAAGAAACTGATCATTTCAGTTAATTCTGATGTGGGGACTGATGACTTATGAGACAGGGATGGAAAGATAATTATTTTTACTGTGTATCCTTTTGGATTTTATATGTGTGCATGGATTAACCATTTACACAGACATATTAAATGATGTTTGTAAATGAGGTCAAGGTATTTTCCCATGTGGTAGAACTGGGGTTCTAGTTCCAATCATTGAGTTCCAGAACCACATCCTAACCGTAATGCTTTCCAGCCTCCTAGAATATGCTATTTTCCCTCTTTAAAAGCTGTGGAGCCTGGATGTCAATGTAAAACATTTGTATCATAATTAATAATGCCCTTTCAAGAGGCCATGATTTGGGCCTGGTAGGAGCTGCTTTGATCTAATCAGTGATGGTACATCAGGCCAGACCAAAACAGAGGGCACAGCATTGCAGGACACTGGAGAGGGCAGCTCCTTTCTACCCCAGCTTCTTTTCAGCCTGGGGTGGGGTGAGGGATCTGCACAGGGAAAGGAACCAGGGAGAGCCTCTCAGAACAGGTGACACCCATGCTGGAATTGGAGAGACAGGTAGGATTTTGACTTTGCAGAAATAATGGGAAACTCCACAAATCAGCATGCTTCATCTCAACCACATCCACACTGGGACAAATGAGGACACCCTGATTGATTCTGGTTACTTAAAGGTGTGACGTGCTTGATTCAGGCAAATATAGCCAGCCCACAGAGACAGCAGGTGAGAAATGACTGACGGCTGAAACCTATGGAAGGGGAGTTTTACCAGCTGAATTGCCAGGTCCCAAATCCAAATTCCCTTCGGTCCTATTAACTACCACCTAGACCCGACTTTTTTGTTTGTTTGTTTGTTTGTTTGTTTTGAGACAGAGTCTTGATCTGTCGCCCAGGCTGGAGTACAGTGGCACAATCTCAGGGCTCACTGCAACCTCTGCCTCCTGAGTTCAAGACATTCTCCTATCTCAGCCTCCTGAGTAGCTGGGATTACAGGCGCATGGCACCACACTCAGATAATTTTTGTATTTTTAGCAGAGACGGAGTTTTGCTGTGTTGGCCAGGCTGGTCTTGAACTCCTGACCTCAGGTGATCCACCTGCCTCGGCCTCCCAAAGTGCTGGGATTACAGGCGTGAACCAACCTGCCTGGCCGGGTTCATGCTTTCTGCTCCTGGAAATGCAGCCAGCCCTGACAGAATCCATGCATTAAGCATCTTCTGGGCAGTGCACTTGCTCTTGCACTGGATGTGCATCTCTGTGTGGCTGGGAAGATTGCAACAGCCCCCCAGCTGGTCTCCCTATGCCAGACCTTTGCTCCCCACTTGTTTACTCTCCACATAACAGCCAGGGGATTCAGCTAAAATGTCAGACAGAACCTGTCATTCCTTTACACAAAGTGCTCCTGTGGCCCCAGCTCACTCAGAGCAAAACCCCAAGTCCTTCCCACAGCCTGCAAGACCCTGAATAATCCAGGTCGTGACTCCTCTTATCTCAACTCCCACCACTCTTTTTCCCTCAGCTACAGCCCTGTGGGCCTCTTTATTCCTTGAACAACATCGGTTGCCCCCTTGCTTCAAGACCTTTGCATTTGCTGTTCTCTTATCCCAGAGACCTGTGTGCCTCGCTCCCTCACCTCCCTCCATCTTGACTAAAGGATCGTCTTCTCACTGAGTCCTTCTATTCATATACTATTTGAAAATTGAACCCTGTTTTAGTCTGTTTAGGCTGCTACAACAAAAGACCATAGACTGGTTGGCTTATTAACAACAGACACTTGTTTCTCACCATTCTAGGGGCTGGGAAGCCCAGGATCAAGGTGCTGGCAGATTTGGCATCGGGGGAGGGCCCACTTCCTGGTTCCTAGGTGGCCATCTCCTTACTATGACTATGTCCTCGCATGGTAGGAGGGGCAAGAAAGCTCTCTGGGGCCTCTTTTTTGAGGATGCTAATCCTGTTCATGATGCTCTGTTCTCATGACCTAATCATGTCTTGAAGTCTCCATCTCCTAATATTATTACCTTGGGGGGTAGGATTTCAACAGAGAAATTTTAGGGGAACACAAACATTCAGTATACAGCATCCCCCAACATTCTGTCTCCTTATTTGCTTTATTCTTAATTTTAATTTAATTTAATTTTATTTTTATTTATTTATTTTTTTGAGACGGAGTCTCGCTCTGTCGCCCAGGCTGGAGTGCAGTGGCCGGATCTCAGCTCACTGCAAGCTCTGCCTCCCGGGTTTATGCCATTCTCCTGCCTCAGCCTCCCGAGTAGCTGGGACTACAGGCGCTCGCCACCTCGCCCGGCTAGTTTTTTTGTATTTTTTTAGTAGAGATGGGGTTTCACCGTGTTAGCCAGGATGGTCTCGATCTCCTGACCTCCTGATCCACCCGTCTCGGCCTCCCAAAGTGCTGGGATTACAGGCTTGAGCCACCGTGCCCGGCCAATTTTATTTTATTTTTAAACAGGGTCTCATCTCACTCTGCTGCCCAGGCTAGAACATAGTGGTGTGATCTTGGCTCACTGCAACCTCCGCCTCCTGGGCTTAAGTGATGCCCCCACCTCAGCCTCCCAAGTAGCTGGAACTACAGGCATGCACCACCACACCTGGCTAATTTTTGTATTTTTTGTAGAGACGGGGTTGTTCCATCTTGCTGGTCTCAAACTCATGGGGTCAAACTCCTGGACTTAAACTCTGGGGCTTAAATGATCCACCTGCCTTGGCCTCCCAAAGTGCTAGGATACAGGTGTGAGCCACGGTGCCTAGCCTGCTTTATTATATTTTTTAATGTAGCACATAACATCATGTAATATGCCATATATTTCACTTAGGTATCATGTATTCTTTGCCTTCCTCTACTAGCATATAAACTCTATGAAGTTGGAAAATTTTGTCTGTTTTGTTCTTTGTTGTGCTCTAGGTACCTAGAACAGTGGCTAGTACAGAGTGTATGATCAATAAGTATGTGTTGAATGAATGTACTAACTCTTTCATCTTTACGACAACCTGGAGAGATTGGTCCTGTCACTTCCAACAACCCACGATTAAGTCTGTGTCACGGTTGAATTTGACCAAACAATTTGATTTACCAATTTTACCCCTTCCCTACTGATCACCTCAGGAAGGGGTGAAAATATGTCTCAAACGCAAATGTGTTACTTGGACACGTCATCATCAACATATCATCAGTCATCCGCATCTTGGCAAGTATAGGCTTATGAAATGTAATCCTCCTATTGGAACTTTTTTATACTTCTCCCATATGGATGAGCTAAGAGCTGTGGGAAGCCACGAAAATGAGCAGGATGTGGGCCCTGCCTGCAAGCATCTTACAGTCTTTGCAAATTAGCCAAATCCAGCTTGGCCCTAGAGACTATACACCTAGTCTCTCTAAGCCCAAAGCCTATGCACTTTACTAGTACCCTGCTGTCTCCATGATAGTGTGGAGAATGGGATATTGCCAAAGATCAAGGATGGTAGCACAGCTCCTTAAGTATTTTGATCCTGTGTCTCAGAAGATAAGATCTTGAACTTCCTTCTTCCCTGGGTTTGGGCTGGTTAGTCCCTCTAGATATGTTCATTTTTTCCCCCAAAAAACATTCCCAGAGTTTCATTTCTATTAATTTTTAGAGTTAATGGAGGTGTGTTTTATTATATTATCTCTCTTATGTTGTATGAAGTTAACATACATGGAAAAATAGAATGAATGCACATCTACATGGCAAAAATAGTAAGTGAGGTAAGTATAGAACATTCTTAAATACAATAAAGTTGGGTTTTTTCCTGTAGTAAAATTAATAGGAAGTTTTGCTTCTGTCTATGAAGGATTAACAGTTATGGGAATTGCCCTTCAACCATAAACTGGACAAAATATATGAAATGCCTATTTCCAGACATTGAATAGCCGGCAGCCTGTGATCCCTGGGAGCAGGGAAGCAGAGGAGGAGAACTGTGTGATTGCCTCTGCCTGCTTCCTGGAGGCAGTTTCCAGGCTGCCTCACAGATGGGGGAGTCTGGGGAAAGCTTAGTCTTACTGAGTTAAGGAGAGCTTCAGGCAGCTACAATTGCAGGGCAGTGTTCAAGAGACAGGGAGCTACACAGAGGAAGAGTCCCACAGACCCAAACAAGGTCCCCTAAAGTCTTTGAGTGAACACCAATCTGCACACACTTAGGACAAAGCCTATGAGGTGGAGCAAAAGCAAATTCTGGGGGAAAAAAAACTATTACTGGGTAGCTGTAAATAGAACAATTCCGAGAGCCTATACAAAGCCTGGAACGGCTAAACATCCCTCTAACCAGAGTGGAGAAGCTGTGTCAAACACACAGGCATTCAGTGGGGACTCCAGAAGAGCTGTGTCTTTGAAGTGGAGCTAAATTAGCCCTGGGATAAAGGCTGCCCTAGTCCATCTCTAAAAGAGCTCTATTTATTTATTATTTATTTATTTGAGGCAGGGTCTTGTTCTGTTACCCAGACTAGAGTGCAGCAGTGTAAACTTAGCTCACTGCAGCCTTGAACTCCTGGGCTCAAGAGATCCTCCCATCTCAGTCTCTGGAGTAGCTGGGACTATAGGCATGAACCATCACACCTAGCTAATTTAAAATATATTTTTTTTGTTTTTTGTAGAAACAGGCTGTTGTCTAGGCTGGTCTCAAACTCTGGGCCTCAAGCAATCCTCCCGCCTTGGTCTCCCAGGTATTGGGATTTAAAACAAGCTTTGACATGCCCATGGCTATTGCAGCACTATTTACAATAGACAAAACATGGAATCAACCCAAGTGCCCGTCAATGGATAAATGGATGTATACAGAAAATATGGCGGCCAGGCGCGGTGGCTCATGCCTGTAATCCCAGCATTTTGGGAGGCCAAGGCGGGTGGATCACAACGTCAGGAGATCGAGACCACCCTGGCTAACATCTCTACTAAATCTCATCTCTACTAAAAATACAAAAAACAATTAGCCAGGTGTGGTGGTGGGCACCTGTAGTCCCAGCTACTCAGGAGGCTGAGGCAGGAGAATGGCGTGAACCCAGGAGGCAGAGTTGGCAGTGAGCCAAGATTGCAGCATTGCACTCCAGCCTGGGCAACAGAGCAAGACTCCTTCTCAAAAAACAAAAAACAAAACAAAAAAAAAAGAAAAAGAAAAAGAAAAAAGAAAGAAAGAAAGAAAATATGGTATATATATGTAATGGAATACTAGTCAGTCATAAAAAAGAATGGAATCCTGTCATTTGCAGCAACATGAATGGAACTTCTGAAGGTCATTATGTTAAGTGAAATAAGCCAAGCACAGAAAGACAAATATCACTTGTTCTCACTCATATGTGGGAGCTAAAAAAGTAGATCTCATAAAGATAGAAAACAGACTGACGGTTACCAGAAGCTGGGAATGGTACGGGGAGAGAGGGATGAAGAGAAGTTGATTAATGGGTATAAATATATGGTTTGATGGAAGAAATAAAACATAGTGTTTAATAGATCAGTAGGGTGACTATAGTTTACATAATCTATTATACATTTCAAAATAGCTAGAAGAGAATAATTTTCCCTTGCTCTGTCATCCAGGCTGGAGTACAGTGGCATGATCTTGGCTCACTGCAAACTCCATCACCAGGGTTCAAGTGATTCTCCTGCCTCAGTCTCCCAAGTAGCTGGGATTACTGGCATCCACCACCACGCCCAGCTAATTTTTGTATTTTTAGTAGGATTTCACTCTTTTGCCAGGCTGGTCTCGAACTCCTGACCTCAAGTGATACGCCCACCTCAGCCTCCCAAAGTGCTGGGATTACAGGTGTGATCCACCATGCCCGGCTTGAATCAAGCCTTGAAAAGATTGAACTAATCTGCATATAACTCAACTATTTGCCAGAAAGAATTAATCACTCTTTAGAGGAATAAAATGAAATCCAGCACTCAGCAATGTAAAATTCACAATATGTGCATTCTAATTTAAATATTGACCTATAGGGGTCAGGCATAGTGGCTCACACCTGTAATCCCAACCCTTTGGGAGTCCAAGGTGGGAGGATCGCTTGAGGCTAGAAGTTCAAGACCAGCCTGGGCAACATAGTGAAACCCCATCTCCACAGAAAATTTAAAACTCAGCTGAGCATGGTGGTGTGCACCTGTAGTACCAGCTACTCCAGAGGCTGAGGTATGAGGATCATGTGAGTTCATGAGTTCAAGGTTACAGCCAGCTGAGATCACACCACTGCACTCTAGTCTGGGTGACAGAGCAAGAGTCTGTCTCAAAAAATTAATTAATTAATTAATTAACATATATACCTAGAAGCAAGCAAAAGTGACCCATAATTAGGAGAAGCCATAAAAACATATCCAGAAATGACAGAAATGATGGAATTGTCAGGCAAAGACATTCAAACAGCTTTTATAAATATGCTCAATATGCTCAAGAACATAAAGGAAAACGTGAACTCCATGAAGTGAGGAATGAAAAGTGCATATTTCAAAAGGCACAAATCAGGCTTCAAGAGATAAAAATACAATATTGAAAATAAACATGACATTGGATGGGATTAACAGCCATTTAGACTCTGTAGAAAAGGTTGCAACAATAAACTATCCAAAATGAGGTACAGCAAGAACAAAAAAGACCAAAAATTGATGGAAGCTCAGTGACCTAGGGGGTCTTATCCAGAGGTCTAGCACACATGTAATTGGAGCCCCAGACGGAGGAGAGGGAGACAGAAAAATATCTGAAAAACCAAAATCTAGTGACAATAAAACAAACTTTTTTATTTTTACTTTTTAGTGACATGGTCTCACTCCGTTACCCAGGCTGGAGTGCAGTGGTGCAGTCATAGCTTACTGTAGCCTTGAACTCCTGGGCTCAAGTGATCCTCCCACCTCAGTCAAAATTACAGGTGCACACCACCGTGTCTAGCTAATTAAAATTTTTATTTTGTAGAGACAAGGTTTCGCTCCGTTGCCTAGGCTGTTCTCAAACTACTGGCCTCAAATGATCCTCCCACCTTGGCCCCCAAAGCACTGGGATTACAGACATGAGACACCACTCCTGGTTAAAAAGAAAATCTTTTTTTTTTTTATCTTTGAGACGGAGTCTCGCTCTGTCTCCCTGGCTGGAGGGCAGTGGCGCGATCTCGGCTCACTACAAGCTCCGCCTCCCGGGTTCCCGCCATTCTCCTGCCTCAGCCTCCCGAGTGGCTTGGACTACAGGCGCCCGCAACCGCGCCCAGCTAATTTTTTGTATTTTTAGTAGAGACGGGGTTTCACCGTGGTCTCCATCTCGTGACTTTGTGATCCGCCCGCCTTGGCCTCCCAAAGTGCTGGGGTTGCAGGCGTGAGCCACCGCGCCCGGCCGGTTAAAAAGAAAATCTTAAAAGTCACTGTTAGGGCCAGGCGCGGTAGCGCATGCCTGTAATCATAGCACTTTGGGAGGCTGAGGCGGGTGGATCACCTGAGGTCAGGAGTTCAAGACCAGACTGACTAACATGGTGAAACCCCGTCTCTACTAAATATAAAAAATTAGCCAGCACATGCCTGCCTCTCCAGAGGCAGGAGAATCGCTTGAACTCGGGAGGCGGAGGTTGCAGTGAGCCGACATCATGCCACTGCACCGCAGCCTGGGCAACGAGCAAAACGTCATCTCAAAAAAAAAAAATAGTCACTGTTAGTAGGTAGCCAGAGTTTTTTTTTTTTAATAGAAAAAATACATGAATTAGAGCATTATATTAGTATGTTCTCATGCAGATATGAACACCTGAGACTGGGTAATTTATAAAGAGGACTCACAGTTTCACATGGCTGGGGAGGCCTCAGGAAACTTACAATCATGGCGGAAGGTATCTCTTCACAGAGCAGCAGGAGAGAGAATGGGTGCAAGCAGGGGAAAGACCAGATGCTTATGAAGCCATCAGCTCTTGTGAGATCTCACTCACTATCACGAGAGCAGCATGGGGTAAACCACCCCCATGATTCTATCACTTCCCACCAGGTCCCTCCCATGACACGTGGGGATTATGGGAATTACAGTTCAAGAGAGATTTGGGTGGGAACACAGCCAAACCATATCAAGCAGATTTCTTATGCAAATTAGGCAAGCTAGAAGACAATGGAATGTTATTTTTCAGTTTGCTGAAAAACAATGACAACTCAAAAGTCTATGCTCATTGAAAACACCTTTTAAAAATGAAGGTGAAATAAAGACTTTTTGGACAAACCAAAACTGAAGGAATTCATTGCCAGCAAACCTGCACTGTAAAAACTGTTAAAGGAAATTCTTCAGGCAGAAGGAAAATGATACCAGATGGATATTTGGATTTATACAAAGGAATAAAAGGCATGTACAATGTTTAAAATATGGGTAAATGCAACCTACATTTTTCTTTTTTTCTATCTATTTAAAAGAAAATTGATCATTAAAAGAAAAAACAATAGCAGTATGTCATGGAGTTCACGTCCTTCGTAGACTGGGGATCAGGAGAAAATGGAAGTATACTATCTTAAAGTTCTTATATTATATATGAAGTGATAGAGAATTACTTGAAGGTAGATGGTGGTAAATCAAAGCTGTATATTCTAAAATCTAGAGCAACTATTTAAAAAATTATACATGCCAGAAAACAATGAAATAATATTTTTCAGAGTGCTGAGGGAAAAACAATGACAATATAAAAAGTCTATGCTCAGTGAAAATGCCTTTTAAAAGTGAAACTGAAGGCCGGGCACAGTAGCTCACACCTGTAATCCTAGCACTTTGAGAGGCTGAGGCGGGCAGATTACTTGAGTTCAGGAGTTTGGACCAGTCTGGCCAACATGGTGAAACCCCGTCTCTACCAATAAATACAAAAATTATCTGAGCATGGTGGGTGCACACCTGTAGTCCCAGCTACTCAGGAGGTTGAGGTGGGAGAATCGCTTGAACCTGGGAGGCAGAGGTTGCAGTGAGCCAAGATCGCACCACTGTACTCCAACCTGGATGACAGAGTGGCACCCTGTCTCAAAAATAAATAAAATAAGTAAAATCGAAAATATAAATGTTGACAAGGATGTGGAGAAATTGAATCCTTCATTCATTGCTAATGGGAATGTAAAATAGTCCAGCCACGTTGGAAAACAGTTTGGCAGTTTCTCGCATATTAAAATAGAATTACATTATAACCTAGCTACTCCACTCCTAGGTATGTACCCAAGAGATCTGAAAATATATATTTACATGGAAACTTGTACATGAATGTTCATAGCAATATTATTTATAATAGCCAAAAAATGGAAACAACCTGAACCGAATAAACAACATGTGGTATATCCACACAAGGAAAGTTAGTCAGCAATAAAGGGAATGAAGTACTGACCCACAGCACACATGGATGAACCTTGAATATATTATGCCAAGTGAAAGAAAGAAACCCAAAGGCCACATCTGGTGTTATTTCATTTATTTGAAAATGTCCAGAATAGGCTAATCTATACAGACAGAGGTACATCAGTGGTTAACAGGGGAGGAGAGAAAAGGGAAATTGAGGGTTATGAAATTTCTTTTTTGGTTGATAAAAATATTCTGGGGCCAGGCATGGTGGCTCATGTCTGTAATCCCAACACTTTGTGAGGCTGAGGCGGGTGGATCACCTGATGTCAGGAGTTCAAGGCCAAAGTGGCCAACATGGTGAAACTCCATCTCTACTAAAAAATACAAAAATTAGCCAGGCGTGGTGGTGAGTGCCTGTAGTCCCAGCTACTTGGGAGGCTGAGGCAGGAGAATCACTTGACCCCGGGAGGCAGAGATCACACCACTGCACTCCAGCCTGGGTGACAGAGCAAGACTCCGTCTCAAAAAAGAAAAAAAAAAAGTTTCTGGAATAAGTGATGATGATCGTACACTATTGTGAGCATAGGGAAAACACACACACACACTGAATTGTACACGTTAAAGTGGTGACTTTTGTTTTATGTTGAATTTATCTCAATAAAAATAATATTTTAAGTTAATCAGATTAAAAAAATCTTCCCACAGAGAAAACACCAGGTCCTGATGGCTTCAATGGTAAATTCTACCTAACAGTTAAGAAGAAGTAAGATCAATTCTTTAGAAGATGAGAGAAAAAGGGACACCTTTCAGCTCTTCTTTTAGGCCAGCACCACCCTGACACCCAAATCAGAAAAAATATTTGATTATAAGATTACAAGAAAAGAAATGAATCCTTAATGAGCGTAGACACATAGATACTTAACAACATTTTTGCAAATCAAATCTAGCAATAGCTAGAAAGGGAAATGAGGCATGACCAAATCAGGTTTATCCTAGGAATAAAAGGTTTGTTTACCATTAGAAAATCAGTCAATGTAATTCACCATACTAACACAATTTTTTAAAAAATTATGAATATCTCATTAGAGATATAAAAAAAATTGGCAAAATTTAAAAGTCTTTCAGCAAACTAGAAATAGAAGGAAACTTTCTTAACTTAGTGAAGGATACCTACGAAAAATCTTCAGTTAACATAATACCTAGTAGCAAGAGACTGAATACCCCAAAGATAGGGAAAAGGGCAGAAACATCTGTCATTTCTTTTCAACATTTTACTGAAGGCCCTAGACAGTGCAGTAAGACAAGTAATATGAATAAAAGGCATCCAGATTGGAAAGAGAACTATCCTTATTAAAGACAATATGGGCTGGGTGCGGTGGCTCATGCCTTAATCCCAGCATTTTGGGAGGCTGAGGTGGGCAGATCATTTGAGGTCAGGAGTTCCAGACCAGCCTGGCCAACATGTGAAACCCTATTTCTACTAAAAATACAAAAATTAGCCGGGTGTGGTCGTGGGCTCGTGTAATCCCAGCTACCTGGGGAGGCTGAGGTGGGAGAATCACTTGAACCTGGGGTGGGGAGGTTGCAGTGAGCAGAGATCATGCCACTGCACTCTAGCCTGGGCAACAGAGACTCCATCTCAATTTAAAAAAAAAAATTGCTATGAAAATTTCATGCCAGGCGTGGTGGCCCACACCTGTAATCCCAGAGCTCTGGGAGGCTGAAGCAGGTGGATCCCTTGAGCCCAGGAATTCAAGATCAGCCTGGATAACATGGTGAAACCACATCTCTACAAAAAATGCAAGGATTTATATCCAGAATATATAAAGAACTTTTGTATCACAAAAACATGAAAGCAAACTACTTATTTTAAATAGGTAAAGGTTTCAGGCATCACCAAGAAGATGCACAGCAAAGAAGCATATGACAAGATGTTCAGCATCATTGGTCATTAGGGAGGCAGAAGTTATAGCCACAATGAGATACCACTGTCCACCCACTAGAATGGCTAAAATTAAAAATACTGACAATTACAGAGACTGTCCTGGGTTTGGAAAGAAAAAATAATAATATAATAAAAATACAATACTTAAGTGTTGTCAAGGATATGAAGCTGCTAGGCATGTTAAGTGGTACAACCCCTTTAGAAAACAATTTGGTGGTTTCTTACAAAGTTAAACAAACACTTATATGATTCAGTAATTCCACTCAGGTATTTGCCTAAGAGAAATGAAAACATATATCCACACAAAAACCTGTACACAAGTTTTTAGCTATATTCATAATAGCCCATCAACTCAGCTGCCCATCAACAGATGAACTGATAAATACATCTGGTATATCCATACAAGGGAGTACTATTCAGCAATAAAAAGGAATGAACACAACAGTATGGATGAATCTGAAAACATGCTGAGAGAAAGAACACAGGTACAAGAGCATGCATACTACATGATTCCAGTGATTTAAAACCATGGAACAAATCTGATCTAAAGGGAAGGAAAGTGGTCAGTGGTTGCTTGGACAGAAGGAGATTAACTGAGATGGGGTACAAGGGAACATTTTGGGGGTATGGAAATGTTCTATATTTAGATTGCATTGGTGATTACACAGGTGTATAAATGTATAAAAACTCATTATACATTTAAAACTGTTATAATAAATTTGATTAAAATTCCGTTGAATCCCCCCAAATATAGTACATTATTGTTATACAGAATGTGACATTGTAGAAAGGTAGAAGAAAGAAAAAAATAAAAGCATCTTATAGTACCTCCCAAATGCATTGGGTATTATAAATTATTCTGTATAAATTTAAATTACAACCACTATGCTTTCATTTACTTCTCTTGGCATTTATTATTATTATTATTATTATTATTATTATTATTATTATTATTATTATTATTTGAGACAGAGTCTTGCTCCATCACCCAGGCTGGAGTGCAGTGGTGGGAATATGGCTCAATACAGCCTCGACCTCCTAGGCTCAAGCAATCCTCTTGCCACAGCCTTCTGAGTAGCTGAGACTATAGGTGCACACCACCATACTCAGGTAATTTTTATTAATTAATTAATTAATTAGTTTGTAGTGACAGGGGTCTCACTTTGTTGCCCAAGCTTGTCTTGGGCTCAAGTGAGCCTTCTGCCTCACCCTCCCAAAGTGATGAGATTACAGGTGTGAGCCACCATGCGAAGCCTGGCAAATCTTTGATAATGCTATATGGTTCATTATCATCAGCAGTACGTGAAAGACATTGTAGATATTAGTAAATATCTACCCCTGTGAATGGATCCAATGCACACATGATGTGAAAGGAAACTAACATTTATTGATTATGTACCATAGAATATGCCAAGTCTTTCTCATGTATTATTTTTCTTTCATGATAAGAAATTTAAGTATTGGCCAGGCGTGGTGGCTTACGCCTGTAATCCCAGCACTTTGGGAGGCTGAGGCAGGCGGATCACGAGGTCAGGCGTTCGAGACCAGCCTGGCCAATATGGTGAAACCCTGACTCTAATAAAAAAAATACAAAAATTAGTTGGGTGTGGTGGCGCACGCCTGTAGTCCCAGCTACTTGGGAGGCTGAGGCAGGAGAATCGCTTGAATCCAGGAGGCAGAGGTTGCAGTGAGCTGAGATTGTGCCACTGCACTCCAGCCTGGGTGACAGAGTAAGACTTCATCTCAAAAAAAAAAAAAAAAAAAAAAAAAAAAAAAAAAAAAAAAAAAAAAAACACCAAACCAACAACAACAACAAAAAAAAAACAAAGAAAGAAAGAAATGTAAGTATTGCAGAGGTTAAGGCACTCTGAGAAAGGCAGGTAAGAGAGCAGTTTCTAGAATCATAATTTCTGTTT
Source organism: Piliocolobus tephrosceles (assembly GCF_002776525.5). Classification (NCBI taxonomy): domain Eukaryota; kingdom Metazoa; phylum Chordata; class Mammalia; order Primates; family Cercopithecidae; genus Piliocolobus; species Piliocolobus tephrosceles. The sequence continues at coordinate 37,495,630 of NC_045439.1, read as the reverse complement.
CAAATTCCAGCTCTCTCATTGGCTACATGACTTTGGGCATGTCACTTAAACTCCTGGAGCCTCAGTTTCTTCATCTGTATAATTGAACAAAGTCAGTATCTACACAAAGATTTGCTGAGAGAAATTAATGAGAGCACGTTCATAAAATTCCTAGCACTGAACTAAGTGCACAATAAACAACAACAAAAAGTTGTAATTAAACTGCTGGAGAGGATAGGCCAAAGCCTTCCAGAGGTTCCTATCTGACTTCAAGTTCCCATCTTGAAGAGGGACCTGGGATGCCAGAGGATCTGTGCCCAGAAAGGACATCCGTAACCTGCATAGGTTAGCAGTGCCTTTGGGATCAAGGATGTGCTATCATAACAGCAAGGTTTCCTTATTTTATCTATCTATCTATCTATCTATCTATCTATCTATCTATCTATCTATCTATCTATCTATTTTGAGATGCAGTCTCGCTCTGTCGCCAGGCTGGAGCGCAGTGGCATGATCTCAACTTACTGCAACCTCCACCTCCCAGGTTCAATTGATTCTCCTGCTTCAGCCTCCCAAGTAGCTGGGACTACAGGCGCACACCGCCATGCCCAGCTAATTTTTTTGTATTTTTAGTAGAGATGGGATTTCACCATGTTGGCCACAATGATCTTGATCACTTGACCTCGTGATCAGACCACCTCAGCCTTCCAAAATGCTGGAATTACAGGTGTGAGCCACCGCGCCCAGCCTGGCACTTGATAGTTTATATCCATTATCTTGTGAAGAAGGTATCATTACAACATCCATTTTACAGGCAAAGAAACTGGGGCAGTTACACAGTTAAAGAAGAAGGACTAAAACCCAGGGTGTTGGACTCCAGTTCCACATGACTTTGAGCCTTTCTGGCAGAGGTAAGTTTGTCCTGCCCCATCACACTTGCTCTTCTCCTGAGTGCCTGGTGGTCAGCAACCATCTGACTGAGAGCAGGAGGGGTGGGGACAGGCCCTGGTCTCACTGGGTTGTGTCTTCATCAAGCCAGCTGCACAACTGGTCTACCTGGGGTCAACCAGTGTAGAGACCAGGGAAAGTCAGAGCCAAGTCCCCCAGCAGGTTACATTCATATTGAAAAGTTAAAGAGTAGCCAAAAGAAATCTGTGATGATAGGAGTCAGAAGAGTGGTTTCCTGGCAGGCTAGGGGTGAAGGGGATGGTGGTTAGGACAGGAAAGGGTACAGGGAGTGGGGTGGTAGGAGTGCCCCACATCTTGATTTGGGGTATGGTATGGTTACATGGGTATATGAATATGTAAAAATTCATTGACATTTTCACTGGAATTCATCACTGAAGATTAGTGCATTTTGTATATAAGTTATGACTCAGTTTTTTTCATTATGCAATGTCCATGTAATATAACTCCATTTTTAAAGTTTTCAAAATGCAAAAAAAAAAAAAAAAAAATTTAACATTATTACCAAAAAAAGAAAAAAAGACCAGCCCTTCCAAAAAAAGCATTCCCTTATCCCTTAACCCTGAAGTAAGAAATTTAACTAACACTGAAGTTGAGAATTTAAATGTGAAAGGAGGGTGACAGCCCCAAGGGTCTGGAAGCCTCCAGGACATGTCTCTCTAGCCCTCACCCCTGGCCCATGGGCCGCAAAGCCTCAAGAACCATGCCTTTTGAGGGAGCTCTGTGGATCCTGAAAGCTGTGGGGAACCTTTCCCGGTGACGTTAGCTTCCTCTGACATAGTTTAATTGTTGTCAGTCCATGGAATCCGGATGGAGGGTTTTGGCATTTAATTCTTTTCAGTGAGGGCTGAAATAGCATTTCCATTCTCCACTCTCATTTTCAAGGTCTGGTAATTTTCTGAGACCATCACCAATTGGGCTGAGATGTTCTCTTTCTAGATGCAAATAGGATGAGGAACTTTTCATCAGCAGGCCTGAGAGCAGAATGGGTCTCTCTCTAGACCCATTTTTAACCTAAGCGCTCAATAAATACCAGCCTGTGAATAGCTATAAACCTGCGTGCACCAAACAAATAGCTGCTAATTATAGATGGCAAAATGATTAGAAATACAAGAAGTTTATAAAAATTAAAGTGAGATGTTTTAGTATACTTCTTCATAATTAGCCAGAACTACTCATTAAAAAGAAATAGGCCGGGTGCAGTGGCGCACACTTATAATCTCAGCACTTTGGGAGGCCCCGAAGTGGGAGAGGGTGTGGGCTGTCTATCTGAGTGAATAGAGCATGGGAGTCACTCATCACTTTTCTGACCCTAGCCGGGGGTCCAGCAGCCTCGCTCACAGCTACTGGGACAGAGCATATTTCACTATGGGGCACTTTACACATTTACTCCTTTGTTTGTTGCCTGTTTGAATCTGTGTCATGAGAGCATGGGAGTTCCGTGTTCTATGGCGTAGATTATATGATGCCCACTTTCCAGATGAGGAAGCTCCAGCTCTGAGTTTAGGTAACTCGCCCAAGGTCCTAGAGCCAATGGGGGCAGAGCTTTCTCGCTGCCCTGGTGCACGCCCTCCAGGATGCCTGGCAGACTGCGCTTCAGAATGGGGTCTACAGAAGCCAGTTGTCATGGCAATGGGGCGGGATGGTGGAGGTGAGCTCCAGTGGTTGGAGTGGCTATTGGCCCCTGTTAGACATCAGGAGTCCTTAGGTGGGAGAGATTTGGGTCAGATCCTACTTCACACTCATGCTTCACACTTCACACACGGCAGGAATCTTCCCCTGGAAACAAGGCTGCTCTTGAGGATCACACAAGAACTAGTCAAAGTCCTCCTGTGCAAGGGCAAGTCCATTCCAATAGAGGGAGAGTTGCATGACAAAGGCGATGAGTAGCCAAGGGTTGACAGTCCCAGGCCTCGCTGGCACACCTGTGGACTTCCAAGGGTGACATCATACCTAATGAGTCATCAGATCCACAGCACCCAACACTGTCTGACACATAGTAGGTGCTTAATCACTGGTTGCTGTTATGATAATGAAGCCTTAACTTCCTTATGCAGAAATTGAATTGGAAGCTGAATTTCCTTTTGGACTGAGACCAGGAGAGCTCTCTAGGGCCAGGGCTTGGTAACCAGATGAAATTGGTTCCTAATGGGGGCTCTGTGGAAGCTCAGCAAGCGGCTCTATCAAATTAGCAGGCTCGATGGACACGAGGGAGCAGAACTCTTCCTGAGCCTGGACCCTGCCATCCCTCGTCCCTCTGAAATCAGATTATGGAGAGGGCAGGGCCAGGGAGGAAACTGAGCTAACACAATTACCAGCCCAGGCCGGTCCATCTCAGCCTGGGAACAGGGCAGGGAAGAGGAGAGGGCAGAGGGGAAGCTAGAGCTTCCCTCAGGAAATTACAAATCCAAGAAGCTGAACAGGATAAGCCTATCCCTGCCTTGCTGTGGGACCCCATGCTGGGATTAGTGAGCTAATCTCCTTGCTCAATTCCTCCTTCCTTGGAGATCAGGGTGGTCATTCTTTTCATAGCTATGACATCATCAGCCCTGGCTTGAACCTCCCTGGTGAGGGGTGTTTGTTACCCACCGAGACCTTCTCTTCTATGACTGATTCAAAAGCAACTGTCTGGACTGAAGCCAAGACTGCCACTATCTGGTCTTGGATCTGTCATCAACTAGATGTTGAACCTTGGGAGGTCTTCGGCCCACTTCCCCATCTGTAAATGAGATTTATGATCCCATGGTAGGCATGTACTTGTGTTCTCAGCATCCATCCACCCCTTTCCCATTGCGAGGCAAGCTGCGATCTTCCAGGTGGGTTCTGATTTTAAAACCCATCAGCCCCACACCATGCCTCTCGCCCTCTTGGCCTCAGGAGTTTGAGCATTGCCCTGGCTGTGGTGGTCCAGGCGCAGCCACTCTTCAGACTTTCCTTTCTGTAGGAAGATTTGCTTGCCTTGTCCCCAGATGAGAACGAGGCAGTGTGTTGCCCTGGCTGACAATGTTGGCTGCCTTAACTCCTCGGAGGAAGCCAGTCTGAGACAAGGCAGATACACAGGGAGGGCAGAGCCAAGAGAACTGCAGAGAAAGAGACAGAACCCTGATATATTTTAAGGCCATTCTATCATGGAATGTTTCAGTTATGTTTATAGCAAAAAATCATCATTTTTCCATGTACTTTGAGCTGCATTTTCTGACACTTGCCATCACCCATCTTCTAATAGACACAGACTTCTTTTAGGGTTCAAAGTGCTGGGATTCCTGATCAGAGATTGATTTCTTTGTCATTTCTGCTCAGTGACTACAGTCCCACCCTGTGTGACTCACCACTGGATGCACCCACTGGGTTTCCACAGGAAGGGAGACTAGGAATGTGTTTGAAGAGTCCCCTCATTTCCCACCTATGTCTGTAAGCTAAGAGGAGTAGGAATAGGCTGTACAGCAGAAGCCTATCCACAGAAAATGGTGCAAAAGAAGAGAAGATCTAGTTCCAACAACTCAGCTCAGGGAGACATACACTCCCTTTCCAGCTGCTGCCAGTTTACGTTAGGTTTCTGTCACTTGTACCCAAGATAGGTAACTCAGAAAATCATTTTATTCATCTTTGTTTCCCCAGCACCCAACACTGACTGGCACATAGGAGAATTCCAGTTAAGATGAAAACTTTACTTCCCATTATCTGGATCCTTCTACCAATTTCCCCAAACTCAAGATTACACTGGTATTTTTAGTTGTCTGTTTGGAGGAGCAGATTAGGTTTTGGAAAGGTAGCTTCAGCAAACACCTACCAGGTGCCATCTATGAGTTAGGTACACTGCCAGGTGCGTTCACGTGTATTACTTCATTTACTATCCCGAACTGCTCTAGTTAATTTTATGCCCACTTTCCAGAGAGAGGAACTGAGGCTCTGAGAAGTTGGGTGGAATTTTAAAGTCACACAGCTAGCCAGGTTCAGTGGTATATACCTATAGTCTCAGAAACTTGGGAGGCTGGAGCAGGAGGATCACTTTAGCCCAGGAGTTCAAGGCCATAGTGAGCCATGATCACATCTGTTAATAGCCACTGTACTCCAGCCTGGGCAACATAGCAAGACTCTTATCTCAAAATAAAGTCACAGCTGGTACTGGCAAAGTCAGAAAGGAAACAAATACCTTCTTACACTCACGCTGTTGATAACAAACTTATGTTCAGTTAACAGAATACCAAAAGCCCTGAATGTCCCTTCCAACTTCCATTGTGAGAAAAGCCTCCACCACAGTCTGCCCATGAGTGTCTTTACGGAGAGGAGGAAGTTGTCTGTTAGCTGGCAGCTATGGAGGTAGCCAGTCAGTCCTCCCCTGGAGTCAGCTTTGACGTTTCAGGGAGCCCTTGGCCAGTGCTGGGTGTTCAAGCCTGAAGGGCCGGAGGCAAGTGTGCATCATTTGAGGGCAATGGCCATGGGCAGGGTTAAGGTAGGTGAAATTCACCCAGTTCCCATATGAAACCAGAAGCACAAAAAGGAACTACCCAAGGGCAACTCATGTGAGCATCCTATCTCGTTCTTCTTGGTTTTTCTTTTTAGACATCTTAATTTATTTTTTTTTTTTAAATAGAGAAGGGATCTCACTATGTTGCTCAGGTTGGTTTCAAACTCAGGCCCAAGAGGCACAATTCTCCCACCTTAGCCTCCTGAGTGACTGGGGTAACAGGCACACACCACTGCAGCCAGCTTAAACATCTTTACTGAAATATAATTGATAATTTATATACCATAACATTTACTAAAGTATACAATTCAATGGTTTTTAATTTATTTACTAGGTAGTTGTTACAATCTTGCTACAATCTAAGTTAACATTTTCATCACCCCAAAAAGAGAACCCCATGTATTAGCAGTCACTCCCAAGTTCCCCCTAAACTCCTCCTCTTACCCTTGGCAAAGCTAATCTACTTTCTGTTCTCTATAGATTTGACTATTCTGGACATTTCATATGAATGGAATCACAATATGTGTCCTTTTGTGACTGGCTTCTTTGCCTTGGCATAATGTTTTCTTTTTCTTTTCTTTTTTTTTTTTTTTTGAGACAGAGTCTCGCTCTGTCGCCAGGCTGGAGTGCAGTGGCGTGATCTCCGCTCACTGCAACCTCCACCTCCCAGGTTCAAGCGATTCTCCTGTCTCAGCCTCCCAAGTAGCTAGGATTACAGGTGCCCACCACCATACCTGGCTAACTTTTTTGTATTTGTAGTAGAGACAGGGTTTCACCATGTTGGCCAGGTTGTTTCAAACTCCTGACCTCAAGTGATCCATGTGCCTCAGCCTCCCAAAGTGCTAGGATTACAGACATGAACCACCGTGCCTGGCTGGCATAATGTTTTCAAATGCTCATGTGAGCATTCATCCACGTTGTAGCATCAAGCAGTACTTCATTCCTTTGTATGGCAAAAAAATAATATCTCCTTGTATAGATAGACCACCTTTTGCTTATCCCTTCATCAGTTGATGGACAGTTGTTTTTCCACTTTCTGGGTATTATGAATAATTCTGCTATGAACAGAGTGTACAGGGTTGTGGGGGGTCACCCCTTCTCTTGATTTATTTATGTATAATAAATAACTCCCCATTCCCCGCCCTCATTTTCCTCCCCACATAGGTCACAGTTCCAGTGTGTGTAGTGGATATCCTTCATTTTAAGGCATTTTATGAAAAATGTGTATTCCTCTTTTGCCTGCATGCATTTGTACATTTCACATACATGGTATTGTGTTTTAGCTATTATTCTGTCTTACTCTCTTCACTCAACACCGTGTTCTTAGGATCCACCCATGTTGCCAGGAGTACTTCCTGATCCACTACTTTCGGCTGCCGCGTGGCCCCCAGGGGGTGGGCTGAGAGCACATGTACACGTCCACTCCCACAGGGATGAATGCCTTCTTTTCCCCAGCTCCCTGTCATCATACACAAACCCACATGTGTCCCCTTCAGGACCTGGGGGAGAATGTCTAGAATTTATGTTCAGGAGTGGATTGCTGGGTCACAGAAACATGCATGCTTACTTTGAGTTGTGCTGGATTATGAACAGTCTTTCCCCTGCCAGCAGGCAACAAGATTAGGGACACATGGAGGAGATGGAATTGTTGTTTTCCTGCATTTTACCAAGCAGGAACAATAGCTGAGATGCACTCACTATCCAGGTTGGCAAAGCTTCAATACATCAATGCCAAGGTACACCGTGCCTACCGAAGGATAGAGGTAGACTCCTCTTTTTATTTATCTCACGTCACTTTGCTGTTTCTAGAGCACTGATTCCCTTTAAACATTCTGGTCTCATTCATTGAGGTTGTTCTTTACCCCTTATGGAAAAAGATTATGAAGGGAAACTGCTTCCCAAGAACTTTCCTTTGTCTTGGGGTGCAAAATCCTTTGACCTGGAATGACCATTTCTGTGTTTTATGACTGGGGAGGAGATTCTGGGAAATAATTGGTTCCTAAAACCCTTCCCAGCACCCAGGATCACCAAGGAGAGGAAAGGAAAGGAGAATTCAAATGATTGGTTAGGAATTTTTACCTCTGACTTCTGGTTGCTTCCTAGAGAAAATAAAATCCTCATGAGCAGAAAAGGCTGAGACATTTCTTTCCTGTGGAAACTTCCTATATTTGGGAACAGTCAATCATTCCAGCAAACCTTGGGGTTATCACATCACTGTGAGTCTACTGAAGTCTCTTTTTAAAGGACTCAGAGTTTACCCTAGATCCCTACACCCAAGGGTGCCTCTTTTTACACAACAGATGGGCATCGGCAGAAGTCTTTTGCAAAGAACCCATTTGTATGTCATGTGAATCCCTTTGTCCTCATTTTGGTTTCCTAAGTTTGGATTTCTCATAATTGGCTTTTCTTAAAGTGAAAGCCATGCTTGTGCTCAACAGGCTAGAGGTGAGAGTGAATTGGGCAGTGTTGGGACAGTCTGGGCAGGTCACTGTGAGCGCCTGGCTGGCAGCTGGGAGGGGAAGCAGGGCTGGGAGCGCCTCGGGCTCCCTCCAGCTGCTGCCACTCCGTTCCCCTCACCAGCTTCTGGTTTTTGAATCCCAGCTCTGTGGAGCAGCTCCTGTGGCTGGCTTTATTCGGAAGTATTTAGGGCAAAAAAGGAACCCTGAATTTCACAACGCTGAGCTTCATTTCTATTTATGTTCTCATAAATGCAGAGAGGCAGGAAGAGATGACATTTTTGGAGAAGTCACCAGTACCTTCTACCTCTATTTGTCCCAACATTTTGCTTAAGAGCAGTGTCATGGCAGTGGAGCCAAAGTCAACAGGATATTGGACCTGAAAAAACACAGGATTATGATGACAATAACAGCTGCTCTTTCTACCCAGTTCCTACTGGGCATTGTGCTAGGTGCTTTGTGTATGTTTTCACTAATCCACAGGACAGCATTGCAAGGTAAGCCTCGTTGCAACTTTGTGTATGAAGAAATTCAAGGTCGGAAGAGGAAAGTGACTTGGCCCATGTCACAAAGCAGAGAGTTTATCCTAAGTCTCTGGCTTTAAACATCACATTCTTCCTACCACACCATGCTATCCGGGACCCCCACTTTCCACCTCACTGACGCCCTCATATTTCCCTGACTTCCTACTTCTGCTCTTCTAAGAAAACTGAGCTGTGACCCAGAGCATGAGGGGAGGAGGTTTCTTGGCACCAGGAAAGAATTCAGGGCTCAGGGAGACAGCTTAGAGCCAGAATAAGCTCATTAGGTCACGAGAAAGCAGGGATAATGGGAAGACACTTCTTACTCTTGCCCTGTGATCCCACTGCCCCTGGGAGAGTGTGACATCCTCACCCCGGCAATGCTTCCTCACGGGAGTAAGTTTGAAGCAGTCTGGAAAACTGGGCAGCTGAACCCCTCGACCCCTAAAGTCACAGTGGGGGCTGAGAAGAAGAAAGACCCTGTACTGTGGGCTCGGCAAGGGTCCAGGGATGTGCGCTGGGCTCAGATTTTCCCTCCACTCCAACTTTGCAACAACCTGGGCTCCCGCACCTGCTGTTTGGGGCTAGCTGGCCTGAGGCGAAGAGGGGAAAGAGGGTGGCTGGGCAGGGGAGGATGCGAGCCTGCCAGGAGAGCCTGCAGTGTCCTCAGCGTGGGCAGCAGGGAGTGAATGAAGGGAAGCAGAACTGTAGGACTCAAGAACCTCCCTTTCCTGGACTGGCTGCTCCATTGGATGGAGCTTGCAGGATGGTGGCACACAGGTGAGGAGGCACCATTCCTGTGGGCCACAGTGTGACAGCAACAGGCCTCTACGGACTACAGACACACACAGAGCAGTTTTGCCCTTGGTTACCCATAGATTATCTTAGAGCTTCCTGTTATTCTAAACATTGAAGGTGGGAACCCTGGAGCCTGAGGAAACTGGAGACCTGGCATCAGGAATTCCAGGAATCCAAGAGGCTGTCACCTGCCGTGAGGCTAGGTGCTCATGGTAAGGGCCTGGCCAACGGATCTTCCTTCTGCCTGTCAAGGACTTGTCCCTGGCCCTGTAGGCACCCACGGCTGAAGTGCAGAGTCCTTGATCCATTCCTGGATTAGTAATCACAAGAGTCAATTCCAATTAGAATAGAGAGCCTAAATTATCTGATTTGACACAAATGAGTTAATCCTCTTGAATGAAGACCTAGCTTGGCCTCTTAGACCTGCTGTCCTGGCAATTCCAGTTTATCCAGTAAGTTTGACTTCTTTTCCAAGCAGACCCTAGAGGCACGTTTGCCTTTGGTCCTCCACCTTTTCAGGGCCCCCAGCCTTCTTCCTGGCTCCCCTTCTCCCTAGTGCACCAGCGTTAGAATCAGTCCAGCCAACTCTTTCCTTCCAAGTGAAATCCAAGAACTCACCTTTTCCTGAATTCTTTAAGCCACCCATATTGACCCAAGGGATGAAGCGGCAGAAACAGTGTTGCGTGTAACAGACAGAGGGTCCACACTCCAACCCCTCAGTGATCCCTCAAGCATGTCTGCTGGTCTTAGTAGGGAGTGAGGTTGCCTACTGGATCCCAAGTCAGGAGAGGAGAGGGAGGGTCAGTAGATCAAATGTAACTGCTGACTCAGCCAGCCTCATGAGAAGTTACGCCACACACCCTGGTTCAGCGGGGCCCCAAACCTGGGACATCTCTGCAGGTCTCTCCAAAGGACAAGTTGGGGGAGTTGCAGGATTTGGACACCAGCCTGAGCAGAAGGAAAAATTCATCTTTGTGCCAACTCTCACCCCCACAGTCAGCAAGACCTGGAATGAGACAGTCTGGGACTGTGGGATGGAACAGCTGGGTGGAATGGCCAGCTGTTCCACTTATTGGCACTGACCAGCCTTCCCCACTGAGGCTAAACTTGGCAGCTCCAGCCCATAGAATTCCAACCTAGGCAGCTGCTTGAGAAACAAAGTGCTTGAGTTTGCTTTGAGCAGGGATGTTTAAAACTAGCATAAAGGGCCGGGCGCAGTGGCTCAAGCCTGTAATCCCAGCACTTTGGGAGGCCGAGACGGGCGGATCATGAGGTCAGCAGATCGAGACCATCCTGGCTAACACGGTGAAACCCCGTCTCTACTAAAAAATACAAAAAACTAGCCAGGCTAGGTGGCGGGCGCCTGTAGTCCCAGCGACTCCGGAGGCTGAGGCAGGAGAATGGCGTAAAACCTGGGAGGCGGAGCTTGCAGTGAGCTGAGATCCGGCCACTGCACTCCAGCCCAGGAGACACAGCAAGACTCCGTCTCAAAAAAAAAGAAAAAAAAAAAACTAGGATAAAGATAACAGGATATGAGCTATAAGCTGCTTATCACAGCCAGTTTAGGAAAAAGACCATACCAGGACCCAACAGGCAAGAAGAGAACAGCAATTTGAGCCAGTCTTCTTGGGCCTGCAACTGGGCATATTCCATTTAAAACTTGTCCTTTCCTCTTCTGGCCCTTGGGTGCTTACAACCTGAAAGGTCTCCCATTCTAAAGCCTCTGCATACCTACAACCTAATGATTCAGCTCCCACCCTCTGGTCCCTTTTGCTTTTCTTCCAGTACCCCATGTTTATTGCTCTCCTCTAAAAGTCATCCAAAGGATTCATTTACATCTCCAGGGGGCTGAAACACCAGGACAGCATTCAGCAACCTGGAAGTGGTTAGAGTTGCTAAGCGAGGTGCAGAGACAAGTCACGTTAGTCTGAGTGATGATTTTCTAGTGGTGAGGGTGATCCAAGCACAGCTGACCCTGTGTTTTCCTTTTGCCAAAGGCTCCTTCCTCACCCTGCCTCCTCACAGACCATATTCAGTTCCTTGCTACTGCTGCATGTTGTCATCAGAGTCCCCACTGGAGTCGTGCTGGGTGAGGGTGGGGAGGTCAAGGTAAGCACTTCCCCAACCAAGACCCACATCTTAGTGAAGGAAGCAGCAAGACGCGCGGAGAGCATAGCCTCAAAAGTCAAGCCCAGCCTCTCACTGGCCTTGCCTCTTAACCTCTAAAATGAGGGAGCTGAACTGGGTGATGCAGCTAACCACTCCCTTTCCTTCAGGATAAGCTCAGAAATGCTTATTTCGGCCTGGACTCTTCTCTGCCCTCCCCATATCCCCACCCTTGCTCTGGTTTCTCTTCTGGCAGATGTGTCTTATTTGAAAAGCTTTTTTCCCTAAGTATAATTCCATTGCCTCTTTTCCACCAGCAATTCAAAACCTTCCTCTCTCACTCCACTGCCTCTCCAAGTGCCACGCATGTGCTCCTGGGATCCAGGTTCCATCTAGATCTGTCCTGAGGGTTTAGTGGGCCAGGATTGCACTCTGACCCTCCTTCCCCTTGGACTAGTCAGACTTCTCTTTTGTTTTTGTTTTATGGTTTGGTTTCTTCTTGAATCAGATGTTACCGAATGCATACGTGTGCAAGCACACCCACACACCAATCCTGCATGGAAAACTCTGGTCAAAACTTTTCTTTGGCAGAGACGCAGAGCATTTCCATGGCTTGCCACTTTCCTGATTCTCTTAGGGCTGGCCCAATGCCAGATAGGAAACTTTGAGCTCTGAAGGCCGGAGAGAAGTTTGCCGTCCCAGCTCCTGAGGCCTGTCATCTTCAGCACCACCATATTAAGATTATAGTTGAATAAAATCTGCCACTACTCACCCCAACCCCTGCAGACTTGCAGAAAGTGGAGAGCTGGCACCAAATCCCAGGAATCAATGAGGCTGTCAGGAGGTCCGGCACTCATGGTAAGGGTTGTCATAAGCAAGGAGCTGAGAGGTCTCTGTCAGCCAGGCCTCGCTTTGTTTTAAGCTCCCAGATTTCAGGTGGAGCCTCTAGACAGGTGGCTTCCCAAGTTGGAGGTGGTGTCCAAGGCCCCAAACTCTGCTTTAGTCAGGTCCACTGTAATGGGAATAGTTTACTCTTTTTTGTGTGTTTTCAGGTTAAGACTTACTGAGGTACAGTACATTCTTTCTCGGAAGGAGAGGTTACTTTCTCACCAGACTCCATCCAAAAAAGTCTTCCACATGGTGTGCACACTGGTATCAACAAGCAATGAAAGCAAAAAAGAGAGAATGTACTAATGATAGCAAACATTTCAGTGCTTTCTAAACAGACATTGTTCCAAGCTATGTATAGCTTATATTATATAATTATTATATAATTAATCATTGTATATTATTCTATCATAGTTTGTATATTATATAACATATAGATAGCATATATATACATATCTGCTCATTTGATCTCTTGACAGTGTGCTGAACCCATTTTACAGAGGTAAAGCTTGAGGCTCTGAGCAGCTGTACACTTGCCAAAGATCTTGGCTCACTGGTTCTGGTGGGCACTACAGAGATGTTTTAAAAATGAGAGCTTATCAGAGTGAGAGCTAGAGAGCCTTCTGATCCCTAGGAGGGACACACAAAGGAGCTGGAACAGAAGGAATCGGATTTAAGTAGAGACTCCATAAGCCCAAAGGAGTCATTTCTCAACTTCAGTACTTTGAAACATTAGATATCCTATTTCCTTACAACATAACTGTCTTGCAGATAAGCACTGCTAGATCCTCTGCACATTCGAGTAAATCCTGTTGTGAACTGAACAGAGTAACTGCTGTTGCTTATCCGGGCCATGTTAGTGCAGGGCACAAGGAAGTTTAAGGTTTGCCTCTAAGCCTCCATTCTGAGAAGCATCTTACCACCATTGTTCTAACAACGAAATGCAGTTAGGATTCAGACAGGTTTTCGATCCACGTGCACTATTGCATGTGAGAAGCATCATTAAGAAATTCAAAATTACTTTTAACTATTTGAATTCATGTAATTTCATTTCAGTATGAGTGCTCAAGGACAAATGAGCACTCAGATCCGAATATCCCACCTGAGAACCAGTTTGTTCAAAACCACTATCCTGCTGCTGCAAGGCTGGGACTCACTGAGCCTTACTTCACGTTGGTGTTTCAATCATGGCATGCTGTCTTGCTTAGGTCATGGGGGAAGGACAGTCTTCCTTTGGAAGCATCTGTTTTCCTGACAAGCCTTGGTTGACAAGAATTTTTCAGTAAACTGTAGCAGGCAGCTTTACAGGCAGGAGATATGAGCTTCGCTTTTTTTTTTTTTAAAGTTTGCAGTGCATGCCTGGGGCAAGGCAGGAAATGCAATTTGGTATTTGGAAACATCAGAAAATATTTCTTTGGGAGCCGTTTGTAATGTCACTTCACTGCATTGTTCCCTCTGTTCCAACTAATAAAATTATCAGTTCCAGGGTCTCGCTATCTTACGTCCCTTTAAACACGGTAAAGGAGACCAAATAAATACCTCCTCCTACCCTGCATTTTGTTGTCCAGATGTGACCTTTGTCCCAATACCTAAAAGTGACAATGACCATTGTCATGGATGTGGAACACTGCAGTTTTTCTTCTAGTTTTCAGCATAGCTTTCAATCAAGTTTCCAACTAGGTAAGAATTAAAACAGAAAAGAAATAAAGGAGAGGTGTCTAAGCAACCAAGTCTTCCCTGGAAGAGAAGAGGAAGACGTGAGAAGTGAATAATAGGTTTATTTGCATATACACAAGAGGAGTTAACTGTTGCTGGGTGAGAAGGAGGTAAGGCTTCAGCAGAGGAAGGCACCTTGACAGACAAACAAGAGACTCTCAGCTTATTAAATCAAGCATAGTCACAAACTTCACTTGCCCCAAGCCAACAACTTATTTAACTCATTTACCTGCTGTCCTAGAGAATCACTAACACAACCAGCTGGAAAATAGAGAGAAATGATTTTTACATATCTGGACCTGCCACTTAAAACTTTATGTACAGGATGCAGGAAAAAAACTTAAGAGGCACTTCCAAATAGTTCTTGATCTAATTGGTGCCATCTGTTCTGCTATTAAAAATATCTATTATGGAAGAAATTGGGTATTAAATGCGCTGTCAAAGTTGGGGCCTCAATTCTAAAAGAGTTTAGGCAAAGGTACTCTAAAAGTGGTTCCTGCCAGGTATCCAGACCCACAACCACAGACAAAAATCTCTGGAGATGAGGGTGGAGCAGCTATAAAGCAAGCATTTCTCACCCTGCTCATGTGTGTGTCTTATGGGGCCTATCACCTGGTGAGCTGAGCCTAGGATGCTGGGAAGCCTTTGCCAAGGATGGAAGGCATACTTACTAAAAATGATCTTTCTTGGCTTCTCAAGTTAACCAGAATAAACTCTGACTTCTCTTTTGAGTACCCAAATGAGATTAAGGCTTTTAACATGAAAAGACCAAATTCTGCATTTGGGAATTGTAACTACCAAGCAGCTAGTTCCTAAGGGAACTTTAACTACTTCTCTTCAGGAAGATTCGTGGATTGTCCTTTGAGAAGTCAGAAGAGGCTATGTGCTGATGAAAATAAAATAGAATAGAATAAAATGAAGGACTGGGTGTGCTGACTAAGAAGGGGAAGAGAAACACACACTGAGTGATCTTTTTTTTTTTTTTTTTTGTATATAAAGGATTAAAAAATTCAAATTTAATACATTTTGGAAAAGCAAATGTAAAATGACTTGGGCTTATAAAACCAGCATTTACAATTATCTGTGAATAGTCAAAGACAAATCATAGAACCAATTTGATTACAAATCCAAAGTAATTCTAATGTTGGTTACAGAATCACTTTCCCACTCCCCCAGTAAAAGTCCAGGTGTTAAGTTGTACACACCCCCATGCTATGCACACTCCTTCATCTCCTTCTCAGTGTTTTCATACCCCAGCCGCATCACACACACCAGGCACATCTTCTCTTTCACAGAGCTTATCAGGATGGTATCTCCTTTTGGCTTAAATCAACCACCTTGTGTTTATAAATAACCCCCCTACCCCCCAGTGCCTGAATTCATCCACGTCTTCTGCCTTCATAGGCAGCCTCCCCTTGTCCCCAGTTCCAGCAGGACAGGCCTTCATCTAAAAGGAAGGCTGGGGCAGTGAGGCCACACTAGTCAGCATTCGGCCCTCCCTGCACCAATCCCAGCTGGGCTCCTAGTTGTCTAGCACCTTTGCACTCAAGAAAATTATACTGTTTTTCTCTCTCTTCCTCATTTCTTGCCAGTATTCTGCCTTTTCATAACATTTATGCCAACAAGATATCTGGTCATTCCTAGACCTTCCTGTTTTGCACAACCCTTCACAGATAACCAAGTGACTGCAACGCTGAAAATCTGTTGCTCTTTTCTCTTCTAAACCTGTATCTACCTCAATAAAACTGAGTCTTTTATGGGAACCAGAAGACTTAAGACTCATGGGAACCAGCAGTCATAAGCCGGAGACTCCTCTCTCTTACCCTCTGACTCTTAATAGACCTACTCAATAAGAATCTGTTACCTTGAGACGCCTACTGCTCTGCAAAGTCTAGTGAGAACACCACAGCCTCTATCAACTGCAAGTCTGAGGGAAGATGCCAGTCCCATCAAGTCTGACCAATGGTTCTGGGTTGAGTTAAATGAATATAGTACCACATTCTGCTCCTCACTAAGCTTCTTCATTAACACATCTATAACAACTACTTTAGTAGTCTGAGCACAAAGCTCTGGAAAGCTGTCTTTGCCCTTCTTTCACTATGCCTCGATCCATCACAGGAGCCAAGGAAGCACCTGCTGGCCTTGTGAGTGCCGCTTAGGATCTAGCACCTAACTGGTTAAAGTCTGTTATCCGTGACTAGCTCTATTTTATGGCCTTCATACAGTACATGTTGCAGCACTGCTCAATTTGCAATAACAGTGAAATTTATCAGGAATCTATATTCTCTTGAATCTGAAGTGCTAAACCTCTCATTAGCATTAAAATTTCTCCTTTTTTACAGTATGTCCACATTAAATGCTCAATAAAGAAGTGTTACTTAGAGAAAACATGGAGGATTTCTTTAAGAAAGGAACCATGCTTTCCTCTCCAGTGCAGCCAATGGGCTGAAGGCCTGTTTCCATTCTCCATTCTTCCAGCATAAATCTACAACTCACTGGCAGCACAACCTGATTTAACAGGCACCCATCATCCAGACCAGAACACCTATGGCATGTAAACAAGGTGAGATGGCAAAAAGTACAAATTCATAGGTCCTTTCTGATGGAGAACTGAAAGAAAGGTCTTATGAGACAATGAGCGCACACGTGCCAGTGTGCGTTCACAAGAACAAGTCGAACGTCTCAACAAAGATTTACTTCCACAGAGCCTTGCGCGGCACACTACGCTCACGCCTCACTAGAAAGGAGTCACTTGGGTTGTTTTTTTTTTTTCCCTTTCTTAACACAGCACAAGCCAATGGCCAGCTAGACATTCAGACCCATTGTTGAATGTTGGATAGAAGGGAGCAGCATCAGACACAAAATTTCAGGCCCTGGTTTCATGTGCCTTTAATACTTTGTTTCCTTTCCTCTGTATTCACTAAACAGATTTTTTTTTTTTTTTTTTTTTTTTTTTGGTAAGGCTACTTTTGTAGCTTTTTGTTTTCCCTTTGTATTTATCATGTTTTTAATTTCTTCTCTGAGGAGGAATTCTCTGAATCTGTATCTTCCAATTCAATTCGGTGCCTTTTGAGGCCACTGTGGCCATGAACAGCCCTGCTGCTATCTATGGCTGGGGTGTCAGTGGGGTCCTCTCTTGTTCCAGCATTGGGGGTCTCACAGGCCATTTCAGACCCACAACAATCTTTGTGTAGGAGTGTCCCTGTCAGGGACAAGTTATCACGGTCAGTGTCTGAGTGTCCTGGGGAAGAGTAGGCCACCGCCTCCAGCTCCCCCAAGTTCTGCCCGTTATTGTGAGGGTGAATGGGACGAGGGTGTAAGCGTCCATTGTTGTGGTTGGCACAGATGGTTTCGAGGCTCCTCTCCTCACTGTCATCAGACTGGGTCCTGGGACAGTTGCCAGACCCACTGTTGAGAGTGGAGCCAGATGCCTTGGGGACAGAAGGAGAAGGCGGCTCCTCAGCCCGACTACTCAGGGCCTTTCCATTGAGCTTCTTGGTTTCAAAAGGGTGCTCTACAGAGCCGCTATTGCCAGTGTCCTGAGAGGTACCTTCTGGCACCTCTGCCCAAGCATGGCTGCTGTGCTCATGGCCTGGGCCATTGCTGGGATTTCTAGGAGTCTCTTCTTTAAAAGCGTCCTTGCTGCAGCCTTCAGGGGGCAGGTCCTGTTTCCTCTGGGCCATTGCTATGTTTAGACAGGCTTCCTTACTGGAAGAAGGGGCTGGGTTGTCTTTGTGGCTGGTTCCTGCTCTCCCTTCATCTGCCTCCCCGGTCACCAAGGAGGTCTCTCCATCTTTGTTATTTGAGTAGGAGATATAAGAGTAGCGGAGCCACTTGTAAGCTTTATAAATTTTCCGCTCAACTGATCCTATGTCAGAAGTCGGTGAGGCCCGGCTTGGCTGAATCTCTAGTGTGGAAGTGCTCCGCTCAGGAGATGAGGTGGGGGAGGAGGAGAGGTCATCCACTTTGATCTGGGGGTAATCATAGTTGTCTTCTCCAATGTAAGTGTTGGTGGGCTTTATTGGGGCACTGGGCCTGTCTTCTCGGGTTGTCTTCTGTCGGCGCCGCATGGCATTCCGCTGCCAGGTAGAGGCTCGGCGTTCATTCAGCTCCTCCTCATCCTCGGAGCTGCTAGAGCTGCTGGAACTGCTGGATTCATCTTCGGGGCTGGGTGACCGTGGCCGGGGAAAGAGATCTGTGTCTAGTTCCACCTCACAGACATTCTCCTCAGAATCGGACTCATTGGAAAGGGCCAGGAGGCGTTTGTCTTGGTAGCGCCGCAGAGCAGACAGACGCTGCTGGCGAGAGGCTGCGTCCTCACACGTGGGTGTTGGTGGAGTTGAGGCTACTGCGTTTGTGGTGGTGACCCGCAGGGGCCCCAGGTGGAAGGCATTGTCAGCAGACTCATCTACTGTGGGAGGCGGGGAGCGAGGCAGGGAGGCCGAAGACTCTGAGTCAGTGTAGCCTGAGCGCTCGCTGACCCCTGCGTGCAGTTGCAGGATAGTACTCTCACTGAGGTCACTGTCTGAGTCAGAGCTCCAGCCCTCGATCTCTCGGCGTACCAGGGAGTCAAAGAAGGCCATCATCCGCGGGTCTTCCTGGACCGACTGGTTGGCGTAGTCATGTGACAGGCCACTCCCACTGTTCAGCACAAGGCTGATGTACTCTTCATGGGTATAGAGGCAGCGGGAATCGTCCTCAATCCGACCGTCGAGGTCTCCAGTACATCCTGGCTGCTTGTATGGGCTCCAGATCTGCACAGAAAATGAAAAACAAAAGCAACTAGGAGTAACTGGAAAGTATTCTTTCACTGGTGGTAATAAAGAACACCAAGGCAGAACTTCCCCAGACCCTCCCTGTAATTTAGCTAGGACTTGCTAACCAACTTAAAAGTATGTTCTTTACTAGACTGGATCATGTGGGCTGTGTATGAAAACTGAGGCTTTTAGAATCAGATGTGGGGAAATGCATGGTTTAGAACACAGTATTAGTCTAATGTCAAAAGACCTACCTAAGTCCTGTCTCTAGGCCCAGGGTAATCACATACTTTCTCCACCAGAATCTTCCTCCCTTTTGGTTTCATCTATTAGTAGTTGGACATTATAATAATAATCCTGGAGGAGAGAGGATGACTTGAAGACTGGCCAAGGTGTTAAAGACTTTCAGAAGACTGAAGCTGTGCACAGAGAGGTACCACTTTTCTGAAATGTAAACAGACCCAGCACTCAGCCCTCTATGGTAGTTAATATCTGAGCCTATGGCTCCACTTCTGCCCAACTGCAACATTCCTATTTTTAACTAATGGGAATTGCTCACTGGAGCTTGATAAGAATAGCCAACTGCCTACACTGCAGTTCCCTCTTGGATATACAGGCACCAGTTACCCAGGAAACTGGGTTCTCTTAACCAGGGAGCTGCTGGCTTGCTCCCCAACAAGTCTGTTAGCTATAGGAGTAGGTAGGACACATGCCCCAAGGACAGGTAACTGCAGCCCCACTCATAGTACCCCTCTACTCCATGGTCAGGGACATGGACTCATAGATAAAAGGCAGCAGAGCTAGGACTCAAACTCAGGTCTGCCTGACTTAAAGACTCAACTTTACTGTTATGCAAAATTCAAGTGCAAGGTAATTAAGCTGTCACTGCAAATGAGAACGATTAGCTCCACCTGACTGCCAGACTGGTTCACAGCAGCACAAAGCAGCCCAGTTACATCAGCCTGTAGTCATGGCAACTCAGATGAAATCCTAGGCAATCTTCTTGCCTGACAGGCTGGTGTCTATCTTTAGATGGCATCCAACCCAGAAAACAGTGGCCCCTCATTCCCCATCCTTCATCTAGACCAAGACTTCGTTTCCCCAAATGCTATCTAAGGACAAATGCACCTCCCTGTGGGAATTCTCCTGAGTCCCATTCCTGCCATGCTTTACTTGGCAATTCCTGAGAGGTGGTGTCTCTGCAGAGGACCCCCCAGTTCCAAAGAGGCTGAAGAAACCTTCTAGGTTAGCATGTCTCCACCAGTTCCCAACTCAGATTCATTCCTCCTTCAACTTTTTTCCCTACCCATAACTCTAGATGTTGCTCAGATGTTCTCTCCTCTCCAGCTTCATAATCTCACCCTAGAGAATTTTAAGGGATTGGTTTTCACTTTGGAGTACACAAGAATCACCAGAAGAGCAATTATAATGTTGATTCCTGAGTCCTACTCTTAGAGGTTCTGATTCAGTAAGTCATGAACAGGTATCAGGACCATGCATTTTTAACCACTCAAGGGATGAATAAGTAGGGAGACCAACTTTTGAGAAACACTAGACTACAGTTAACATAAAATAAGTAGAATAAAACAAAGGGTTTATCTGAAGGTTTACACATGGTCTCCAGCATGTGGCTTAAGCTATTATTACTATCTCTGCAAACAGATGTCTAAGGGAATAAAAGAGATTGGTGGCTTAGAAAGGGGTCCAAAAGGAAAAGCTCTTAGGATTTTTTTTTTTTTTTTTGCATCTTATTCGTAATTCTGAGCCAAATCTCTCACCTCTCCAGTTTAAAAGTGGTAAAATGTCATTAACCATGTTCTCTAATATAAAGATAAATCTATTTGTACCTCACAGAAACTCAGAATTTGTTAACAAAAGTACAAAATAACAACAGTGAGATGCTGGCTTAACTCCTCACCAAGCCCATTTTTAAGTTCCAATGTATTACTACCCCAGCTCCACATTTTCCCTTCAGGAATGAAAGTCATAACACCGAAAGTTAGTTTGTGTTTGAGCTCTGGAATGTATTAAGCTGAGGTAGACTGTTCATTCCTGAAGCCTGGAGTAATGGAGTGAAACGCAGGATTAAGAGGCAGGAGTCTTGAGTGTGGATTCCCACTCATTCCTAGTTAGTGGGTGACGCTCAGCTCCTTCCTCTAAACAATAGATTAGATGGGTCTCATGCAATCCTAAGATTCAGAGCAAAACAAAACCTTCACTCCAGACTGCCAGTCTTCAATCCTCAAGGGACTTACAGCACTTCAGGAGTAAGGGGAGCAGGTAGGAACCCCAGCCCTGTCATTTCCTGTGGCCCTGAGCAAATGACCTCACACTTGAAAGCCTGTTTCTCATATGTGTAAATGAGAATGATACCAAAGCCTATACCCAACACCAATAAATGTGATGTCTTCTCTTTCATTTGGCAATTGAATGCCTCAACCAGAATGTTAAAACCCACCCTCAGAGAGACTTCTGAACATTATAAGTACTGACCGTCCCTATTTTCTTGGTCCTAATATTAATATATCAATTCCAACCATTTGTGAAATTGGTAATTTCTTTACACTGGAAAGTTAACAACTCAGAAAGGAATCAATGAAAAAACCAACTTCCCGTTATATGTTAAATGTGGCAGTCAGACATAGTGGCTCAAGCTTGTAATCCCAGCACTTTGGGAGGCTGAGGTGGGTGGATCACTTGAGGTCAGGAGTTCAAGACCAGCCTGGCCAACATGGTAAAACCCTGTTTCTACCAAAAACACAAAAATTAGCTGGGCATGATGACAGGTGCCTGTAGTTCCAGCTACACGGGAGGCTGAGGCAGGAGAATTGCTTGAACCCGGGAGGAGGAGGTTGCAGTGAGCCGAGATCGTGCCACTGTACTCCAGCCTGGGCGACAAGAGCAAAACCGTCTTAAAAAAAAATATATATATATATATATACATATATATATATATATATATATATATATATATGGCTAGACATGTCTCATCATGGGGCAAAGTTCATGAGAAAGAGCCAGACGTCGGCCAGGTGCAGTGGCTCACGCCTGTAATCCCAGCACTTTGGGAGGCCGAGACACGCGGATCACAAGGTCAGGAGATCGAGACCATCCTGGCTAACTCGGTGAAACCCCGTCTCTACTAAAAATACAAAAAATTAGCCGGGCGTGGTGGTGGGCGCCTGTAGTCCCAGCTACTCCGGAGGCTGAGGCAGGAGAGTGACGTGAACCCGGCGGAGCTTGCAGTGAGCCGAGATCGCACCACTGCACTCCAGCCTGGGCGACAGAGAGAGACTCCGTCTCAAAAAAAAAAAAAAAAAAAGAGCCAGGTGTGGTGGCTCACACCTGTAATCCCAGCACTTTGGGAAGCCAAGGCAGGAGGATCGCTTGAGCCCAGGAATTTGAGACCAACCTGAGCAACATGGCAAAACCCCGTCTCTACACAAGAATACAAAAATTAGCCAGGAGTGGTGGTGTGCATCTGAAGTCCCAGCTACTCAGGAGCCTGAGGTGGGAGGATCACCTAAGCCTGGGGAGGTTGAGGCTACAGTGAACCATGACTGTGCCACTGTACTCCAGCCTGCTGGGTGACACAGTAAGATCCTGTCTCAATTAAAAAAAAAGAAAGAAAGAAAGAAAGAAAAGAAAAGAAGGAAAAGAAAGAAAGAAGTGAAGAGGCAAGACGAGAGATGAGACAAATATTTTCTTCTCCATGCACAGTGAAGTTTAGCTTAAGGGGCTGCTGAGAAAAAGGATGCAGTTCAATTCTTATTCAAACATCATAAACACGGAAAACAATTAAGTGACAAGTGTTTGAGTTACACAAGTGATCATGACACACTTTTATTTTTGGGAAAGGGTCTCGCTCTGTCACCCACGCTGGAGTGCAGTGCATGAACACGGCTCACTGCAGCTTCAATCCTGGGCCCAAGTGATCCTCCCACCTCAGCCTCCCGAGTAACTGGGACCATAGTAGGCACCACCACACTTGGCTAAGTTTTAAATTTTTCGTAGAGATGGGATTTCCCTGTGTCGTTCCTGACAATGGGACTCTTCTCCTAGCCAGGAAGGTGGCAGTAAAGGACAAGGACAGAGAGAAGGGTGAGTAGAGAGAGAAAAGCAGGTCTCAGGCTGGACCAGAACGTGTTGGCTAATGCTCTGTGAGTCACTGATCCTCTCAGAAATAGCAGGCAGGAAAGTGACATTTATTAAAATAGGAGTTAGGCACAGGTAATTCATAAGGCATTCCTGGGTGGCAAGTCACTGTCAGCACCCTCATTTTCCAGATGGGAGACAGAACCCAGGGTCGAGACTCAGTGGTCTTTCAGGATAATGTAAGTGCAGGGTGAAGCAGTAATTCCAATTGAGATGAGGCCAGCATGGCTGTTGGTCTCATCCTTCTCCTTACCACCTCCCTTCCTGCAATGCTTAGTGCTATGTCATTCCCAGCCAGACTGTGAATGGGGATGACACCTATGAGACAGCAAAGCTGAGGACTCCAGAGCTTTCTGCTTTCCTTCTCACTATGATCATCTGTACATACTTAACGTTTCAAAGGGCTAAATGTGCCTCCTGGTGGAACAGGGTTCAGATCCCATGCAAACCAGGGAGCGGTGAGCTCCATAGTTGAGTCTGGATAACCTCACAGAGAAAACACTTTTTTCTTTTTTCTCTGAGAACCTGGCTAGTTTGCAACATATGACATTTAGGGTAAGGACTTCAGTTGACTAAACAATAAATAGGGAAACTTATCATAGAAGCATCCCAGAGTGC
Source organism: Piliocolobus tephrosceles (assembly GCF_002776525.5). Taxonomy (NCBI): domain Eukaryota; kingdom Metazoa; phylum Chordata; class Mammalia; order Primates; family Cercopithecidae; genus Piliocolobus; species Piliocolobus tephrosceles. Next base: position 37,472,205 of record NC_045439.1, on the reverse strand, counting down.
ACACTCAAACAGGAATTCCTCTGGTAAAGGAGATGGCCAAGCAGAAAGCTCTCTGAGAAAGAGAATGACATCAACAGGCCCGGAGAGGACACATTACAACCCATCAGTCATCAGCCAAAGGAAAGGGGAAAGCAATGCAAGGAACTGGGCCATTTCAGTGACTGCCCTGTTGAAAAGATCGAATCCAGCAGGAGAATTGGGCTGCCTGCTGCCTTCCCACCAGCATGGCAAATGTGGTGGTATACTGGGAAGAACAAAGGGCAGGGGGCTCTATCCTAGCTTTGCCACCAATTAGCTGTGTGACCTTGGACAGTTAATTTATAATTTAAGTCTCATCATCTGTAAAAAGAAAGTCAGTAAAAATGATTTCCTCATTCTAGCCCCACAGGGAAATGTGTGCTACCATGAAAGTCAGCTCTGATCCACAGGACCAGCAAAGCCTAAATCAAGGAAGTTGGACTAAGGGCGAATAAAAATACTGACCTACATGCCAATATTATATATATATATATATATATATATTTTTTTTTTGGAGACAGAGTCTCGCTTTGTCACTCAGGCTGGAGTGCAGTGGCACACTCTTGGTTCACTACAACCTCCACCTCCTGGGTTCAAGCAATCCTCCTGCCTCAGCCTCCTGAGTACCTGAGACTACAGGCACACACCACCACACCCGACTGATTTTTGTATTTTTAGTAGAGACAGGGTTTCACTGTTTGGGCCAGGCTGGTCTCAAACTCCTGGCCTCAGGTGATCCACCTGCCTCGGCCTCCCAAAGTATTGGGATTACAGGCATGAGCCACCACACCTGGCCTCAGTATTTTATTTCTGACAGCTGCCCCCTGCCAATGAAGTACAACTTGATTTAGCTCTGGATAGTTATTATTTTTTAAGAACAAAAGAAAATGAAAATTATGAAATAAAATAATCACAAGTCAATTTTTATGTTTTTCTCTGAAAATTCTCAGGTTTTCAAAGTCATTTTAATTAAAAAATTGAGGAATTTTTTTTTTTTTTTGAAATAGGGTCTCGCTCTGTTGCCTAGGCTGGAGTGCAGTGGTGGGAATATGGTTCACTGTAGCACGACCTCCTAGGTTCAAGCAATCCCTTAGCCTCAGCCTCCCGAGTAGCTAAGACTACAGGTATACACTAATTTTTAAATTTTTTGTAGAGACTGGGTCCCACTATATTGCCCAGGCTCGTCTCAAACTCCCGGGCTCAAGTGATCCTCCTGCCTCAGCCTCCCAAAGTACTGGGATTACAGGTGTGATGCACTACACCCAGCCAACATTGAAGTATTTTAGCTTTTGGCAGGAACATCACCTATCCTTACTTAAAAGTCATTATCTCAGGGACCTCCAGAATTAATCATTTACCCTGAATTCTCATTTTCTCAGATGTGGAAAAAATGGTACTAGCAACTTGAACACAAGTGATGGGCAGTGGGTCATCCTTCTGTGGACAAAAGGCTAGGACCCACTTTTGCAGCTATAAAAACATTTCTTAGCAGAGGTGAGTTCATTCAGCCAATGTGCAAATGATGCAAGTATTCAGTATTCAGACCCAAGTAGCCTCAATTACAACCACATGCAGTAGTTTTTTTGATATCTTCTGAGACAATTTAATTATGATTCTGGCAATCATTAGTTTTATCCATGCCATATTAGGATGGCAATTAATGCAAAGTACATACAAAGTAACTGAGGGGATAGTGGCTCTCCTAACCTCCAGATGAGGTCTGGAAAACAGAATTCACTATACTCAAGGCCAAACGCCTTTGAAAATGTTGCAGCATACAAGGTAGTGTCTAGAAGACAATGTCTGTTTCAAAGCCTAGTGATTAGTTACAAAAAAAATGGTTCCAAGCCAAGTACAGTGGTGTATGCCTGTAGTTCCAGCTACTTTGGGGGGCTCAGGCAGAAGGACTGGTTGAGCCCAGAAGTTTAAGTACAGCCTGGGCAACAAAGCAACACCCTGTCTCTAAAAAAACTTTTTAAAATGAAAAACTAAATGGTTCTGAAAAGAGCATTTTAAATCACCTTTCTTTCTTCTTCTTTTTTTATTTTTTATTTTATTTTTTATTTTTTAAGATGGTGTCTTGCTATGTTTCCCAGGCTGGTCTCAAACTCTTAGGTCAAAGTGATCCTCCTGCCTCAGCCTCCCAAGTAGCTGGGACTACAGGTACTGTCAGTATGCCTGGCATCACTTTTTTAATATCAGCTTTCTAATATTTTGTAATATGTCAAAATCTGAGAATTCTGATAGACCTTTAGTATGTTTAGATATGAGGTCCTACATATACTGTTCTAGTTTCTTCTAATTATAAATTGCGAGAATTTCTCTAAAAGGACAGAAGGGGAAGGTGCCTTACCTTGATAATCTTTTCTACACCAGAAGAACAGATCATGTAGGTGTGGGGATTAAATCGGACTTGGTTAACAATAGATCGATGCCCTTTCAGCACCATGAAGGCTCCGTTGACCACCCTACCAATGCCACCTGGGAAAACAGAAGGAAACAAAAATCAGATGATGAAATGAATGAAAGTAAATAGGTTCCAGTAATGGCAGATAAACAGCTCTGAATGGGAGCTAAGATTTTTTGATTATACCCCCAGCAGAATGCTTAATCTTACAGATAAGTTGCTATGGAAAGAGAGAAGATGAAATACCTCTCAGCATATGTGCTCTTATGAAGAGCCTTTATTTAGCCTTTAAGCATTGCCCACACCCACCCACCGCAATTCCATTGTCAATGAAACCAAAGCCACTTAAAAATTTCTCAAATTTTTGATCCCCAAGATAGAATCCAAGTGCTACCTTAGAAAAGGCCAATCATGAGCAAAATGAGACTGAACTGCTTGGGAATAGTTAGGCAGCTGAACCAGGGACATGCAGAACCAGAAGCATATAATGACTTAAACGTACAAAAAACATAGCTAATCCATTTGCCCTCAGTTTCTATGATGAAGACAGCAAACAAAACAAAACAAAAAACCCCATAAAAACCAAAACCACTGGGGGAAATAATAGAGAGAATACTTCCCCACCCCCCCCCCCAATAGCAGGGAGAACTAAGGATACAGAAAGAAAGAAGATTTGGATTACTTTCATAATAAGCAGGGTCCAAGTACTAAAAATTAGAATTAGAGAGTGGGCCTTAAAGATACCATGTATATAGATTAAAGTCAAGAGGACATCGATAGAAGCTGCATTTTAAGGACCATCCTGTAGGCTTCCTTCTTCAGTGAATGAGAAAAGTGCCAGAGGCCTGGAACTTATAACACAGATAAACATGTTATCATTTATGAACTTGGGATAAATTCAAAGGTTCCACTGCACTGGTAATGATATCATACCCATCGAGAACACATGCACATAAATTCTGATCAAGTTCCTTCTGAGCAATGAGACAACTCAGTACACACAGAAAAACATGTGCCCTTGGCTAACTGGCAAAATGTGATGCATCCAGACACAAACAAATGAGTGTTCATTTATCTACTCAAGAAATCACCTCTTAGTCCCTACCAGGAGCATGGCTCCACTAGGCCACAAAGTATCATTAGACAATCTGTGCTCCAAGTGCCTCCCTCCACTCTCAACTCCACCTTGTACAAATACTCATTCCAAATATTTCTCAATGTCTGTATTTAGAGGGAAAAAGACTACAACAATGTCCCTTCCCCCAAAATAGTATGGCTCTAGGGCTACCTTCTGCTTTTGGTCCCCTAACACAACTCTCCTTTGTCTCATGGAAGAGATACCTCCTTATTGCCATGTACATATCTTTTTTATGACAGCAAAAGGTTCCAGACTGCACCCATCTGCTCACTCAGCCAGCTTTAGGTGCTCAATCTATTTGGTGGGTGACAAAACTTTTCTCCATATTTGACATTAATAATATTTGAATTGTCCAGAATGGAAAATATATTTATCATATTCATATCTCAGCCCAAAAGTTCCTTTGGGTCTATTTCTTCTAGATAAGGTTAATTATGACAAGTAGCGTTTCTGCTCATGGGTCTCCTGTGAATTTTACTTTTTTAACATCCTACTTCTACCTCTACTCCCACTAGGGTGGTTAGCAAAGAAACTTTGATTTAAATCTAGCAGCAGTCTCTTGTTTAATCCTACTGCCTCATAAAAAGGGGGGATGGGCCGGGCGCAGTGGCTCACGCCTGTAATCCCAGCACTTTGGGAGGCCGAGACAGGCAGGTCACGAGGTCAGGAGATCGAGACCATCCTGGCTAACACGGTGAAACCCCATCTCTACTGAAAAATACAAAAAAAACTAGCTGGGCGAGGTGGCGGGTGCCTATAGTCCCAGCTACTCGGGAGGCTGAGGCAGGAGAATGGCGTAAACCCGGGAGGCAGAGCTTGCAGTGAGCTGAGATCCAGCCACTGTACTCCAGCCCGGGCGACAGAGCGAGACTCCGTCTCAAAAAAAAAAAAAAAAAAGGCGGGGGGGGGGGGGGGGGATGTGGCCAAGTCACAAAGCTAGAAAATGGCAGAGCCAAGATTTCAACCAAAGTCTGGCTACAGTGCCTAATATGCTTTCCACCATATCAGTTGCCTTTGGAAGATGGAAAAGTTTGAACAGGAATGGAGTCAGAAGCTTATATTCAGAAGATTTAGATTTCTAAATCTTTCTGGCAGTTATTAGATAGGTGGTTTTCTTCTGAAGTCCTAAATTAAAAGAAGGGGCACTGTATTCAATGGTATCCCAAGCACAAGCTCTATAGCATTACCATAAGCCATTTCATCACATCACTGACACTAGTATACGATGAGAGTAGAACTGGATCTGTCTTACTTACTCTTGCATACCTAGAACCTGGGGTGCAATGTCCAAAGTCCACCAGGTGCATAAATACTTGCTGAATGAATAGTGTTTGAAAAGAGAGCAATTTTAGAATAAGTATGTCAAAAGAGGACAGATGGAAGGTCTCACAAAGAATCAGCTATCATAGAACTAAAGTGCATCAACCAAACCAATCTTTCTGACTTGGAACACAATTAAAGTAACTTTCAGATCTAAAGAATAGTTGAAGGGTATCAATGTCTGAAAATTCAGACCATGGAAAAACTGTTTCTATTGCACTTTCAGGCAATATGACCTCTTTTTTTTTTTTTTTTTGAGACGGAGTCTCGCTCTGTTGCCCGGGCTGGAGTGCAGTGACTCGATCAGGGCTCACTGCAACTTCCACCTCCCAGGTTCAAGCAATTCTCTGCCTCAGCCTCCTGAGTAGCTGGGATTACAGGCGCCCACCACCACGCCTGGCTAATTTTTGTATTTTCAGTAGAGACGGGGTTTCACCATCTTGGCCAGGCTGGCCTTGAACTCCTGACCTCGTGATCCACCCGCCTCGGCCTCCCAAAGTGCTGGGATTACAGGCGTGAGCCACCGCGCCCAGCCCTGATTTCTCTTGTTGGTAGCAATTTTAACACGAGGTCTTTTATTTCCTTCTTTCCACCCACGCTGGTACCTAGGAAATCTGAAAAAGAAGAGGAAATCAATAAACCCAGAGACTGATGGTGAAAACAGGTACAGGCAGAATTGTAGTGGCCATTTGTTTAAGGTAACCAAGACTGTGTACAATCATAGCAATAAATGACTTCAGAGAGGTTTTTCATAGTTTCTTTCCTGGTTCCCAGGTTTGAAATGATTGAATACAACTGCTACTGAACAGTTTACATACAATAATTTTTTGAGATTCATCCTAGAAATCTGTATAAGCCAGAGAGCTTCTCCTTTAATCTGAAATAGCTAAAGTCAAAATGCCAATATCAGAAAGAGTCTAGGGTCTCCTTTCCTCTGTCATCTAACCAGACTGTGTTGGTCGATAGTAGGATTAAATTGGGAGTTAGGAAGGGCATATTTTTATCCAAGAACTATATAACCCACATAATCTCCCTTCAGGGTCATCTCTTAAGACTGTGGGTAAGGGCCCAGGTAAGGATCAACCTCACCCCCTTGGTTGTTGAACTGTCCTGACCAAATTGCTAATAATGGGTACCAATAAATAAAATACCACATACCCAGGAAAAAGGATCTGACTCATTCCTGAGCTGCCATTTGTTTATAAAATTCTGTATAAACCAACAGTCATTTCTCTGGGCCATCTGCTTTGGTAGGCTTAGGCAAATGTGCTGACACTTTTTTTTTTTTTTTTTTTTTTGAGATGGACTCTTGCTCTGTTGCCCAGGCTGGAGTGCAGTGGCACAATCTTGGCTCTCTGCAACCTCCACCTCCTGGGTTCAAGCAATTCTCCTGCCTCAGCCTCCTGAATAGCTAGGATTACAGGTGCATGCCACTACACTCAGCTAATTTTTTTGTATTTTTGGTAGAGATGCGGTTTCACTATGTTGGTCAGGCTGGTCTCCAACTCCTGACCTCATAATCTGTCTGCCTTGGCCTCCCAAAATGCTGGTATTACAGGCATGAGCCACCGCGCCCAACCAGCTGACACCTCTTTTTCAGTTTAGTTCCTAAGTTGAGGCCAAAGTCTCCATATATTAATCTTTATTTGATTTAGAAGAGATGGTAGGGGGGTGGGAAAGACTGTAACCATATCTATTGCAAGATCTCAGAAAAGAAAATTAGAACAAGGTATCTCAAAGAATTTCAGTATCAGTGATCCACTTACTACCTTAGGAGACCCCAGGATCCCAGGGGAAAACAACTTGCTCAAAATTCAGATAAAGATCTTTCTAAATGCCAAGGCCAAATGTCTCCTTAGAGAACACCAAGGGAAATGTGTATGTCCTAATTTCCCTCCCTTCTCTACTTATGGCCCACTTCCATCACATTCAGCCAGGGGTTTATTGCCTCAGGCCTTTGAAGAGTCAGAATACTATTCCCATTTCTAGCCAATTTCAGTTGCTTTTGTTTAGTGTCAAGTTCATTTGCTTCATGAAGTCCTCCAAGAATGAGTATGTTTTTGACTCAAATGCTGAAAGCAATGTGGTCAAGATTTCTTGATGTCTTGGTCTAATAGCAACTTATCAATCATGGCACTTTGGGCTATAAAAGAGACCACTTAAGTACTCTGTACTGAAATCAATCCCAAATGCAACCTGGACAAAACACGACAAAACACCAGGATTAATTTTCTTGCCAGAGTCTTTGGACTTTTTGCCCTTTCCTTGCAACCCCATTATGGCCATGTGCTGCATAATGATGTTTCAGTCAATGACAGTGGTCCCATAAGATTATAATACTGTATATTGGCCAGGAGCAGTGGCTCATGCCTGTAATCCCAGCACTTTCGGAGGCCAAAGTGGGCATATCACATGAGGCCAGGAGTTCTGAGACCAGCCTGGTCAACATGGGAAAACCCTGTCTTTATTAAACATACAAAAATTAGCCAGGTGTGGTGGTGCACATCTGTAATCCCAGCTACTCGGGAGGCTGAAGCATGAGAATTACTTGAATCCAGAAGTTGGAGGTTGCAGTGAGCTTAGATCACACCACTGTACTCCAGCCTAGGTGACAGAGCAAGACTGTCTCAAACACACACACACACACACACACACACACACACACACAACCACAGAAACAACAAAAATCCAAAAAACAATCCTGTATCTTCACTGTGTCTTTTCTATGTTTAGTTATGTTTAGATACACAAACACTTACCATTGTGTCCAACTGCCTACAGTATTCAGTATAGTCACATGCTATACAGGTTTGTAGACTAGAAGCAATAGGCTATACCACACAGCCTAGGTGTGTATATGCTTTATCATCTAGATTTGTGTAAATACACCTATGAATTTTGCACAACAAATCACCTAATGACACATTTCTCAGAATGCATCCTCATTATTAAGTGGCTCATGACTATAATAGGTGGAACAAATACCTTTGTAAGAGTGGGAAGAAATTAAGTGTGAAGGCAATAGTGAGGAACTTAGAACAGGGGCCAAAAGACTGGAAGGGGCTGACAGAAGACAAAAACTTATGACAGCAGGAGATAAACCTTGCATTTGTAAACAATGGAGCAATGACCTTCATGAAGAAGTAAAGAACCTTGGTCTTCTGAGATTTAGATGTTGACATATACAAGATAGTAAGAATAGAGCAAGGTATGTAAGAAGGAGACGTGATAAATGATTGCTAAATGGAAATTAGTGAAGAACACTGTTAAGAGCGCTATTTAAAAAACTCTTATCATCCAGTGGCTCATGACTCTAATCCCAATACTTTGGGAGGCCAAGGCAGGCGGATCATGAGGTCAAGAGATCAAGACCATCCTGGCCAACATGGTGAAACCCCATCTCTATGTTAATAACAATACAAAAATTAGTGGGGCGTGGTGGCGCATGCCTGTAGTTCCAGCTATGTGGGAGGCTGAGGCAGAAGAATCACTTGAACCTGGGAGGCAGAGGTTGCAGTGAGCCGAGATTGTGCCACTGCACTCCAGTCTGGCAAAAGACGGAGACTCCGTCTCAAAAAACAAACAAACAAACAAACAAACAACTCCATCATCAGGCTAAAAAGACAGATTATGGTATAGGAAATGCTTTCAGTACTTCATGAAGAACCTTATCTGGCAGCTCTAGGCTGGGGTATCAAACCATCCTGAACAACATACTGATAAGGCAAGACTGTGAACAGATACCTAAAAGGGTAGTAGTACTTTGTAGGGGAGAAGTTGAAAACCAGATAACAGTAGTTATTCAAATGATACAATGGACATCAAATCTCTGTTAATTACCTAGTCCTTCCCTGAGCAATATGAATGATTTGGACTTGGGAAAATTCAGTATATGACAGCATATGCTATTCACCAAAAAATCCAATGGTTAATTCGGTCTTCATCTGAACTCTTCTTATTTGATTTATCAGCAACATTCAACATAGTTAGTTGCTTCTTCACTTGATTTCCTAGGATCACCCTCTCTTGGTTTTCCTTCTACCTCAATTGGTCACTCCTTCTTGATCTCCTTTTTGGATACTCTCCTTGATTCCTTTTTGTTTTCTTGCTATGCTGCCCAGGCTGGAGTGCAGTGGCTACTCACAGTTGGAATCACAGCACATTACAGCCCTGAACTAATAGGTTCAAGTGATCCTCCCACCTCAGTCTCTCAAGTAGCTAGACTACAGGTGCATGCCACCATACCCAGCTTCCTCCCCTTGACTTCTAAAGATTGGAATACCTTAAGGGCTCAATCCTGACTAACTATACACACTTATTTGGTAAGCTCACCCAGTCTTATGGCTTTATACTATCTACATGTTATCCAAACTTAAAATTGTTATTTCTAGTCCAGACCTTTCTCTTGAACTCTAGACCTTCAAACCATTCAACATTTCTACCTGGATGTTTAAGAAACATCTTGAACTACCTGCACTGCCCTCTTCCCCGATCTTTGAGGAAATCCTGATGGTTTTACCTTCAAAATGTATCTAGAATCCAACCTCTATTACCCTGGTTCAAGCCATCATCACCATTCACCTGTATCAAATGAGACCCCTACTAGTTCTCATTTCTATTCTTGGCAGCCCCATTCCTACCATCAATCCTCAACTCAGCAGCCAGAGTGATCCTTTTAAAACAAGTCAGATCATGCCATTCCTCTGCTCGAAATCCTCTAATGTCACCCCATTTCCTCAGTAAGAGCTTACATGATTGCACACCCGCCTTGCTTCACTCATCACTGACTTCATCTCCCACTATTATCCCCATCCCCTACTCTGCCTTAACACCTTGACTTCCTTGCTGTTTATCAAATACACCAGGTATACTCTTACTTCAGGACCTTCACGCTGGCTCTCCCTGAAATGCTCTTCTACCAAATTTCTGCATGGCCAGCTCCTTAAGCACTTTGAGGCTTTTACTCAGATATGAACTTCTCAATAAAGCCTATACTAAATATTCTATATACAACTGCAACACCCCAGGCCCCCAATACCACCCCAGGCCGCCCAGTACCACTTCCTATCTTCCTTACTCTGTTCTACTTTTTCTATAGCACTTCTAACCTTTTAAACATACTACATAATTTACTATGTTTATTGTTCATTGTTTCCCCTGCTAGAACATAAGCTCCACGATAGCAGGGCTTCTGTCTCCACTGTATCCCTAGTCTCTAGAACTCTGCCTAGCACAGAGTAAGGTTTTTAATAAATATATGATGAAATGAAAAGATGTGAGTGTATTAGATGGTGGAACACAAGCATGCAGGAAAAAAAAAATCTCCACATATGTGTTCCATCACCCAATAAGTGTTTCTTTTTCTCCAATCTTCCTGCAGCCAATTTCATATATATATATATATATATATATATTTTTTTTTTTTTTTTTTGGAGACAGGGTCTCATTCTATTCCCCAGGCTGGAGTGCAGTGGCATGATTTTGGCTCACAGTAATCCCACCTCCCAGGCTCAAGCAATCTTCCTACCTCAGCCTCCGCAGTAGCTGGGACTATAGGGACATGGCGCCATGCCTGGCTAATTTTTTGTATTTTTTGTAGAGATAGGGTTTCGCCATGTTGCTCAGGCTGGTCTCAAACTCTTGGGCTCAAACAATCCTCCTGCCTTGGCCCTCCGAAGTGCTGGGATTACAGGTGTGAGCCACCTAATCCAGCCCAGATATTCTTTTTTTTTTTTTTTTTTTAAGATGGAGTCTCACCAGGCTGGAGTGCAGTGGTGTGATCTCACTGCAACCTCTGCCTACCGGGGGTTCAAGTGATTCTCCTGCCTCAGCTTCCCAAGTAGCTGAGACTACTGGCACGCACCACCATGCCCAGCTAATTTTTGTATTTTTAGTAGAGATGGGATTTCACCATGTTGGCCAGCATGGTCTCAATCTCTCAACCTCGTGATCTGCCCGCCTTGGCCTCCCAAAGTGCTGGGATTACAGGCATGGAGCCACTGCGCCTGGCCTAGATATTCTTTTACAGCATTTTTACTATAATGTAGTAAGTAGGAGCAGAGAAATAAAGGGGCTGAAATCCTACCTATCCTTCAGGGTCCTCTGAAATGCTAACTGCATGAAAATTTTACCAGTCTCCCCAAGTCTCTTCAAGACCTCCTTCATTATCTTTTTTATAGGCCTCAGAAGCCACTTTTACATTGAGTGTATGTGTCTGTTTGTGTGCTCATGCACATCCTTTTTGTTGTCTCTGTTATACTGGAAGCTCTCTGAAGGCAAAAAAATGTTCATTTTTCAGTGGCCCATAGAGCTTTACATGATGTCTTATCTAAGGATACTCAATAAGTGAACAAATTGAAATTAAAGCCCTCATCATCCTCTTTGGGATAAAGCTTGAAGCTTAAAGCTATCTGCTAAAATGAGGTTTGGTAAGCAGATTTAAGACAATCTGTTTCATTCTTGACTCCACTGGTAGAATTAAGAGTTTACTGCAAGGGCCGGACGTGGTAGCTCATGCCTGTAATCCCAGCACTTTGGGAGCCCAAGACAGGCGGATCACCTGAGGTTGGGAGTTCGAGATCAGCCTGACCAACATGGAGAAACCCTGTCTCTATTAAAAATACAAAATTAGCTGGGTGTGGTGGCACATGCCTGTAAACCCAGCTACTCAGGAGGCTAAGGCAGGAGAATCGCTTGAACCCGGGAGGCAGAGGTTCCAGTGAGCCGAGATCATGCCATTGCACTCCAGCCTGGGCAACAAGAACGAAACTCCATCTCAAAAAAAAAAAAAAGTTTACGGCAAGACAAGAGACTACTTCTTTTCCTGGTACATCTAGAAAAGGTAACCAAGCCTCTTAGCATTTCAAAAAGGCCCAAGTTAACAGTTGCAGGGTCTTCTAGTCTCAAACCATAAAGAGAAGGACAATCAAGGATACTGACAATACAGACAGAGCAGTGACTGCCTCCTGGAGACCACATAACCACTTAAGAGATGAGAAAAGCCAGATGGGGATAGCCAATGCTGTCAGTACAGCTCAAAGAGCTCCACAGGCATCAATGCTTAGTTGCACAAAAAAGTCAGTTATGCTGAGTTCTTCTTTCATCATATGTGCCTAACATGTGTTTATAACCAACTACTTGCAACCGATTAAGAACAGCTGTTTTTTCCAATTACATGGGAGGAAAAAGCAGACACCTAGGCCTAAGTCACTGAGAGTAAATACATGTCTAGAAAAAGAAGACAGAGCACACAAACATATGCAGGCCCATAAAAATGCATTTACAGCTGTTTCCAGCCTACTTCATCAGCCTACTGCCAGTGGGGGTGGTTGCAGTGACTTGGCAGTAAAAATACATGTTTTTCCCTTCCATTCAGGGAAAAATTTGTCACATAAGACAACCCTCTTGAACTACTGATGAGTCAAGGGCAGCCTTCATGCAAGAACAACTCAATCAGCCATTCCAGGAGGGTAGCAAGGAAGGACAATGTCTTGATCTCTAAGGAGTTATTAAAAGGTGAGAGTGTAGACATGGAGTCTCATTCTTTCATTCTGTTGTTGAAGTGTGCAGCCTCAAACTCCTGGGCTCAAGCAATACTCCTGCCTCAGCCTCCTGAGCAACTGGGACTACAGGCATATGCCACCATGCCCAGTTTTCTTTCTTTCTTTTTATTATTAGAGACACAGTCTTGCTGTGTTGCTCAGGCTGGTCTCAAACTCATGGGCTCAACTGATCTTCCTGCCTCAGCCTCCCAAAATGCCAGGATTACAGGTACGAGCCATTGTGCCCAGTAGCAGTTAGTTTTAAAAAAAATTTTTGTGAAGACAGGGTTCCACTATGTTGCTCAGGATGGTCTCAAACTCCTGAGGCATCAAGCGATCCTCCCACCTCAGCCTCCCGAAGTGCTGGGATTACAGGCATGTGCCACTGTGCCCAGCCGAGAAGGTTTTCTTAGTGAGGAATAACAGTCATTCAGTAGCTACTAAGTACTCTCACAATAATCCTAAGAAAGTACTATTATTGGTGGTGGTGTTAAAATCCTTATTTCACAGGAGTTTGGTAAGATTAGGAAATTTTTCCAAAGCCCCCAGTTGGAAGATAAATGGATCAGGAATTTAAAGCCAGTCCTAACAACTCTATCACATTATGCTTCTTTCCATAAAAAAGAAGGTCTTAGAGTAAGAGGTAGCTCAAGAAAAGCAACTTGACCTGTGAAAACCCTAAAGCCCTTTCTAACAAGAATTCAGGGAAAGAGAAGGGAAAGGCAAAATAAATATTTTCAAGAGACACCTACCAACCTTCCCCGCACATTGCCAAATCCATTACTTCCACACCTAACTTACTAAGGAAAAAATGCTTTTGGAAATGATGGATCTACACTGATCTTACTATATATAGCAGTAACAATGTCTTATATTTGAATATGCATTGTTTTCAGAAAGCTTCCAAGATTATTAAATCATCACACAATATAAGGCAGGGGAGGGAGACATTTTATATAAGAAACTGAGGCTCAGATAAATACTATTATGTAACTTGCTAAAAATCAGTCATGTAGTTAGTGGTAGTTAAGTTCAAGTTAGAGGACTTGAATCCAGGTATGATTTTAAGTCTAATGCTCCTTTCAATATGTAACACTGGCTCTATATGTAACTGCTAGTCTATTTATTTTATTTTCAGAATTGCCACATAAAAACAGATGCCCTTCCTACCTACTTTAGAGGTCACAGACATATTCCAATGGACTTTTTCTTTGCCACAGCAAAGTTCCCAGTTCTAGTTCTATTCCTTCCTCTAATTCTTATTTTTATTTTTATTTTTTTGTTTTTATTTTTTGAGCTGGAGTCTCCTCTGTCACTCAAGCTGGAGTGCAGTGGTGCGATCTCAGCTCATTGCAACCTCTCCCTCCCGGGTTCAAGCAATTCTCCTGCCACAGCCTCCCAAGTAGCTGGGATGATGGGTGTGCACCACTATGCCCAGCTAATGTTTGAATTTTTAGTAAAGACAGTGTTTCACTATGTCAGCCAGGTTGGTCTCAAACTCCTGACTTCAAGTGATCCGCCCCCCTCAGCCTCCCAAAGTGCCAGGATTACAGGCATGAGCCACTGCGCCTGGCCCCTTCCTCTAATTTTTAAAGGGATTTTTAGAATGAGTTATTTAAAATCAACTAAAAAATTGGACCTGATCTTCCCTGGTAGCAAGTTTTATAGTAGATATAGGTCTTATATATTGAAATGATCTCCTCAGCCCACTAGGAAGTCCTGTTGGAAAGACCTATATAGTACTGTTTATACCGCAAATAAATTTCATCTCTTTGGAGTTTGTATAGCAAAAAAACAAAGACTGATTAACAGTCTTCCTGAGCAGGAGTGTGCAGAAGAAAAAGATGGCCTTGACTTTGGCTAACACTCAGGACTGCTCTCCATCTCATTCTCTCAGCACTCAGCACGCACATGAAACACACAGCAGGCATCAAATAAATGCTGACTGCTTGTCTTCTAGAGTCTAGTTCTGATTATGTCATTAGGTATACAATGGCAAGACAGCTTTCCCTTACTAGCCTGCCTTAGAATCATATATCCAATAGGCGAGAGAAAGAGGGAAAGACAGAGAGAGAAAATGAATGAATGAATGAATGTGTACACACTTATCCTTGGCCCATGATTATTTAAGTCAAAAATACATTAGATTGGATTAAGAGTTTCCTGACAAGATTTTCCTCATCTAAGTATTCAAAGTTAGAACTCAAGGGATGCATCCAGCCCACAGATATCTTGTTAGGCTTACTGAACTTTGCTAAATATTTTTTATAGCTATGCATTAATTGCCAACATTTTAAAATTGAGGTATTACATATAAAAATGAGAGGTACCAAGTATTCCTGAAGCCAGGTTGAAGAGTAGGGCTGAAAACAGGAGGAGTTAAAACCATGTATAAAGCATGGTTAAAACTCTTCCCTTGAGTCCACATGGCCAGGAAACCATCCTTTCCCCACATAAGCAGAAGTCTGGGGGTTGCCAACTGACACTGACCCAAGAGGTTTTAGACTGGGGATACAAGGCACAGTTGGGGGGTAGGATTAAACAAAAATCTTCATATAGATCTGTAAGACCCACAGCCTCATTTCCCTATTTGGCTCTTAGAGCCATAGTTTAATTACCAGGCAAATACTCTCTAGGTAGGAGAATGAAGATTCCTCTCTTGGGAAACTGATTGATTTCAATAGTAGAAAGTCAACACAGAATGTCTAATATTGAAAATCCAAAAACATTATAAGCATGTTGTAGGCAAAGGTAGAGAAAGGGACTGCTGTGCTTTTAAAAAATAAGCTTTATAATATTATTTGATTTAAAAATTATATAGCTCTATTGCTTTGATTAAAAAAGTATTTAATTACAAAAATAGTGGAGGTAATAAAAAAGAACAAGAAGGAAGAATAGAAAGAAAAAGAGAAGATCCATGAATATGAAAAAATAAAAGAGACCAGGCACAGTGATGCGCACCTGTAGTCCCAGATACTTGGGAGGCTTAGGCAGGAGGAGTGCTTCAGCCCAGGAGCTCAAGGCTGTATGTAGTATACTATGATTGTGCCTGTGAATAGCCACTGCACTCCAGCCTGGGCAACATAGTGAGACCCTGACTTTTTTTTTTTTTTTTAAAGAGAGAAAAGAAAAAAAATGTGGGTGGGATCTGTCAGAATAGTGGCAGAAGGGCTGAATCCCCAAATGAGTCAAGACATGCAAAAAATAATCTTAAAAGATACTTTAGACACATACAGAGCAAGATGATGATCAAAGAGACAGACTTGCTGTGACTGATGATGTGAGCTGAAGAGCGATACAAAGAAAACAAACCCTCAATTACAGTTAGTGAATCCAACAACAGGGATAGTCATAAGGTCTTGTCCTTGTGCACAAAGAAGCCCAAGTACCAAGTAAAGGATGGGGATGCAGAACCAACCACAGCCCATGTGGAAAGTATTAATAGATCATGGGTTCTGTGGCCTTTAAAAAAGCTTATGTGACACTGGGTGTACTTTCTGAAACACTGCATAGTGCACTTTAGAATAAAGCAGCCAAAGATTCTTATCTGGCCTGGTCAGACTAAATCTGCTAGATGTATTCTGTTAATCCATAAACAGGGGTAGAACAAATTCAGGAGAGAAAATCAGTACAGCAGAGGAATTGACATAATTATTTTTTAAGGAACTACTAACTAAACTTAGGGGTACTATCTCTGGAGAACATCTACAAGGTGACATGAGAACTTCCTTATAAGAAGGGCAAGGGACACTAGGGATGCATGTGCACAGAGAAAAGTGAGAACATAGTGAGAAGGTGGCCAAGGAGAGAGACATTGAGAGAAATCAAACCGGCCAGCACCTTGATGGTGGACTTCTAGCCTGCAGAACTGTGAGAAAATAAATTTCTGTTAAGCCACCCAGTCTGTGATACTTTGTTACTGCAGCTCTGGCAGACTAGACGGTCCATATCCTAAATCAGTAAAGAAAGCAGCAGGGGGCCAGCCACAGTGGCTCATGCCATATACTTCCAGCACTTTGGGAAGCCAAGGTGGGACGATCACTTAAGCCCAGAGTTTGAGGCTACAGTGAACCAAAGTCATGCCACTCCACTCCAGCCTGAGCAAGAAAGTGAGACCCTATCTCTTACAAAAAAAAAAAAAAAAAAAGAAAAAGAAAGCAGCAGGGAGAAGAAGAAAACCTATGATACTATTGCTAATTCTTTCCTATTTTCAGACTTGAAAAAGATTCCAGAGAATAGTCCTGGGGAGAAGAAGGATTATCCTCATTCTATTTTTAAAGTCATACTAACTTAATAATTAAAAGCTTTCCAAGATCAGGTAAAAGATACAATTAAACCCAAAGATTACTTCTCAACCAATCAAACTAGGATTTACAGGGGTGAGAGACTTGTATCTACAACTACCTCAAGTGCTAGAACTTCACTTTTTGTTCAGGTAGACTACTGCTGTTCCATTTGCTTGTGCTTCAAAGGTAAGCTGTTTCACTCATGCTTTCTAAATTCTAGAAGGGGAAAAGCCCTTTTGTAACTTGTTTAGTAACTAGACCGCAGCAAATGTTGAGTTATGCCAAAAGTGGGCCTCAACAGGTTTTGAAAGGCAGATATTTGGTAAGAATATTGTTAATTCAGCAATAGCCAAGAACTTCCCTAAACTCTGAGCACTACTATAGACATGTTTTGTGTAATATACTGGGCATAGTACTCTAATTTTCCTAAAGGCCATTTTTCAGCTTAATGTCATGTATCATCTGGAACAGATGGCTACATTGAGCTGTTTGAGTATTAAAAACAGACATTTTTCTACCATTAGGTAACACTCATTGAACACACGAAGACACTATTATCAAGAATGAAGATTAAGAAACAAACCATCCTAAGAAAAAAAAGGTAAAACAAACAAACAAAAAAAAACAGCAAGTAAAAAGAACAAAGAGGTATGATCCACACTTTTGAAAGCTCAGATTGCTTAAATACAAATTTACGGAAAGCTGTAGGCTTTTTTCAGAATACAACTACAACAAATGCAGAAATATTTCTTCCTAATTTCTCTGACATCCTGGGTCAACAAAGCCCCAGGGAACATACCTGTCCATCAACAGAGAAAGCCTCCCTTTAGTTAACATGACCAGGGAGGACAAAGGAAAGAAAGAGCCCTACCAACTGTTGTAGAGTAATAAGCAAGAATATGAAGATGGATAATAAAAGCAAAGCATGTAAAAGCAAGACAAAAACATTCCAGGTGTGGGCTGGGCGTGGTGGCTCACACTTGTAATTCCAACACTTTGGGAGGCTGAGGCGGGGAGATCATCTGAGGTCAGGAGTTCGAGACCAGCCTGGCCAACACGGTGAAACCCTGTTTCTACTAAAAATACAAAAAATTAGCCGGTGTGGTGGTGTGCACCTGTAATCCCAGCTGCTCAGAAGGCTGAGGCAGGAGAGTCACTTGAACCTCGGAGGCAGAGGTTGCAGTGAGCTGAGATACCACCAATGCACTCCGGCCTGGGCAACAAGAGAGAAACTCCATCTCAAAAAAAAAAAAAAAAATCCAGGTGTGAAATAGGAGGAGATTGGAAATAAAGGACATAAAGGAGTTCTATGAAGTCTGAAGAAAGGTTCTTAGGAGGAAAAAAAAAAAATCTAAGCATCATTTATGTCAGATAAAGCTATGTCTGAGGGATATAGTTTAATCTGGTTTATAATTTTTATTTTTAAATTTCCTTTGGTCACAGCTTATGCCAGAAGAGAAGTGTTGTCCTCTACTGCTAACGATCTGTCTCCTCAGGGCACAGCATACCAAAGGTCAACAGGGCCAGCAATAGCAGTATGTTCATGTGAAGGATATACTCACCTGCTTCTGGATCTGCCGGAATTCTCCACATGTACAGGTTGAAGTCATCAGAGCCTGAAAGGATATACTGTTGGAACAAAAAAAATATAGATAACATTATATATTATAACATAGAATAAATACAATATATAATATAATAATAAACATATTAATTTTTTTTGCGATGGAGTCTTGCTCTGTTGTCCAGACTGGAATGCAGTGGTGCAATCTCAGCTCACTGCAACATCCGGCTCCTGGGCTCAAGTGATTCTCCTGCCTCAACCTCCTGAGTAGCTGGGACTACAGGTGCGTGCCACCACGCCCAGCTAATTTTTTGTATTTTTCAGTAAAGATGGGGTTTCACCATGTTGACCAGGCTGGTCTCAAACTCCTGACCTCAGGTGATCTGCCCACCTTGGCCTCCCAAAGTGCTGGGATTACAGGTGTGAGTCACCACAATTGGCCTAAACATATTGATTTTTAATATATCTATCTGTACAGAGATTTCCTTTAAATAAACAACATAAATGGGCATATATTTATAAGGCACCACACAGCAAACACCCTCTTAAAAATACCTGCAAATCAAAAGTCATGTTAGCTAAACTCAGCAACAAGAAAAAAATGACCTAATTCAAAAAGGGGCAAATTAGATAGTTCTCCAAAGAAATATACAAATGGCTAGTAAGTATATGAAAAGATGCTCAACATCACTAATAATTAGAAAAATGCAAATCAAAACCACAATGAAATACTATTTCACACCCATTAGGATGACTAGTACCAAAAAAAAAAAAAAAAAAGACAAGTATTGGCAAGGATGTGGAGAAAGTGGGAACTCTTGTGCATTGCTGGTAGGAATGAGTAACAGTGCAGCTACTGTGGAAAACAATATGGCAATTCCTCAACAAGTTAAATATAGAACTACCATATAATGCAGCAATTACAATCCTAGGTATATATCCAAGAATTGAAAGCAGGGACTCTAAGAGATATCTGTATACCCATTTTCATAGCAGCATTATTCATAATAGCCAAAAGGTGGAAACAACCCAAGGGTCTACTGACAGACAAATGGATAAACAAAATGTGGTAATACATACAACGGAATATTATTCAGCCTTTAAAAGGAAGGAAATTCCGACACATGCTACAACAGGGATAAACCGTGACATTATACTAAATGAAATAAGGCAGAAACAAAAAGACAGATACTGTATGACTCCACTTATATGAGGCACTGAGAGTAGTAAAATTCACAGAAAGAGCAAGTGGTTGCCAGGGGCTGGGAGGAGGGAGAATGAAGAGTTATTGTTTGTTGGGGAGTTTCAGTCTGGGATAATGAAGAAGTTCTGAAGGTGGATAGTGGTGATGGCTGCACAGCAATGTGATTATACTTAATGCCACTGAACTGTGGATTTCTAAATGGTTAAAATGGTAAATCTCATGTTATGTATATTTTACCACAATTTAAAAAAATTTTAATGCAGAATGTAAAAACTAGGAGCTTCCCAGAGATCTTTTACATAAGGCCAAGTATCCTGAACTTCTCTACTGCCAGCTGATACCTTTGAGCAGGAAGCCATCACCAACATAGCATGAATTAGTGCCTGGGCATAAGCAGTGGTCTTTTATGTGGCAGCTCCAAACTGCTTGATCTCAAAAAGGACACTGTACCAGATCAACTCTAATGTGAACTCATAAAAGCATTGTCTAACATTGCCTAATAGCAATCAGAGAGTGATTCTGAGAGTTCATTTATTTCCAAAGATTAACATAAGTGTTTTACTTTAAGTTGAGGTCAGCATTACTTCTTCCTGTCTTTTGCCCCCATCTGCTCATTTCCCTGAAAAAGAAAGGCCTATAGGCTGTTTTCCTTTTGTGTGTGTGTGTATGTGACAGCGTCTTGCTGTGCTGCCCATGCTAGAGGGCAGTGGCATGATCATGGCTCACTGCAGTCTCGACTTCCTGGGCTCAAGTGATCCTCCCGCCTCAGCCTCCGCAGTAGATGGATAACAGGCACGCACCACAACACGTAGCCTATTTATTCATTTGTTTATTTTTGAGACAGGGTCTCGCTCTGTCACCCAGGCTGGAGTGCAGTGGCACAATCATTGCTCATTGCAGCCTTGACTCCTAGGCTCAAATGATTGTCCTGCCTTAGCCTCCTGAGTAGCTGGGACTACAGGCAGGCACCACCACACCCAGCTAATATTTTGTGGAGACAGGGGTCTCACTTTCATTGCCCAAGCTGGTCTCAAACTTCTGGGCTCAAGTGATCCTCCTGCCTCAGCCTCCCAATGTGTCGGGATTATAGGCATAGGCTACAGTGCCTGGCCAGGTCTAGAGTTTTCTAAAGAAAATGTCATACTTGAAAATGACATCAAACAATCCTCAAAAAGTGTAAGTCCAACATATACACAACCTCCTGCCTAACATAAATTACTAAATACTGTGCAATCATTTAAAATCAATTTCCTAGCCTTCAAAACACTTGTAGGAACATGAGAAAAAAGGCAAAGACAGGTAGGTTTAAAGATGAAGAAAATGCTGTCTATAGGGATTAGGTAATAAGGGCACAGTGGAAAAAGCAGTAGGCTCAGTTTCTTTATCTGCAAAATGAGAGAACTGGACTGGTGGCTCTGTGAGGCTCATTTAATTCTAAGATTCTATGATTACTCTGTGAAGAAATGTTGGAAGCTGGATTAGACCCAAAAAGTCCCTAAGCTGCCAGCCCAAGTGATTTGATAAGTCACTCCACAAACATGCTCAAGACAAGGAAACTCATAAGGCTAATCTTGTTAAACTTTAATTTAAAAGTTTCCTAAACAACAACAACAATGAAAAAACATGATTTAAAAAATGAGCCAAGGACTTGAACAGACATTTCTCCAAAGAAGTAGAACATGGCCATATACAAATGGCCAATAAGCACATGAAAAGATGTTCAACATCACCGATCATCAGGGAAATGCAAATCAAAACAATGAGATACCACCTCATACCCATTAGAATGGTTACTATCAAAAACAAAACAAAGACCCACAAAATAGTTCCCCCCAAAAATAAAGATAGATTTATCATATGATCCAGCAATTCCAATTCTGGGTATATGTCCAAAAGTACTGAAAACAAAATTAGGGATACCTGCAACCTATGTTCATAGCAGCACTGTTTACAATGGCCAAGAGGTGGAATCATCCCCTATGTGTCCATCAACATCATTCAGCCTTAACAAGGAAGGAAATTCTGACACATGCTACAACATGGATCAACTCTGAGGACATCACATCATGCTAACTGAAACAAGCCAGTCACAAAAAGACAAATACTATATGATCCTACTACACTAGTCATGAAAATTCAGACACAAAGTAGAATGGTGGTTGCCAGGGCCTAGTGGGAGGGGAAATGGGGAGTTGATATCTAGTGGGCACAGAGTTTCAGTTTGAGATGAAGAAGTTCTAGAGATGGATGGTGGTGGTGGTTACACAACAATGTAAATGTATATATTTAATGTACACTTTTTTTTTTTTTTGAGACAGAGTTTCTGCTGCCCAGGCTGGAGTACAGTGGTACAACCTCGGCTCACTGCAACCTTCACCTCCCGGATTCAAGCGATTCTCATGCCTCAGCCTCCCCAGCAGCTGGGACTACAGGCAGGCGCCACCATTTCCTGTTACTTGTTACGTGTTTAAAAAAGGCTATGAACTTCACGTGGAATTCCTGCTACCCTGCCCCCCATACCACTGCAAACTAAACAAACAAAAAATAATATTTAAAAAGACTGAGCCCAGTGGGCTTATCAGGGGTTTTACTATTTCATTGTGAAGCATCAGTGCTTTCCTATTTGTTCAGCTATTCACCAGGACAAAGCCATGAGAAGGGAAAACGGGATTCCCAGACAGAATGCTGACTCAGAAGACTGCCTTAGAAGGAAGAAAACTCTCCCAGAGTTAAGGCCTGTTGGGTTTAATATGACAGCTCCTAAAATATGCAGAAAATGCATAAAATGTACAGGCTTCCTCTTAGGGATAAAGGCAACTCCTGACCTCTCTTCCTCTTGGAATTGTTCTTCCACCCACCACAAGAGAACAGCTCGGGATGATTTTTAAGGGGGCGCGTCTTGCCTCACTGCCATCTAGCGAGGGCATTTGAGTGTTCACACACTCTGGAATCACAAAACTGTCCTGTGGAATTCATTATGGCATTTCACGGTTGTCTGCTGGATGCCTTCTAGCATTAAAAGTTGGCTGCCTGGGTACTGCTGACTATAAGGACAGAAATAAAAGTGAGGTCATTCCTTTATTCATTAAACAAATATTTATTGAATGTCTAATACATGTTAGGCATTGTTCCAGGGAAGGGAAGGCAGAGTTGATCAAAAGAGACCCTATTCCTGTCTCATGAAGCTTACATTCTATTGATGGGAGGGGGAAAATATTATAGACATATATAATATGGGGAGAGCAAAAAAAGTTAAACAAAAAAAAACATATATAATGTGTCCAGTGGTGACAAGTATTCTAGAGAAAAATTAAACAGCAGGTTAGCGCATATAGAGGGTGCTGGGGGTTGGTGTATTAGTTTCCGTTTTACAGAGGGTGGTCACAGAAGGCCTCTTTGATAAAACGGTATTTTGAATAGAGCCCTGAAGGAAATGAGGGAGCAAGTTATGTGGATATCTGGGAGAAGAGTATTCCAGGAGAGCGGACAGAGTTCTGGCTATTTTAAAATATAAGGCAGCCATTAAGAGCTCTTTTGTCTTTTTTTTTTTTTTAAGTTTTGTGGAAATAAAGATTATTTCAAGTGAGCTGAGAACAGAGATACATTTACTATCATAAGAGCAGCTAGAAACATTCCTGTCTTCTAAAGCTATGCTGAAAGGGTCATCCCCTCCCGGACTCAGGCTGTCTAGGGCCACCGAGTGGGGCCTTGCTGATGGTTAGTGCTTAAAAGGACCACCAGGACACTGCAGGTCTAGGTGGGCCATCTTACAAATATTTGCTGAAGGATATAAGGAAATATAAGCAAGAAAGCAAAGATCAAACAGTGCCGATGGCACTGTGTCACTACCAAAAGAAACAAACCCAAAGTACTTCATTATATTAAAACTTAAGAAACACAGTAATTATTTCAATTAACCAGAAAACTGGACTTCACCTCAAGAGGTGAAATTGGAGGCATAGGTTTTTCTCTCTGTGTTTTCTTTATCTTGATGATCTAATTTCAAACAGTACCTGCTCATTCTCACCCAGGAAATCTGGTGTTTGGGGTCTGAAGCTGACCTGGAGTAAAGTGCTTCTGGCCTAGATAACAGAAAGGCTCAGCAGCAGATACTTCTATATAAATAGGCAAGCTATAGAAACTTAATAGAAAAATTGGTTACCCCAAATTCCTGTTTCATATTTTTTATGACTTCACAACCAACGTTCATATTTCATACACTACTGTGAAAAAAACTAAAAATTACTATTCAACTTTGGAAAGGCAGAAACTAAATAAGGTGATAAGAAGTTTGTGGCCAAATGGGGACATGAATATGAAGAATTCATTGCCTTCTCTAAGTTATTTTTTTAACATCATTCTAAACATTGAGGGGAAAACCACAAATTAAAAACTCACTTCATGTTCTGCTTCTGTGCTAAAAAAAAAAAAAAAAGCAATAACAAATGTAAGAGGAAAAAAAAACAATAAGATTTAAAAGAATATAAGAGAAAAGAAAAAAAAAAAAACGAAACTCACTTCACAGAGCCTTTTATCTTATATTCTATTGAGAAGAACAGGGCGGGGCTCCAAGAGGAAGAAAGAATGTTTTAGATACTTCATTATCTAGGCAACAAAGTCTCCATTTCCCAAAACACCCTGAGTTGAGGGGGAGGTAGGAGATCCACAGACTACAATTAGATCAGAGTGGAAGATATATTTAATTTTTGTTTGGTTTTGTGGGTAAGGCGGGAAATATCAATGCTAAAATGAACGTGAGTTGTTGTGTGGACACACATTATCCCTAATCCTTCCCAGCTGGCCACAAAGGTTAAAAGTTGGCCACATTATGATTCACCTCACTTTTCATTCATTCTGTGGTCCAAGAGGGCAAGCTATTTACTGATCTGAATGTTTACTGATCTAGACATTTTAAGTAGGGTTAACCTGAGGCCAGTGCATGGTGGGGTTTCAACCAATCCACTGTCAGTATGGAGATACTAACTTGCTCAAGCATAGGAACAGATCAACAATTCCCTCTCAATAGATTTCAGGAAGGAACCACCATCATGACTACCACCAAGAACAACATTGAAAAAGATTACTGATTGGTATCTGTCACTGTCTCACTGACCCAAATGTCCTCTGTCAATCCATTGACCTTTATAGAAAATGTGTGTGTGTGTGTATTTGTGTGTATGTGTGTGTTTGTGGTGCATGCTTACACAGGATTTGATCTTCTCCAACATCTGTTGATGACGAAGGAAACATATCAATCAGTTACTATTCATTGAGTACTGATCAATTTACCCAGTTCTCTCCAAAGGCTCCTTCCATAGTAATTGATTAATTATTCTTCAGTAAATGGCATGCCTGTCTAATTAGCTGTATTGACTAGCACAGAAAAACCAGATGGCTCGCTAGCCTAGATCGGTAACATCACAGAGACTGCTATTTAAATTTAAATCAAACATAGTTCTTATTTTCCCCTGACCTTCTGTCAGAAGGGGAAAAACAATGTGATTGAAAACTCTGTGATATGCTCTCTAGATGACTATTTCCAGAAAAAGGTTTGCTAACTGGCATATACCTTTGATCATACCATTTATAACCAGTACTTGCCACAAATACAAAGCAATCAGAGCAAATTTTCTTTGGAAACGGGCAAAGCCATAGATTTATTTTATTTGTGGTAAGAGAAATTTCATTGCCTCCCAATAAAAGCATACAAATATGCATACCCATAAGATTAACACTATTTTTGCATGTGAAGTTACATTATTCTTGCTTCTTTGAGCCATTTGCCATTTCAGCTCCATTAGGCTTCTGGAATCTTTCAGTTTATTAAAATAACCAACCTTTATGGGTTCTGCATAGAAAAAATTCTATTAATAAAGGAATATTCCATAAAGGTAGCCAATAACAGTCAAATAATCAGCAGAAAAGAAAAAAAATGCTGTAAATTACCAACAGGTGGTTATAACAAAGTGGCCAGAAACATGAATCTTTATTTGGCCAACCATTTTGGAAACCTGAGCAAGATGAGGGGCCATTAACCATTGGCCCCCTTCCATGGGCTTCAGTTTTTATGTGAGGACTGGGGAGTGAGGAGATGGTAGCACTCACTTCAGTCCATATATGAGTATTTATACTCTTCATTCAAGAAAAGGTGTCCCAGCATTCTGAGGAAGTAACATTATTTTCTTTTTTCTCCAAAGCTTGAAGATACCTCAAAAAGAGGCAAAGCTCTTCTACTAAAAGTAAAATCTCTACGGAGGATGAGACAGGTTATACTCTGTTCCTCTTCATTAACATCTACCAAGGATTTCCTAGTGGGGCCCAGACTCTTAGCCAGGAGCCATGCATTAAAGAACTGCCATGTCCTGTCACCAGATCACATCAATTCCACTTGTTCCTAAGAAGAATCCAGGTCACCTTGTGTTCCTGAACGATTATAAATCAGACCATACCTAGCAGGCCTCATATACTCCAAAACCTTTTAAGCTTCTAAGTTCTAAAGTTGCATCAGTAAATGGACTAAAAGACAACATAACCCAAAGGTAAAAATCTTAATCCAGGATTGATAATACCTGAGCCTTTAGGTTTCAAGAGTTCCATAAACACTTTATTATTATATGGAAAACAACGTAGATGTACATTTTTCTGAGATGACTGTTTATAGTTTTTAGAGTTTTAAAAAGGTACAGGATTCAAAAAGAGTTACAAATGGCTGATTTAATAAAGTTGTATTCTGGAACTGAGTAGCTGTACTGTGTAGCACCATGGTCTAGACACTACTTGGACAGCATGTCTCACCTGCCGATGAAACTCCTACGCAAGAAGATCGAGAAGCGGAAATTCAAATTGCGGCAGCGGAACCTAAAGTTTCAGGGGGCCTCAAATCTGACCCTGTCAGAAACTCAAAATAGAGATGTGTCTGAAGAAACAATAGGAGGTGGAAAGGTTAAAAAATCAAAACATTCTATGAACTTGGGCTTATCAGATGCTCAAAATGGAGACGTATCTCAAGAAGCAGTGGAAAATATAAAAGTTAAAACATCTCCCCTGAAATCCACTGTATTAACCAATGGAGAAGCAACAATGCAGTCTCCTAATTCAGAATCAAAAAGGAAAAAGAGAAAAATGGTGAATGATGCTGGACCTGATACAAAAAAAGCAAAAACTGAAAACAAAGGGGAATCTGAAGAAGAAAGTGCCAAGACTCCTAAAGAAACAGAAAATAATGTGGAGAAGCCAGATAATGATGAAGATGACAGTGAGGTGCCCAGTCTGCCCCGGGACTGACAGGAGCTTTTGAGGACACTTCATTTGCTTCTCTATGTAATCTTGTCAATGAAAATACTCTGAAGGCAATAAAAGAAATGGGTTTTACAAACATGACTGAAATTCAGCATAAAAGTATCAGACCACTTCTGGAAGGCATGGATCTTCTTGCAGCTACAAAAACCGTCGGTGGTAAATCCCCGGCTTTTCCCATCCCTGCGGCTGAACTCATTGTTAAATTTAAGTTCATGCCCAGGAATGGAACAGAGGTCCTTATTCTCTCACCTACTAGAGAACTAGTTATGCAAACTTTTGGTGTTCTTAAGGAGCTAATGACTTACCACGTGCATACCTATGGGTTGATAATGGGTGGCAGTAACAGACGTGCTGAAGCATAGAAACTTGCTAATGGGATCAACATCATTGTGGTCACACCAGGCCATCTGCTGGACCATATGCGGAATATCCCAGGGTTTACGTATAAAAATCTGAAGTGTCTGGTCATCGATGAAACTGATCGTATCTTGGATGTTGAGTTTGAAGAGGAATTAAAGCAAATTATTAAACTTTTGCCAACACGTAGACAGACGATGCTCTTTTCTGCCACCCAAACTCAAAAAGTTGAATGCCTGGCAAGGATTTCTCTGAAAAAGGAGCCATTGTATGTTGGTGTTGATAATACAGCTAATGCAACAGTGGATGGTCTTGAGCAGGGATATGTTGTTTGTCCTTCTGAAAAGAGATTCCTTCTGCTCTTTACATTCCTTAAGAACCAAAAAAAAATAAGCTGATGGCCTTCTTTTCATCTTGTATGTCCGTGAAATACCACTATGAGTTGCTGAACTACAATGATTTGCCCATCTTGGCCATTCATGGAAAGCAAAAGCAAAATAAGCATACAACCACATTCTTCCAGTTCTGCAATGCAGATTCGGGAACACTATTGTGTACAGATGTGGCAGCAAGAGGACTGGACATTACTGAAGTCGACTGGATTGTTCAGTATGACCCTCCAGATGACCCTAAGGAATAATATTCACCATGTGGGTAGAACAGCCAGAGGCCTAAATGGGAGACGGCATGCCTTGCTCATTTTGCAACCAGAAGAATTGGGTTTTCTTCACTACTTGAAACAATCCAAGGTTCTGTCAAGTGAATTTGACTTTTCCTGGTCTAAAATTTCTGACATTCAGTCTTGGCTTGAAAAGAACTACTTTCTTCATAAGTCAGCCCAGGAAACATATAAATCATACATACAAGCCTACGATTCCCATTCTCTGAAACAGATCTTCAATGTTAATAACTTTAATTTGCCTTAATTTACTCTATCATTTGGTTTCAAGGTGCCTCCCTTTGCTGATCTGAATGTAAACAGCAATGAAGGCAAGCAGAAAAAGCGAGCAGGCAGTGGTGGATTTGGCTACCAGAAAACCAAGAAAAGTTGAGAAGTCCAAAATCTTTAAACACATTAGCAGGAAAGTATCCAACAGTAGGCAGTTCTCTCACTGAAGACATGCCTTTCTTTCATCTTGAATAACTTCGTCCTAAAATGATTCTTTTCCCCCCTTGATTTAATAGGATTTTTGTAGCCTTTAGAATTTGGACTTATCTAACAAGAGTATAAATTGACTTCGGTTGCAAGCACTGAGCACTGTTACTTCTATCAAGTTTCTCTTTTATTTTTGGTATATAAAACAGGCTTTAATTTTCATGGTTGCCCAATGGCAGAGTAAGGAATATCTGGTCTTTCTTGTGACAATATAATATTTTAATTTTAAATATCCCTCCCTCATACACACAAATGTATGTTACTGTTTTAATTATTTTTATACCTTTTAAAAAAAAGTTATATTCCCTCTACCTTCTCTTTACAAAACAGAAAGTCTGCCCTCTTTCTCAAAAAAAGTTTCCTAAAACATTCACTCTCTAAACAAGACATACAAGGAATTCTTCTGCCACATTCTGTGTTCAGTTCTTCCTCACCAGATCATATCATTGCTTGATCTCTATAACACAGCAGGCAGCATGCCCATGAGCAAGAGGGTACAGTCAAAAACAAGAAACTGAGTCTAGTCCTGGTTTTGCTAACAATTCAATTTGCCATTTCACACTACTGTCAGCCTCAGTTTCATGTGAAGATAAAACCTGTCCAATTGCACCCAAAGGTTGCTGGGAGCATTCAAATATAATAGTGGGCTGGGCGTTGTGGTTCATGCCTGTAGTCCCAGCACTTTGGGAGGCTGAGGCGGGTGGATCACTTGAGGTCAGGAGTTCGAGACCAGCCTGGCCAACATGGCGAAACCCCGTCTCTACTAAAAACACAAAAAATTAGCCAGGCATGGTGGCGCGTGCCTGGAATTCCATTTACTCCAGAGGCTGAGGCACGAGAATTGCTTGAACCTGGGAGGTGGAGGTTGCGGTGAGCCTAGATGGAGCCACTGCACTCCAGCCTGGGTGACAGAGCAAGATTCTGTCTAAAAACAAACAAACAACAACAAAAAATGTAACAGTGGATGTGAACATGCTTTACAAGGTAAAGAGCTAAAAATACGTAAGATATAAACGGCAAGGAGATGGAAAAAAAAAAAAAAGAGTAGCCTAAAATCACAACAAATCAAAGGATAGAAACCAAGGGTTGAATTTCCCTCATTAAAAGTACATCTTTATCTCAGATAAAGGAGAACATATGGCATGCCAGGCCCAAAAATGGGCTTAATCAGGGGTGCATGGAGTTATTAAAAAAAAAAAAAAAAAAAGGCACAGTTATAACTTTAGAGGGCCTCTCTGGCCTACAGAGTACTTACTGGTGCATTCCACACCTCGGCTATACCCATATAATATCAACACAGAGAGGTTGAGTGGTGATGTAATGTCTGAGGGAGGCCATTTATCCAAGGCCGTTTTGTTGGACTCATAGGGTACAAGTCAGCTCTTTCCTCCAGGGGATGGGACAAGATGATTTCATGATCACGATTTTTGGGGCCTTGCCATCTATCAAGTTCAAAAGACCAGCATAAGAGATCCTAGTGCTCAGGTACTCCAGTGCTCAGTCATTTCAAGAAAATCTTACTATACTTTCTCCTTTCGTGTACATCCTACTTTCAGCAAGATGTAGGGACTATTAGACCAGGAATCATATGAGACTAAAGCAAAAAATATTTTAAATGATCAAACTGTCCATTTCCAGGCAAACAAGCCTGCTAGCCTGAAAGACTTACTTACCAGAAGCCTCAGCCATTCTACTGGACTCACAATCTAGGACAAGAGCCATTTAAGGAATTGTGAAAGAGAAGGAACAGGAGCCAAGTGCTGTCTTATACGTGCATGCCAGAAAAGCCAGCAGGTAGAACACTGGCATTCTTTTTTAACCCTATTAAGAGACTGGCTCACTGAGTATGTAGAGAAGTGTGTGAAGCTTAGAAGACAGAATGTACCCAGTCAGGCTTCCAGGAGAAAACAAAACAAAAATCCAAGTAGGAAGTGAAAGCAAGAAGAACCTTTGGGCTCAGGCAGCCTCCAAGGAAAGGAATGTTGTTTTACTGCAAGATTCCCCACTATATTGCAAGACTAGAAGGTAGGCTTGCTTTAAAAAAAAATAAAAAATAAAAAATAAAAAATAAATAAATAAATAAAATAAAATAAAAAAATGTAAGCCTTTAGTTAAGGCTAATTGCTTCTGTTGATACCCACCCAGCCAACCTGATGTCACTATGGTCACCTGATCTGATGCTAGAAGTTATCAAACTTGAATAATTATAATACACTAGAAAGAAACAAACTATGTATTTGTAGCCAAAAGCGGGGGGAAGACAGATTGTATACAGGGCTTTGAGTGCAAATCTCAAAGAGGGTACCATCTGGCAATGTTATGTGAATGTATCTATCAGAGCATCAGGCACACAGTAAATGCTCAGTAAATATATGCTCTCATAATTTAAAAGATGGAGCGAGAAAAAAGACATGAAGTTAGGAAGCCTTCGGTAGGAAGCAGGAAAAAGGAACTTGTCTCGGTGAGTTAGTGACAGTCCATGGCACTAAACATGAGAAAAAACATCTTGCTGAATGAAGCACAAAGGTTTCAAACTGGTGGATCTACAGCAGAATAGGTATGGTGTACAGATTTGTTTCATCTATACAATAAAGTATGAATTTGTTGTAATATTTTAAAACCAAGAGACCTCACATAAAAATCCTTATTTCTGTCTTCTCTTGAAAAAAATCAGAGACCCTGGCAACAATGGGCTAAAGCTATGTAGAAGTTGACCCATTTACATGGGATGTGGGCTCTCCATAGTCCCCGCCACTCTTTAATATTTACTCCCAGCCCAATCCACTTATTTTTTGCTGCCTGTCTTGCTCCTGTCTGCAACAAGTTGTGATCATTTGTACAGTGAAAAGGTGTCTCTACTGAGAGCCCAAAAATCTGGGTTCTAGCCCTGGTTTGCCTACAAACTTGCATGTGTTGTGACTTGTGACCTCTCTGAGACTCAGTTTACTCATCTGTAAAAGAAAAGGTTTATACAAAATGATCTCTAATAGCTCTAAAATTAGAATTCATCTACGGGGTGGCAGTGAGCATTAGGGAGACACAAAGGAGGCCCAGATATTTCACACTTTATTCCACAAGTCTAATTTCTTGAAACATTAATTTTATTTTGAGATTAATGATAGTTTAAAAAGAAGTACACGTACTCTGAACAATATCTGGGTCCATCTGTATGGACTGAATAATCTCATAATTAAAAGCCAGATGACTGTCTCAGATAAATAGGATCTCTTACTGCTTTTCTTATCCACAGTCATTCCTATTATGGAAATTCTCAGATTCCTGTCTGGGATGGTTACCCAGCCTATGACTAAATGAAGAGTTCCAGAACACAGAGCCTCAGGCTGTGGGTGTTCTCAGAGCATACAGGAATGAGGTCAAATATAAAGCCCAATATAAGGAAAAGGCAGGCTTTGGAAATTGAAAGCAGAAAACAAGATTCTGTCTAGACTCATCAAACAATATACATGTCAGTCCCGCAGGTCATACTGTAACTGTGACAACTGCTGCCTTATCCCTGAGTGTGGAAAGTCAGAGTCTAAAAATCACCTTTGAGACATATTCTAGGACTGGGACAGTAAGACTGACCTCTTGTTCAACACTTGAAAAAACTGTAAGTTCAGCAGATTAGTTTCACTATAAATCCATTATTTAATTCATCTTCCTAATTGGATGAATTATTTAATTCATCCATCCTTCCAGGCCCCTGGAAGTTGAACAGGAAAAATCATACTTATCAATCCTGATTTACAGTTAGAGAAGACTTAGGCCCACAAAGCTAAATACCACACATTGAAAAAAGTATTCAAGATTTACTTCAACAAATTTTTATTGTGTTCTCACTGTGTGCCAGGATTTGGAGACAAGACAATGATGAATTAGCCGCATTTCTTAGTCCCTAAGGAGTCAACAAAAAAGCCAAGCATAAATCTCTGTATTTTATATACCTCTAACTATTTTAGGAATATGAACAGACATTTAAGACTAACTCTGTTAACTGATCCAAAGTTAGATTCAATGACTTTGCATCTTCTTTCAAGAAAAACCACTTACCCCAGCCAAAAAGAAGTCTTGTTTGTCAGAGAGAATAAAATAACCATAAACTCTTCCCACAGGACATAAGTCACAAATAATAAATTAGTCAAATCTAAATAGAGAAAAATCAAAAGCCATTCAATATTTTTATAATTACATACAAACTGAAAGGCAGAAACAATGATATATTTCATGTATATACTTAGGACTATCACAAAATACCTTCCGTGGCTCTGCCTATGACAATACCTGCCCCAGTGCCTCTGAGCAAAATGGGTAATTATAATCCAGATCACAGGTTCTCAACCAGGGGCAATTTCCCCCCAGGGGACAATGTCCGGAGACATTTTTGGTTGCCTGGAGAATAACTTAGGATGATATTACTGGCATCTAGTAGAGACAGGCTAGGGATACTGCTAACCATCTCATAATGCATAAGACAGCCCCACACAACAAAGAACTATCTAGCCAAAATGTTAACAATGATAAGGATGGGAAACCATGGTCTAGGTGCTTACATGTTGGCTAGAGGTCTTTGTTCTGGGTCTTCTAAGGTCCATGAAGACAGGCTTTGGCTGCTAAATACAACCTGAAGAAAATCACCTTTCCCTCAGCCTCTGGTTTCTGGAAATAAAGCCTAATAAACTATGAATATCCTCTTCACTGCATGCTCTATTATTCAACAAAACAAGAATTACATGCATAAGAAGTTGATAAAATATGGAAAATCAACAAAAGCAAAGAAGAAGGAAGGAAAAAAGGAAGAGAGGGAGAGATGTGATTGTCATTTCCACAGCCAGACAAAGCTAAATCAACCATTCTGCATATCTGTTCTATCGTGAGTCTGATCGCCTCTAGAAACTGTTTCTTCCCACCCAAGAAACAAATTCCCTGCAGTGCCATACAGGCACATACAAATTAAGTCATTCAGGTACTGTGGCCTCCCCAAGGAGACATCACTGAGGCCACCTAGTGGTCTCCAGTACGGATCTCAGCTAAGTAGGCCCTAAGACTCCAACATGCGTATAAATTCTTAATTTGGATATATGGTCTCTATTTATATAAAGAGGGGAAATCTCTAGTTCAGAAAACTTAAAAGAACATTCTCATCTATCTACACACAAGACAATTCAACAGGCATTTATTCGGTTCCTACTCCATCTACTAATCCTTAAACTATGACATTAGGAAGCCTCCAGCAACCCCTATCTAGGGAGAAAAATGCTAGCTTTTACTTCAAAAAGCAAGGTCTTGCCAGTTTCTCAAAGAAATTTTTCTTTTATGCCTCTTTTATATTTCTTTTATGCCAAAAATAGCTCTAAAGAGGTGGGGTACAACATATAAGAATTGTTAACTCAAAATTTGACATAGTTCATTGACCCAAAGATAAGAACACTAAGCATTAGCAAGAGACTAAGGTTTTTCTTTTTCCCAATCTATACGTGAAGTAGCAATAAGATTTGTTGTGCTTGAGAATAAAAAATCCTGTTTGTTTATTTGATCAATCTTTCCTTAGATTTGTCTTTCTTCGCATTTGTCTTTCCTTGGCTTGTTACCCAGACCAGCCCAACTGGTCACTGACAATTCAGAACTTCTATGGCCAAGACAGAAAGGTGCAAGAATGCCAAGTGTATTCTTAAACTGCCAGCTTTGAGTCAACATCAGCATCTCCATTCCTAGTGAGACTGAGAAAAGGCTGGAAATTCACAGCTTGGGCTCTCCATTTCCAGTTGTGATGCTGGCAGTAAAAAGAAAAAGAGTCAGCATCTGGCTCCCTCTCAAACAAAGCTGCTTACCCCATTTCATCCAAGAAAAAGATGCCATCCCAAGAGGCCATTCAAGATACATGTCTTTTGGATGGTACTTAGGGTGTTTCATTCATCATTGTGTTTTATTGGTTTCTTTTTTTTAACGTCTCTCTCCCCAGCAGGCTAATTTTCCATGGATTCCCTCCTTTCTTCTGAAATGGCACATTCTTAGAATCTTAAAATCTGTTCACAAACTTGGCAGAGCTAGGTGGCTCAGAACCATATGGTGGCCAGCCTTGGTTTATGGTGTGTGCCTTGTATATACCCAGTGGCAGCCTTGATGAAGAAACTCACTATTATTAAGTCAGAACATCTCCAGGCACTCACTATTTCCCCTTAATTGTTTCTACCTGACATAATGCTAATGAGAAATAAAGACTTGTAGAAAGAACAATCAGAGAGAAAAGCATGAGTGTGAGATGCAGGAGGCAGACAGCACTTACCTGGTCACGATCTCCTGCAAAACAGCAGCTTTTCATGGTGCATGAATTGAAGTAACCCTGATTGTCAAACTGAAACACAGGCAGGCGGGAATGGATGTCATAGAGCACAGGGGGCAGGCGCCGCCTCAGGGCCAAGAGCTGGGTCCCGTTGCTGTTGAATCGTACACTCATGGCACTTTGGAGGGACAGGTTTCCACCATAGCGCAGGAGAGAACTGGAAGGCACAAGGCACAGAAATCAGGCATGAGATAGACCAGACAAAAGTCTGAAAAACACATTTGCCTAGGACCTCCTGTCAAGCTTGTACAGCTGAATTTCAGCAAAAGGATATTTCTATGCAGTGGCTAGAATAATGAGGGTAGCAACGCTTCCTTGGTTACTTTAAAACAATTTACTTCAATTGTCAGTTCTCTTTCTCAGTCTCCAAAAGATGAATCACCAGTAAATTTACAAGAAAAGGATAACAAAAACATCTTGAAAGAAGAGACATATTAAAATAATGACTTTGTTTACCCAAGCTAACTGCACAACTGAAAACATACTCGTCAAGACCCTGAGAAGTGGGTTGTATCCAGTCTAACTGGGTAGTCATGGACGGTGTTTAAGCAATATATTCATCCTTCATATTAGAGATACAAGAACCATCAGCAAAAACAATAGGCTGGGTGCAGTGGTTCATGCCTATAATCCCAGCACTTTGGGAGTCTGAGGCAGGAGGATCACTTGAGCCCAAGAGTTTGAGACCAGCCCTGGCAACATAATGAGACTTTGTCTCTACAAAAAAATAAAAAAATTAGCCAGGCATGGTGGCATGTGCCTGTAGTCCCAGCTGCTCAGGAGGCTGAGGAGGGAGTGTCACTTGAGCCTAGGGGGTTGAAGCTGCAGTGAGCCATGGTCACGCCACTGCACTCCAGCCTGGGTGAGAGAACAAGACCCTGTCTAAAAAAAATGAACAATAGAAACTTTATTGTTTATAATGGATAATTTTTCAATCATAATCATTTTATTACTTTATTTTGAATTTTTCATCTGTTCACGGAGAATTTTTATATTCTATATAGCATGATTAGAGAATAAGCATTAAAGACAATTCTTAAATTTAAATGTAGAGCAAGGAGTGCAACAATTAGAAAAGGAAAATGACTTGTTTTCCTTATAATTCCCCACAAATTGATATGTAGCGTTAAAACATACTTTGGTTAATACATAGAACTTCATTTATCTAGCTTCACTAAAGAGTACTATGTTCTAGTTCACCTAATATTCTTCCATAGTTTCATAAGATTCACATTTTTTATTTTTTATTTTTTTTTATTTTTTATTTTTTTTTTTGAGACGGAGTCTTGCTCTGTCGCCCAGGCTGGAGTGCAGTGGCCGCATCTCAGCTCACTGCAAGCTCCGCCTCCCGGGTTTACGCCATTCTCCTGCCTCAGCCTCCCGAATAGCTGGGACCACAGGCGCCCGCCACCTCACCCGGCTAGTTTTTTTTTTTTTTTTTTAGTAGAGACGGGGTTTCACCAGGTTAGCCAGGATGGTCTCGATCTCCTGACCTTGTGATCCACCCGTCTCGGCCTCCCAAAGTGCTGAGATTACAGGCTTGAGCCACCGCGCCCGGCCCAAGATTCACATTTTTTAAAAAGTTTCACACAGTATGGTTCTAAATAATTTCTTTTGATGACTCAGAACGTACTTTCAATATTACAGTGAACCAGGATGGCCATGAACATTAACAAGTATATACAGTACTAACTTTTAAAGGTTGTGGGGAGTGGTAAGTGTGATCTTTCAGGCAGTCAGGATCACTATTTTATTACAGAGGGATGAATGCTCATAGTCCATGTCAAAACCAAGTTTTCTTTTGTATTTTGGGTTAATTTTTGGAGCACTGGATTACTGGCAGGGAAGTGAAGTTAAGTATATATGTTGGGGACACTGTAGAACAAGTGCCACATTAGAACTCACTCTGTCTCATACAGACATTACTGTCATGGATAGGTAGTGATCCCAGTAGATTTAGAGAAAAAAGTTTATAAATTCTAGAGAATCACAGACCTGAAAAGGGCCTCAAGACGACTAAATTAGAGCCTAACAGATTTATTTGAAACATTTTAAAGAAGTTTTAATCGCATTGTACCAAATGAAAAAAGAGCTATATATTACCAGAAGAAAGTTAATACTGAATGAAGATAACACATTTTCTTTTTTTGCCAAGAGAATGGTGGGGAAAATTAAGTGGACAAGAAAAGAGCTATCCTATCCTATGGGAAGGGAAGCCCTGAAACCACAGTACAGAGGCAGCTGCCAACCTAGCTTGGTCACAAAAACATCCTGTACCAACACCAGCCCCAGTCAGTCCTGTGTCCCCCAAAGCAGTCTTCTCACCAAAGGAAGGAATGCTCTGGTACTGCAGCTATGTGTGGAAATGAGCCTTGGGCAAAACAACCTGTAATCCTTTTAGGATTGGAATGAAATGAAAGAGGGAAGACTTAGAAAAGCACCCCTAGAATTCCAGACATCAAGGAGGGGCCTGGTATCCCTGCAGGCCCCAAGTAGTAATCCCTGCAGAGAAATGCTCTTATAATGGTCCGAAACACAGACCACACTCACTCGCATACATAAAATGAATGACAGTACTGTTAGAGACCAGGCATTTCCTTTACAGGGTGCCCTGGCTACGATAGGCATGTGGTGTTATCTAAACACTGAACTCAAAAACAATGAGAGGCTTTCAATCCAAAATCAGCATGCAGTGTGCAAATAAACCAGCATTTGTAGGACTGACTAGGAGTTGGGAGTGGAAACAAGAGTCAACAGAAAGAGACTTGGCCAGCCTCACCAGCCATAGCAGCAGGGGTTTGCAGCAGCTCAGGCATCCTTGAGAGGAAAGCTAGAGCCTCTGGCAAACACCCTTTCCATCTGTTACCAGGAACTTCCTCTGCCCAGTCTAGTCAGGTCTGTAGAGGAGTCTGCCCAGGATGGCATATGGACCATCCCAACCCCACCCAAGCTCCCTGACCCACCATCTGTAGTCTGATTACACTACAGGAATTAGGTTGTGGGCTCCAGGATGGTAACTAACTTTTCTCTTGCCTATGCTTCTGGGCAGGGAACTCTAACCTCTCACACAAAGAAAGTACAGAGGAATCTTGCTCCTAGAGTGTTCAGGGGTGCTATTTAAAGAGCAGCAGCCACCAACACTGAAAACTTCATGTTTTGTCACAAAATTCCATTCCTTCCAGAGGGATGGAATGACACCTGAAATCCAGAAAGTAAGTTACATTATCATTATATTATCATACATTACCTGCTGTAATTTATCAGCAGGGGTCTGCAGCTGCCCACTCCTGGTGAGAATGATAAGGATGATCTGGTTTGCTAAAAAGGCAGAGCTTGGAAGCAGTTTGCCCTCATAGTCAAGATACAAAGATGATGTCAAAGATTCTGGCTTCAAGTGTGAGACGCATGAAAAATCATCAAGGACTTTAAAAAACGTAGACTCTCAGGATTCCCACCCCCCTGCCCCCCAACAATATTCTAATTCAATCTGGAGAGTGGGCCCAGGTAGCTGAATTTTACCAGCAACACCAGTTAATTGTAATACAGGTGACTCTCAAACCACACTGTGAGAAACATGATTCCATTTTGGAATTTGTGGGGTTGGGGGTGGAGAGAAAACAAGGTGGACAAAAGATAAATTATCAAAGTCAATGAAAAGCTAACCATACCATAAGGCACTTTTTATGGTCTCATGTCTGTTTGCAGAAGGATCTCCAATTCCTTTTCAGATCGGAGTTCTATTCCTGTCCTTAACACATTCCCTGAAGAATTAATTTCTCATTTTCTCTTAAAGAAATAGGGATGCCTCTATACAAACAAGAATGCCTCAATCCTGACTTGCTTTCTGGACACTTATCTTGATAATGAAAATGCCACTGTCTCTACTCCTTCAGAGAAGTGGCTACCAATACATTCAAATGAGATGAGCAACATATTGCAAGAACTAGCAAAACATGTTAACAATGAGTTCAAATAAAAATATCTTTATAAGAAAATTTAATGAAATACATCTATCCCAACCTATCTTCATCCAAGTATTTGCTATAAAACACAACAAGAACAGGGTAGAAGGTGATCCAAGGTGATCCAAAAGACCCAGGGCAAAAAGCAAGAACACCTCAGAACATCAGGAAAACGTTCCTCACAAGCCCTCTCCTGCGGAGTTTTTTTTTGTTTGTTTGTTTTTTTAAGTCCACTCAATTGGACTTCTTTATTGCTCTGGTGGGGTAAAAAGAACATTTAAAAAAGTACTTGACCAAGGCAAGACTTGGAACACAAGAGAAACAGGCCAAGGCTGTTTCCAGGAAAAGTGATTGAGAGTATCACTTCTAGCACAACACAGGGAATTGAAAAAGCTTCCAAGATC
The DNA here is from genome assembly GCF_002776525.5 of Piliocolobus tephrosceles. Classification (NCBI taxonomy): domain Eukaryota; kingdom Metazoa; phylum Chordata; class Mammalia; order Primates; family Cercopithecidae; genus Piliocolobus; species Piliocolobus tephrosceles. Next base: position 37,433,209 of record NC_045439.1, on the reverse strand, counting down.
AGGCTCTGTGGACCTAGATTACTATAAATCCATGATTAATCCATATGGTACACCTGGTGGTGCCAACAAGATTTTCCAAAGGCCACTGGCATGAATTTCTTCATTGTTCACATGTAAAAGTTTTATAAGACTGGTGGAATGCTTGGAGTCAAGGCACTACTGTCCTAACTCACAGACATCAGAGCTGGTGTCATACCACAAGCAGAGAGGGAAAAGCAAGGTCCTTTCTATGGGAGAAAGTCTCTCCCCACCACAGTTTCTGATTTAAGACAGGATGACCTATAAGGAATATGGGATGTTTTGTATTTCCTATAACACAACCCATAGAATATGATAAATCCTAGAAGATACTAGAACTAGGTAAAAAGTGAGCAAGTTCAGGGAGTCACATTCCACACTGGTCGCATTCAAGTATGTTTAGAGCCCCAATAATTCCTTAACCATTTATTTTATGTCAGTTGGAAGGGGGATGAAAAACCTGGGCTTTCTCTTTTGTTTTCCTAATGCACTCCTCAGTCCCAAGACTGAAACTTCTCTAGAGAGACCCAGAACTGTCAGACAACCAGCCTAAGAAAGACACATTGAGATCTGTGAATAAACACATTTATTTCCCCCAGAACATGATTCACTGCAAGGCTTCTCTGGCTTGATATATAGATGAATTCGGTATACTTTTTGAATCTCCAGAAATTTGACTGAAGTTGGCAGAAAAGCTTGACTAAATTTCTATAAAGAAATCTTTATATAATCAAATGGCGTATCCAGCCCTTTCATGAAGCACATAAGGATGGCGGACATTGCAGTGTTTCTAATCATCATCTTCCAGAACAGGAACGTGCTCAGAGAGGAAGCGTTCTAGAGCCCCGAACACTTCAACTTTTTTGGCCCACAGGTTCCAAAAGCCCCACAGAACCAACCAAAATCTCAAAGTGAATTAAGAAACAGTATAATAACAGATTTATTATCATGACTTTCCACAAAATAAGGGACTCAACATTTAGTCATTTATCAGATGGCCTGGTTTATTCAAAACCCCTCTCTACCCAAAAGCTGGCGAAATAACGATTTTCATAAACAGCCATTTAATCTTCATCTTACGTAGTATTAGCCCTGACCTCACAGTGCATAAAACTGGGAAGAGTTCAATGAACAGTGGTTGGCAAGAAGGAAGAAAGCAAGGGGAAGGAGGGACACTGAGATGGCAGTTGCTACAGCAACAGTAACAGTGCAGAAGGAGGGAGTGGGAAGATATGCAGGTAAACGGACAGTCTGTGATGGCAAGACAAGAAGTTGGGGTGGGTGCACTGAGTATTAGATGACAAGGCCACAAAGCTACAGGAATGCTGAAGAGGAGAGAAGAAAAGTGTGGAAAAAATTCCTAAGCAGAAGAGGGTCTGAAAACAAAAATTATGATTTGGTACTTTCTAAAAAGAACTCTTATAAAAACAATTGAAAACAAGAGAAGACAGAAAGGTCAAGGAAAGACTCCTTTCCTCCACCTGCTGACTGATGAGACACGATTACAGGAAAACAGCTTGTTTCATACAGGAGCCACTCATTGAGAACATGTCCAAAAACCAAAATCACCTCTAGTTGGCAATAATATGAATGCCTCAGAACAATAGCTTTAAAAATTTTTTATAGTAACCTTTCATAATAAGTACATTTTATACTGCATTCTCCTATACCCACACTAATTTAGCATAAATTCATTAAACAATACTTAGCAGCTACTATATGCAATGCACTTTCTTTTTTTTTTTGAGACAGAGTCTTGCTCTGTCGCCCAGGCTGGAGTGCAGTGGTGTGATCTCGGCTCACTGCAAGCTCCACCTCCTGGGTTCACGCCATTCTCTTGCCTCAGCCTCCCGAGTAGCTGGGACTACAGGTGCCCACCACCAGGCCCGGCTAATTTTTTTGTATTTTTATTAGAGAGGGGGTTTCACCGTGTTAGTCAGGATGGTCTCGATCTCCTGACCTCGTGATCCGCCTGCCTCAGTCTCCCAAAGTGCTGGGATTACAGGTGTGAGCCACCGTGCCTGGCCTCCATTGTGTACTTTTTATGTAAGAAGTACTTGTGACCATCTAAATTGATTTCATCACCCACTGAATTATTATCATTATTATTTTTTGAGACAGGGTCTCACTTTGTCGCCCAGGCTGGAGTGCAATGGTGCAATCTTGGCTCACTGCAAGTTCTGCCTCCCGGGTTCAAGCGACTCTCCTGCCTCAGCCTCCCGAGTAGCTGGGATTACAGGCGGCACCACCATGCTTAGCTAATTTTTGTATTTTTAGTAAAGACAGCATTTTGGCATGTTGACCAAGCTGGTCTTGAACTCTACTGACCTCAAGTGATATGCCCGCCTCAGCCTCCCAAAGTGCTGGGATTTCAGGGATGAGCCACCATGCCTGGCCACCCACTGGATTATTGAAAGAGCTTCCTAGCTTGTCTCTGCTTTCATTTTGGCCCATGCTTCAGTTTATCCTTAACAAAGCAGGCAGAGGAGATGCTGAACCATGAATCTAATCCTATCATTCCTTTGCTGAAAACCCTCCAGTGGCTCCCCATTTCAACTAGAGTAAAAACCAAATTCCTTACAATGCCAGCAAGGCCCTAGACAATACCCCCTACCCTCATCCTTTATGTCTCTGACCCCACCTCCTAGGACCTTATTCAACTTCAACCACATGGTGCCTCTTAACTGCTCCTAGAACATGCCAGGCATGCTTCTGCTGCAGAGCTGTAGTACTTACCAGACCCTGCAGCCTAGAATGTTCCTCCCTAGGTCTGAGCATGGTTCATTCATTAGCTCTTTATTCAAGTATCCTCAGTTAGGCCTTTCCTGACACCTTATGCAGAAATACAACTTCTCCAATGCTTCCTCCCTGGCCCACTTCATTTTCCTCTACTGCATCAATCACCATCTTATATACCATGTATTTTTACATATTTATTTTGTTTCCTGTTTGTCTTTTCCCACTAGATGATTAGCTTTTATATCTTTTCTTTGTGTATCTCATGCTTAAACACTGCCAGACAATAGGCATTTGATAATCAGCTGTTGAATGAACAATCTAATAGATCATAAGCAGCAGTTTGAAAAACACTGACTTAAAACATTTTTAAAACGAAACTAACAGGCCTGGTGCAGTGGCTCATGCCTGTAATCCCAGCACTTTGGGAGGCCAAGGCGCGCAGATCATGAGGTTAAGAGATCGAGATCATCCTGGCCAACATGGTGAAATCCAGTCTCTACTAAAAATTTAAAAAATTAGCTGGGCGTGGTGGTGCACACCTGTAGTATCAGCTACTTAGAAGGCTGAGGCAGAAGAATCGCTTGAACCCGGGAGGCAGAGGTTGCAGTGAGTAGAGATTGCACCACGGCACTCCAGCCTGGTGACAGAGTGAGATTCTGTCTCAAAACAAACAAACAAACACACACACACACACACACAAAGTAAAAACAGGCTCCATTGAGTTCACATGGCTCTTGACATTTGTCTACCCATGAAACCTGATCTTGAGAGGCAAGCAGCAGAGCAGCATAAAATCAGATAAATAGCAGGAGGCTTGGAGAGCATCTGAGTCAAAGTCCTCCTGCATAGGTGCAGATCTGTGGTCCACAGTGATTTGTCAATGACCATTCAGGTCTCTACATCTCACATGAAGCCATGATGCCACCATACATCCTTTAAGTGAGTTAAATTCATCCATGTGCTAATCATGTAAGGATCCAACAAGATAATTTAACAGGAAGTTGCTCTGGGTGAGTCTGTGAGTGAGTGATGAGTGAATGTGAAGGCCTACGACATTACTGTACACTACCACCACAGACTATATGAATATTATACACTTAGGCTACACTACATTTATTTTAATTTAATTTAAATAAATGTCACCCGGACTGGAGTACAGTGGTGTGATTTCAGCTCACTGCAACCTCTGCCTCCCGAGTTCAAGTGATTCTTCTGCTTCAGCCTCCTTAGTAGCTGGGATTACAGGCAATGTCACCATGCCCAGCTAATCTTTGTATTTTTAGTAGAGACAGGGTTTCACCATGTTGGCCAGGCTGGTCTCAAACTCTCGACCTCAAGTGATCCCTGCCTCAGCCTCCCAAAGTGCTGGGATTACGGGCGTGAGCCACCATGCCCGGCCATTAGTTTACTATAACTTTTCTACTTTATAACTTTTTTACTGTTTTAACTTTTTGACTCTTGTTATAATACTTAGCTTAAAACAGGCACATTGTACAGCTGTACAAAAACATTTTCCTTCTTTATATCCTTATTCTATAAGCTTTTTCCTATTTTTTTTTTTTTTTACTTTTTAAACTTTTTTTTGTTAAAAACTAAGACACACACACACACACACACACACACACACACACACAATTAGCCTAGAACTGCACAGGGTCAGGATCATCAATATCGCTATCTTCTACCTTCACATCTGTCCTACTAATGTCTTCAGGGTTGATAATACACATGGAGCTGTCATCTCTTATGATAATACTTCCTTCTGGAATACCTCCTGAAGGACCTGCCTGAGGCTGCTTTAGAGTTAACTTTTTTAAATAAGTAGGAATATACACTAAAATAACTGTAAGAAACACAGTATAGTAAATAGGTAAACCAGTAACATAGCTGTTTATTATCAAGTGTTATGTACTGTATATCAAATTGTATGTACTGCACTTTTATATGACTGGCAGCACAGTATGTCTGTTTACACCAGCATCACCACAAACACATGAATAATGTGTTGTGCTACAATGTTATGACAGCTACATCACCAGGCGACAGAAGTTTTCAGCTCCATTATAATCTTATGGGACTTCTGTCATATACATGGGTCCATTACTGACTGAAAATCGTTATGCAGAACGCACAAGTATATGGATAAATTCTCAACACATACCAATGAACTGCAAAAGTCCAGTTGTAGAATGATTATATAGCAGCATATTATTTGTGTGAAAAACATACAAGCATATGGAAATAATGCCATATATTTTTCTACAGGTACATGTGTAAGCATATAAAAACCAAGAAAAAGTTCTGGAAGCATATGTTATAAACTCATAATACTCACTACCCCCAGGAGAAAACATGAAGGACCAGGACTAGAAGAGGTAGTCAGAGGGGGCTTTAGCCTGTGGACAGTTTTAAAAGGAGAACATTATTACCTGTTGCTGGTTTTTTCTTTTCCTTTTGAAATAATTATAGATTCAGAGCAAGACACAAGAAATGTACAAGAATGTCCTGTGCATCCTTTACCTAGCCTCTTCCAATGTTATCATCATCTTGCATAGCCATAGTACAGTATCGCAAATAGGAAAATTACACTGGTACAATCCACAGACTTTATTCAGATTTTACCAGTTACACATGCATTCATTTGTATTAGGTGAATGTGATAACCACTATGCTATGGAAACTCACTTGTATAGCTTGTATATGTACATCATGCATAGCTTCATGTAACAATCACTGCAATTAAGATATTTATCAGTACCATCACAAGACTCCCTCATGCAATTCTGTCTTCTACTCTCATCCCTAACTCCTGGCAATCAATAATCTGTACTTATCTTGAGAATTATATCATCAATGAGGATTACATAAATGGAATTACGCAGCATGTATTCTTTTGAGATTGGCTTTTTTCAGTCAACAAAATTTCCTTAAAGTTCATCCAAGTTGTATCAACACAGTTCCTTTTCATCACTGAGTAGTAGTCTGTGGTACGAATGTACCACATTCACCTAATGAAGGATATGTGGGTAGTTTCCAGCTTTTGGTTATAAGGAGTAAAGCTGCTATGAACATTCATGTACAAGTTTCTGTGTAGAAATAAATTTCATCTCTTCTAGATATAGATCCAAGAATGAAATTGCTGGGTTATAAGCTCGTCTTTAATTTATAAAGTAACTACAAACTGTTTTCCAGAGAGGATGTACCATCATATATTCCCACCAGCAATATATGAGTGACTGAGTTTCTCTACATCTTCACCAGCATTGCTTGTATTTTAAAAAGCTAAACTAAGAAGTCTGTCAAAGTTATTTCAAAACAAAAGGAGAGATAACCAGGTATTTTTAACTTCTTTATGGACATACACATCATCAATGAAATATTTTTGTACCCATTTAAAAAAAATCAAATCTGAATTTGTTCAAGCTTCTAGATCTAATATCAAATTATGGGAAAAACCAGAGTCAGAGGAACATGCGAAATTGCAGTATAAGAATGCAATCAGCATAAGCTAGAATATAAGAAATTCCTAAGACAAATAATCCAGTTTCTTCAACACATAAGTTGCAAGCAAAGGAAGTGAGAGACGGCCGGGCGGGGTGGCTCATGTCTATAATCCCAGCACTTTGGGAGGCCGAGGTGGGTGGATCACCTGAGGCCAGCAGTTCAAGACCAGCCTGGCCAACATGGTGAAACCCCATCTCTACTAAAAATACCAAAAATTAGCTGAGTGTAGTGGCGGGCGCCTGTAATCCCAGCTACTCAGGAGGCTGAGGCAGGAGAATCGCTTGAACCCAGGAGGTGGAGGTTGCAGAGAGCCAAGATTGCGCCATTGCACTCCAGCCTGGGCAATAAAAATGAAACTCTGTCTTTAAAAAAAAAAAAAAGAAAGAAAGAAGTGAGAGACAGGGGTACCTACAAACAAAAAAAGACTTATAAGTCAAATCATCTAATTGCTTTGTAAGGAGTTTGAGTCCTGCTTCATAAAAACCATTGTAACAACTAGATATGAGATGGTATTAAGGAATTACTGTTATTTTTTAGGTAGAATAATATTGTGGTTATGTTTCTTTTTTAATTATCTTTTTATGGAAAGCAGTTTGGTAGTTTCTCAAAAAGTTTAATATAGATCACCATATGATCCAGTAATTCTACTCCTAGGTGTAATATACCCAAAATAATTGAAAACAGGTTCTCAAAAAAAAAATTTTCATGAATGTTAATGATAGTATCATTCACAATAGCCAGGAGATGGGACAATCCAAATGGCCATCATTAGGTGAATGGATAAACAAAATGTGTATATCCATATCTGTGTAATGTATATATAATAGAATATTATTTAAGCCATAAAAAGGAACGAGACACTAATACATGTGGATGAATCTCAAAAACATGATACTAAGTGAAAGAAGCCAGACAGAAAGTCACAAATTGTGATGGCCAATATTAGGTGTCAACTTGACTGGATTCAGGCATGCCTACATGGCTGCTGAAGCATTGTTGCTGTGTATGTCTGTGAGGCTGTTTCCAGAGCAGACTGAGATGTCAGTCAGTGGGCAGGGAGAAGATGACCCGCCTTTAATGTGGGCAGGCATTGTTCCAGTGTGACTAGAACAAAGCTAGCAGAAAAAGGGGGATATTCAGCTTGTTGACATTCCTTGTTCTCTTTCCAAGCCTGATGCTTTGCTTCCTCTCCTCCTGCCCTTGGACATAAGACTCCAAGTTCTTCTGCCTTTGGACTCTGGGACTTGCACCAGTGGCCTCCTGGGGGCTTTTTGGGCCTTTGGTATCAGACTGAAGCCTGTACTGTCGGCTTCCCTGCCTTTGAGGCTTTCACACTTCAACTGACCACTCTACTGGCTTTTCCCATTCTTCAGCTTGCAGACAGCCTATCATTTACCTTTGTAACGGTATGAGCCAATTCTCCCTAATGAACTCCCTTTTATATATACATATATCCTATTGGTTCTGTTCCTCTGGAGAACCCCGAATAATTACACATGGTGTGAAATACGCAGAATAGGTAAATCTTATTTTTACTATTCTACTTTTACCTGTTTTTTTTTTGTTTTGTTTTGCTTTTTTTGAGATGGAGTTTTGTTCTTTTTGCCCAGAATGGAGTGCAATGGCATGCTCTCAGGTCACTGCAACCTCCGCCTCCCAGGTTCAAGTGATTCTCCTGCCTCCGCCTCCCAAGTAGCTGGAATTACAGGCGCCCACCACCATGCCCGGCTAATTTTGTATTTCTAGTAGAGACAGGGTTTCACCATGTTGGCCAGGCTGGTCTTGAACTCCTGACCTCAGGTGATCCACCCGCCTTGGCCTCCCAAAGTGCTGGGATTACAGGTGTGAGCCATTGCGCCCAGCCCTATCTGTTTTTTTAAAGTTTTTTTTTTTTTTTTTTTTTTTTTTTTTTTAGTGATAGGGTCTCATTCTGTCACACAGGATGGAGCGCAGTGGTGCAGTCATGGCTCACTGCAGCCTCAACCTCCTGGGCTCAAGCGATCCCCCTGCCTCAGCCTCCCCAGTATCTAGGACTGCAGGTTCTGCCACTACCCCACCTGACTCATTTAAAAAAAACATTTTTGTAGAGATAGGGTGTATATTACCCAGGCTTGTCTTGAACTCCTAGCCTCAAGCAATCCTCTTGCCTGGGGCTCCCAAATTGCTGGGATTACAGGCGTGAGTCACCACACCCAGCCTACTTTTACATATATTTGAAAAAAAGCCCTACTATAAAAATTTTTAAGAAGAAAAAGTCAACATATGATTTTAAAATAAGAAAGTTGGCCAGGCGCAGTGGCTCATGCCTGTAATCCCAGCACATTGGGAGGCTGAGATGGGTGGATCACTTGAAGTCAGGAGTTCAAGACCAACCTGACCAGCATGGTGAAACCCCATCTCTACTAAAAGTACAAAAAAATTAGCCAGGCATGGTGGCGCATGCCTGCAGTCCCAGCTACTCGGGAGGCTGAGGCAGAGGAATTGCCTGAACCCAAGAGGTGGAAGCTGCAGTGAGCCGAGATCACACCACTGCATTCCAGCCTGGGTAACAAAGCAAGACTTTGTCTCAAAAAAAAAAAAATAAAATAAAATTAAATTAAAAAATAAAATAAGAAAGTCCATTTAATTTAGGTTTTGATATCATCTACTTCTGAATAACTGGACTTGTAGAATACGAAAGGAAGAATATGAAATGATACATGTTTGCAGAGCTCCCCTCCATTTATCAGGCATTCCCCCAGATGCTCTGGTTTGAAGTGAAGTCTCTTGTCATGAAAGACATTTGTGTTTGGTGAGAAGGAATGGACACAAGGAATCTCTGGCCTAAACCCCAAAGACCTGGGGTCTGAGTGAACTTGAGCAAATTCAACATGGACCTCTCTGATTAACCATAGCTTCCAGCCGGGCGCGGTGGCTCAAGCCTGTAATCCCAGCACTTTGGGAGGCCGAGACGGGCGGATCACGAGGTCAGGAGATCGAGACCATCCTGGCTAACCCGGTGAAACCCCGTCTCTACTAAAAATACAAAAAACTAGCCGGGCGAGGTGGCGGGGGCCTGTAGTCCCAGCTACTCCGGAGGCTGAGGCAGGAGAATGGTGTGAACCCGGGAGGCGGAGCTTGCAGTGAGCTGAGATCCGGCCACTGCACTCCAGCCTGGGCCACAGAGCGAGACTCCGTCTCAAAAAAAAAAAAAAAAAAAAAAAAACCATAGCTTCCATCTTGTAAGATCAGCAAAACTGCAAAATCACCTTGGGTATATGTTAAATAATGGCAGAATCAAAGATCCCACCCCGGACCAACAATTCAGTCTGTAGGTATGGGGTCTGGGAAGGAGTGCTTCAACAAGCTCCTCAGGTGATTCTGATGCCCCTTAAAGATTGAGAATCACTGGGTTAGGAAACCAGCAACCTGGTGTCCTCCAGTGGGCAAAACTGATTCTACAACTCCACCCTGTGGCCTAAAAGCTACAAAGCAACTTCACCAGACTACCTGGCTCTCTGCCACATAACTGATGGTGACATTCAAAGCCCAGCAAGAAATCTTACAATCTCCTCTAAGGATTCATTCCTGAAATACAACATTTGGATTCATATCATTATACTCAGGGATTAACAGGTCCATAAACATTATAGAAATTCTGAATAGAGAGATCCTTTCCTCTAGAAGTTAGGGACACCTGTGCCAAAATAGTGCCAGGTGCTGGGGGACATGGTGAGTAAAATCATTTTTAAGATTATGTAACAGGGAGATCTAGCAAGGAAGTTATCCCTGATGGATCACCATTTGATCTTGGTAACTATGACATGAATACGTAAAGAAAAATCAAGAAAAAAGGAGAAAGTATCCTCTATGTGTATGTGTTTTGTGGGGTGGTGCAAACGGAGAAGAGACGCAAGCTAAGGAGCCAGTGAAGTCAGAACCTTATGGAGACAGTGAAATGGGTCTGAAGTAGGGTAGGGATTTAAGGAATGAAAAGAGTGGCCAAGCACTAACAGAGAGCAAAGATGTCTATGGCAGAGGGAGGGAGAGACAGAAGAGGCATATAAACTTTGAGATTTCAGCCAGGATGATTACAAGAGAGACGATGACATTAATAAAAAACAAAGAAGTTTAAGAAAGGAATACAGTGCTCAGGAGAAAGTAGGCTTTTTATTAAGGAGTTCAGAGGACAAAACACTAGCATGAGTATTGTAAACCTACGTATGGTGAAGATGGGTGAGTAGAAGACAGAAAGAAGGGAGTAGCTTAATAACCAGAAGGCATGCCCCCGGCTAAAGCTTATCCTTGTGACAAGCAAATCCCAGGGATCTCCAGCTTTTCTGTTGCAGTTTTCTATAATACCACCAAAATTTCTAGGTCCCCCTGACTCTTCTCTCTCTCTTTTGTCCCTTTAAGGCAGCTCTGTAAAGAGCCAGTGTTATTGCCACAGCCACTGGAATCATAAGGAAGAAGATAAATACCCATTTGAAGACAATAGTGGCCTTGGATTCTTTTTTTAAATTTTAAGATACAACATAATACAGGCCAGGAGTGGTGGCTCACGTCTGTAATCCCAGCACTTTGGGAGGCCAAGGTGGGTGGATCACGAGGTCAGGAGATCGAGACCATCCTGGCTAACATGATGAAACCCTGTCTCTACTAAAAATATAAAAACTAGCCAGGTGTGGTGGTGGGCGCCTGTAGTCCCAGCTACTTGGGAGGCTGAGGCAGGAGAATGGTATGAACCCGGGAGGCGGAGCTTGCAGTGAGTTGAGATTGCGCCACTGCACTCCAGTCTGGGCGACAGAGCGAGACTCCATCTCAAAAAAAAAAAAACAAAGAAAGAAATTAAAAGATACAACATAATACAGTAACATGCACTAATTCTAAGGGCATTGCTCAGTAAAAATGTATATAGGTATACAACCACGAAACTGCCACCCAGGTCAAGATATAGAAGCCCCGAAGTTTCCTTCATGCCTTCCTTAGTCAATACCTTACCCAAAGGTAACCACTATTCTGCCTTCCATAACTTGCCTGTTCTTGAGCATCATGCAAATGGAATCACACAGTAGAGATTCTTTTGTATTTGAACTCTTTTATTCAACACTATGACTGTGAGATTCATCCATGTCAATGTGTATATTTATAGTTTGTTGTTTATTTATGTTTGTGTAATATTCTATTGTATGGCTATTCCACAGTTTATTTACCCATTTTCCATTTTCTTTTGATGGATATTTAGGTTGTTCCTAGCTTTTGGCTATTATAAATAAAGCAGCTGTAAATGTTCCTGCACATGTCTTTGGTGGAAATAGGTACTCATTTCTCTTAGATATACTTAAGAGTGAGATTGCCGTGTCATGGAGTTACGGTGTTTAGTTTTAGTAGATACTGACAAATAGGTTTCCCTAATGGTTGTACACTGGCTCTTTACAGAGCTGCCTTAAAGGGACAAAAGAGAGAGAGAGAAGAGTCAGGGGGACCTAGAAATTTTGGTGGTATTATAGAAAACTGCAACAGAAAAGCTGGAGATCCCTGGGATTTGCTTGTCACAAGGATTAGCTTTAGTCAGGGGCATGCCTTCTGGTTATTAAGCTACTCCCTTCTTTCTGTCTTCTACTCACCCATCTTCACCATACGTAGGTTTACAATACTCATGCTAGTGTTCTGTCCTCTGAACTCCTTAATAAAAAGCTTGCTTTCTCCTGAATACTCACCTAAAATGTATGAGTGTTTCAGTTGGTCCATACCCTTGTTAACACCTGATACTATAAGTCTTTTTAATTTTAAACACTCTAGGTGTATACTGACACTCACTGTAGTTTTAATTTGCATTGCTCTCATGAGAGATAAAGTTCAGTACTTTTCAAATGCTTATTGGGTATTTGGATATTTTCTTGGTAAAGTACCTGTTCAACATTTCTGCTCATTTTTTAAACTGATTTTTTTTGTTGTTTTTTACTTACTGATTTGTACTTCTTCATAAATTCTGGATATTCTTACTCAATATATGTATTATGCTTTTTTTTTTTTTTTTTTTTTTTTTTTTTTTT
>NC_045439.1:37390966-37420813 GCF_002776525.5 Piliocolobus tephrosceles | reverse complement strand
GCAGATCTGTTCTTGGCTCACGCTTTCACTTATTTTTTTTTTTTTTGAGACAGACTGTCACCAGGCTGGATTGCAGCGGTGTGATCTTGGCTCACTGCAACCTCTGCCTTCTGGGTTCAAGCTATTCTCCTGCCTCAGCCTCCTGAGTAGCTGGGATTACAGGTGCATGACACTACACACCACTAATTTTCATATACATTTTTTTAGTAGAGACAGGGTTTCACCATGTTGGCCATGCTGGTCTCGAACTCCCGACCTCGTGATCCACCTGCCTCGGCCTCCCAAAGTACTGGGATTACAGGCGTGAGCCACTGCGCCCAGCCCTTTTTACTTACTTAATGGTGTCTTTAGCCAGGTGTGGTGGCTCACACCTGTAATGCTAGCACTTTGGTAGGATGAGACAGGAGGATTGCTTGCACACAGGAGATCGAGACCAGCCTGGGTAACACAAAGAGACCCTGTCTCTACCAAAAACATTTTAAAATTAGCCAGGCATGATAGCATGAGCCTGTGGTCTCAGCTACTTGGGAGGCTGAAGCAGGAGGACTGCTTGAGCCTTGGAGGTCAAGGCTGCTGTAGCCATGATCACGCCACTGCACTCCAGCCTAGGCAACAGACCAAGACTCTGTCTCAAAAAAAAAAAAAAAAAAGTGGTGTCTGCTGAGCAAAAGTTCTTAATTTTAATGAAATCCAATGTGTCAATTTTTTCTTTGATGTATAGTGCTTTAGTGCTTCAGAGGTTTTTTTTTTTTGAGGCGGAGTCTCACTCTGTAGCCCAGGCTGGAGTGCAACGGCCGGATCTCAGCTCACTGCAAGCTCCGCCTCCCGGATTGACGCCATTCTCCTGCCTCAGCCTCCCGAGTAGCTGGGACTATAGGTGCCCGCCACCTCGCCCGGCTAGTTTTTGTATTTTTAGTAGAGACGAGGTTTCACCGTGTTAGCCAGGATGGTCTCGATCTGCTGACCTCGTGATCCACCCATCTTGGCCTCCCAAAGTGCTGGGATTACAGGCTTGAGCCACTGCACCCGGCCAGTGCTTCAGAGGTTTTAAGAAATTTAAGAAATCTTTGTCTACCCTGATTGCCTTGCATTCTGAAAGGAAGGAGGCTAAATTCAGGGCAGTCTCATTCATTGAAGTTTCATCATACATCAGCACATGAGTGCCTTTTCCAGCCTTTGACATTAAGCCCCTGGGCTTTATTTTCCTATAATGGTATGAGCAACCTTCAAATGCAAATGTGGCAGAGATTGTCTGGCTTGTTCAGAAGGCAGAGTTTCATTTAATGTGGTCTCTATAGAAGTAGGATTGGCACAGGCCCCAAAAAACAGACGTTTAACTGAGAGGTCCCCAAACCCAGAGAGGAACTAAGAGCAATCCCCTCTGATAGTAGGAACTTGCACTCATTGCCCATTTTCAGATGCGTCATTTACACAAGTGAAAACACCATCTTATAAGGTAAGTCTTTATAGGGATTCTTGGCTTGCCCCAGTTTTATTATTGAGTGGGAAAAAAAAAAAACACTCTCTTTATTATCCTTGTCAAAGCAAGACACTGTTATCTATCATAGAACTAACAGTTCCTGGCAGAAACTAAAGAGATTAGAAGGGAGAAAAGTGGTGAGTAAGCAGACAGCTAAAACAGGCAATGAAAAGGATGACAGAGTGAGAGCAGGGGAAACTTTTGCTTTTCCTGAATTCTCTAGACATTAGAGGATCTCAGTTCTGAAAACTGTTCAGAGGCACTGCAACAGCCCAAGATAGATATAACTGCAACACTGGCAGTAAGAAAGGAGGTTGGTTGTGAAAAAAACAGCAGAAATCATCTAAATGAAATAAATGAAACCTTGTCAGAACATGCAATGTACACTTGCAAGTGTGAAATGTTCTCTTATCCAGTCACTTACACTCAAGCCTCTCCTCCCCAGTGCCCACTCATTACCACTAAAATCCCTAAAGCAGAACTTTCCAACTCCAATGTCTACAGGGCCAGGCAAGTGATGTAAATGAGGGACACACCGGTATTCAGACAATAAGAAGTGGTGGGACCCTGAACTAACATCATAGAGGCTTTGGCTGACTCTTGCTGTATGAGAATAAAGGCCCAACGAGAGCAGATCTTTCGTCTTTTTCAAGAGATGTAAGAAACTGCAATTTTACTTTATAATTTTTCAAATTCTAGCATATCAGGTAGACCAAAATATCTCTGTGGGTTGAATTTGGCCTACAGGCAGCTAGTTTACAACCTCTGATCTAAAGTGTTGCAGCAAAATAACTAGTATATGCAGATTTCCAGGGTTATAAAAGGTAAGAAGTTTGAACAGGTTCTGGGCCATGAGACAGTGAAAAAGGGTTTAACTTTCAGGGACGGAAAGTCTAAAGGACTCAAGACTTCAGAATATGACAGGTCGGTATTGGAAAAATTTGAGAGGAATTCTGAAAAAGTTCTGTTGTAAGGAGGCATAGATGAAAGAAAACTACAATGTACAGGGACCCTATCTGATTTAGTAAGAGAGGGAACTGGGTATGGTGGCTCATGCCTATAATCCCAGCTACTCTGGAGGCTGAGGCCTGGGCAACACAGTGAGATCCTGTCTCTTAAAATAAAAACTAAAAAAAGAAAAAGAAAAACAGGGGAAAGGGGAAGGATGATATACACACACACACACGCACACACACACACACAAATATAACATACAAGTTATTTCACCTCTCTGTGCCTTGATTTTCTTATCATAAAATAATAGAAGCTACCTCATAGGGTTATCGTAAGGATTAAATAAGGTAATTATTCATATGATGGTCAATACCCAGAGGGCAAGTAATGCTTAATAAATGTTAGTTATTAGTTATTATTATGAGACACCGAGAGGTGAAGTAACTTATTCAAGATCACATGCCTATTAAGGTGTACTACCTGGATTTGTACCCAGAAAGTATGGCTTCAGAGCCTATTCTTCCTATACTAAAGGCAGCTCTTCTGCCTCCCCTTACCTCACTGGGCTAGTTTCTTATTCTTAATCTGTACAATGAGGAAGTCAGATCATATTATAATTAAAGACTTCTTCGGAGCTTTTTTTTTTTTTCTGCCAGCCAGGCCTCTAATCAGCTTATTTCAGGGCAGCAGTGGGACAAAAGTGACTCTGCTCCTATACCTTCAGGCTACCAACTGGAGAGGTATAGTGTAGGCTTGGGGTAAGCCAGGGAAATCATTCAAGCGTTGACTAATACATAGGTTAAGCCAGGAAGGAGAAGGTGTTCAGGGTGAGACCCTCATCACTGATCTAAGGAGATTATCTGTTTCTAGGACAGCAGGCCCTGATTCATCCACATGCCCATGCAATTACAAGCTAGAAGTCATTTAAAATCCTGATAAGGAACCACAACAGGTTTAAAATCTAGGGTAATCAGAACACCAAGCAATCTCATCCTTTTGGAGTCAAGGGTCTCTATGAGAACTTGGTAAAAGCTTTCTACCATCCCTAGAGAAAATATGACGTGTGTTCACTCAGATACATAAGCCACACAATTTTACCTGCAGTTGTAAGAGATTCACAAATTCCTTAAAATCTCTCCCTACACTTGAAGTATCCCTGAAAAAGTTCTATTGTGTTCCAGGCTTGTCCTCCCAACAGATATAGAGTTGCCCCAAAATCTAGGTTGGGGTTTCTAGGCAGCAGTGCTCAAGAGACAAATCATCTATTGCAACTCAGCATAACTAATTCTACATGGAAAAGAAAAAGGGCGCTCTCTTTCCCCAAACCAACTTGTACTGAAGGAATTCTAACAGAAAAGATCTGTAATTTCATCCCCAAACTCCAGTGGATGCAAAGTTAAGAAGAGTTCCAAAGATATTTCATGCCCCTTTTCTGCCTGACACCCATAAAACCTTGTAGAACCTTAGAAGAGTTGAAATAAATGCAGTAACATCCTAGTCCCCATGGCACTATGCTCCTTCTTTTATTCCAAAAAGAAATTAGTCACGATTGCCAATTAGCCTTACTAGACAACTTTTCTCCCACATGGACTCTGAAAACTGTAGGTTATCAAAGAAACTATAAAACCTTACCCATAGTTGAAGAACTCAAAACAAGGTATCATTTTCTCCCATAATACTAGCAATAGTTCAAGTGTTGGTGAAGGTCTGGAGACACATGCAATCTCATACACAGTTGGTAGATTTGTAAGTCAGTGCAGCCTTTGGTGGTGGAGCTACAATTTGACAGTTTTTATCAAAAATTTAAAAACATGCATCCTTTGATGCAGCAAGTCTGTAGAGATATTTTTGCAAAAGTAGGCCAAGATAGACATACAACCAGGTAAAATTTAACATTGTTTATAATGACCAAAAACTGGAAACAAGAAGTCCTCCTGGTTGTTGGGTACCTCATATAAATTGAATGCCATATAGGCATTAAAAGAAGGGGCTAGATCTGTTAGTATTGGTATGAAAAAAGGCTCCAAAACATATTGTTAATTTAAAAAAGAAATCGAGAACAGTGAGTATTACTACATGCTTCCCTCTGTCTCAATTTTTTTAAAGGATGCATATGCATAGTAGTATACATATTATATTAAGTTCTGGAAAGATAAACTGTTCACTGTAGTTACCTCTGGAGTGACTACAGACACTAGAAAGGAGTAGAACTATACTGACAAACATTTTAAAAACATACAAGTATCAGGGATAATCTGGAGATGATTTTTGTTTTTATTTTTTTCTGCATAAAAACCCAAAACCAATAAATGTCACTGTAAAAATAAAATAATCATCATCACTTACAATTCTTTTAACAAGAAAGAAACTATATTTATTAGTGAGGAGACAAGTGGAAAGCGGAGGAGGGCCCATATAATGCACAGTAAGAAACTGGTGGAAGAGAATGGGAGAGAATTGGGAGAATTGAAATATCCACACACTCCTCCTCTCTCAAGACACTGCAGACACCATGAATTACTCAAGCTTTCCACTGGAGATGAATAGCTCAGTGCCCTACTCCAGTTGCCAGCTATTCACTGCAATTTTAAGTAGGGGAGATAGCAGGTTGGGAGAAGGCTGGTGCAGTTCGTCCAAATCCTGCCTTTCGTAATATGGATGAGGTACAACAGTTGTTCCTAAAGAGCCTGAAGTAGTAGAGAACACTGCAGCTGAATGCAATTGTCTTCTTGGCAGACAGCAAGCCTCCTAAAGTACACAGTGCAAAAGCACATTAGGGGTCCTGCCACTACACACATTTCAATAGACTGTAAAAGCAAGAGCCAGGTGCCTATGCAACAGAGGGGGCAGGAGAAATCTCTGCTGCCCTCAGGAAGCTTAGGGAGCCCTGCTCAATGCCAGGGACAACCCTCCAGGCTACATGTATCTGCTACAATAGTTCCAACCATCTCTTACTGCCCCATGGAGAGAATCAGCTAGGAGTAAAAATCATCAAGGAGGATAATCTTCTGTACTTAACTATTCCTTTCATCTGAGGCCCATGAAATAAATTATAACGTCACTTAGTTTCCATGATATTCTTTTGCAACACTGCTTTACGAAGTGGGAAATTACATCTATGCAGAATTTCCAGAGGAGCTAGCTAGCAATGCATGGAAGTTTTTAAATAAAGCATGGCTAGCTTTATGTACAGGTGCCATAAAAAGTAGTCCCTCCCCCATGGGACTTAAGGAACATAAAAGACCTGCTACTCACCCCCATTCCCACATCCTTTAATGATGCCTGAGATTCCCCTATTAGTGATTCATGCCATCACTCAGGACTGTCTTAAGTATGCTCTTTTCATAGCGCCATGTGGAGAAACACATGAGGTTGTGAACACCACAGTGCAATGGCTCTTAACCTTTTGTTGTTGTCACTATAAAGGTCATTAGTCCTTTTGATAAAGAGAAAATGCACTTATTTGAAAATACAATATATAATTTTCATATAATTTTGGCAGTTCAGTATTTTTTAAGCCCTCTTAGGGATCCCCTCCAACCTAGGCTTAAGAACCTCTGGCTCAGCAGCAACAAGTTTGGCAAATCTCCACCTCCACCTCCTCCCCTCCACCCACCCCACACCAAGAGCTCCTATGCATCTGGGGAACACTGGGCCTGAAGAGAGAAGGCAATATTAAAGGGATGCTCTGACTACTTCAGATAATTGCCTAAAACTGACCCTGTCTACAATCCAGATTACTGTTTATGATTCCTCCTCAGCAAGGAGTATGGATTTTTCACTGTCTATTCCTTGGAAACAGGCTCTCCTGGCTTGAGACACACTATATATCTTAAGAAACGCCCAGCAGAGATAACTGCCAAAGAAGTCCTTACAACACTTACTGGCTGGTCACATTACCTGAGAAATGAGGCAGGGGAAAGTTTTAACACCTTATGAATAAAGGGGACTCACCTCTGAGGTTTTCGAATGTCCCAGAGTCCCACTCCTTCCTTTGAATTGGCTGTGGCCAACAACCTGGGCTCCACAGGGTTAAACATGACACTATGAAAGGCTGATGGATAGTTTGCCAGGCAGAAGGGCTCTGTGGGAAGAAAAATTACAATCAGTTCGTTCCAGGTACCTTTGGGCCACTGGCAGGCAGATAAGCAGAAATGTGAATGTAGGTCGGAGCACTCTTTAATAACCACTCCAATGGCCTGGTGCCCCAAAACAGCACATAATCCCACCAGTAACCCCTACTCACGAGGTCCCCATGAGTCCTGTATGTAGCAAGGTAAACACATTTAACGACATTTTAAGCTATAACACCCAGAAATATATATAGTAGCTATCAGATCTTGAGACAAAACAGAAATGGTCACTAAAAATGGGAAAATAAACCATTTTACAGTAAGTAAAACTGAATTCCGCAGGAGCTGAAAAAATTCACAACCAATTACTGGTAGGATTCTTATGCTTTTAATCCAATTGTATTAGTTTTAGAAATTAAAAGTTTTTAAACTGCACACAGATTTGATGAAGATAAAACAAAACACGACAAAATTAAGACATGGTGAAATAATGGTGTGGTTTTTCTCTTCTGCTTCACAATGCTCCCTAACATCTAGCCAGTCTGTAATCAACTTCACCTAGAAACCCTGCATCATTTTACAAAAATTAGCAGGTTCCAAGTGAGGAAGAAACCACTTAGTTACCTAGCAGGATATACTCCTATGGGACCTGTTAGAGTAATACAAAGAAAGCACTTCTCAGTCTATGACCTCCATATGCAGTACCTCACAGGTCTTTGAGCAGGTAAAGCACTCAGTCATCTCCGCCATCAGGCAGTTCAAACCAAGGAGAATTTCACCTACCAAGCCCACAGTGACTTGACCACAGCTGCTACTTCCTGCTACCTTACCTACCTAACCCTAAAAACAAGCTTCTCTTATAGCCTGAACCTAAATAATGAGCACGGCCCAGAATGTAAAATGTTTAGAATATAAAAAAATTAAAAGACCCAGATCCTGCCAGACAAAGCAGGCAGGATAGTAAATTTAGGTACACAGCTGTGATCATTACAATCTGCACTAAAGGACAGGGTGAGTATGGCAGTGGCACTAAGGCTGGTACTAGAGGAAGGGGTCTTTTGAAGACAGGTAGAATTACAGAAATCTCTCTGTAGGAAATGAGCTGAGAAGATGCATTTCCTGAAGAACTTCAGAGAAAGTCAACAAAGCAACTTCTTCATTTTACACATCAGAGTCAAAGGGCACATTCAGAGGAGGCACTCACACAGACAATCCCCTTTAGAGTTTACCTGCCATCATTTTAAGATCCTATACACAGGTAATTTGAGATTCTGTGGTTCAACAAAATAACAAGCCTGAAACTAGGATGCAGGAAAGTGCGTAACACCCCCATTCTCTGTAAATAATCAAGCATAGTTACATGTCAGCACCACAACTTCTGCTCCTTGGGGCACTAAACAGCAAGGTACAAGGGTTTGTGGAGAGCCACAGGAGGGTAGAGAAGGACTGGCAAAGGTGCCTCACTCCTGAGTACTTAGGTGGAGGATAAGGCCTCCAAAGACCTCTTATGCCCCCATGTGAGTGTTTCACATTTCCTTTCCCTTGACATCACTTGCACATAGATACTGAGGTCATAAATTGGATCTTCAATGAATCTGACACCAAACTGTTCAACACAGTCCAACAGTATTTTGCACAGTGACCCTACCTCCATGGGGAGATTCCCGGATGTCCCAAATGAGAACCCGGCCATCATCTGAGGAACTGGCAAAAATGTTGTCATTCACTGGGCTCACAGACAAGCCATATACCGCATCTTCATGAGCAAACACGTCCAATGTCTCACTGCTGGGAGATAGAGAGCAAGACAGAGGCACACACATACACACAAGCATAGTGCAGAGTCCCAGCACTTCAGTACCGAGGGTGCCATCTTCTCCATTTCTAGGAGAAAGTCAACCCAGCTAAACCCAAAAAATATTATATTTCCTGAAAGGTAGGTAGTCAACTTTCAGGTTTAAGAAAAGGTACTATTAAGGAGTCTTTTTAGAGATTTTATAATTTTTGTGCTAAATAAGCATATTTAAAAGTGACTCAATAGCTGAGTTTAGTATTTTCATTTATTACAGAATTCTTCTGCTTGTGTACAGATTTGGAGGTCGTACTTGATTTCCCTTTTTTTTTTTTTTTGAGACGGAGTCTTGCTCTGTCACCCAGCGTGGAGTGCAGTGGCGCAATCTCGGCTTACTGCAAGCTCCGCCTCCCAGGTTCATGCCATTCTCTGCCTCAGCCTTCCCAAGTAACAGGGACTATAGACGCCCACCACCAGGCCCGGCTAATTTTTTTTTTTTTTGTATTTTTAGTAGAGACGGGGTTTCACCATGTTAGCCAGGATTGTCTCGATCTCCTGATCTTGTGATCCGCCTGCCTCAGCCTCCCAAAGTGCTGGGATTACAGGCGTGAGCCATAGCGCCCGGCCTGTACTTGATTTTCAAAGAGCAAGGGAAAGCTTTAGAGCAGCCAAGTCTGATGCCAACAGGGTGGAAGAGGGGTCTCCTAGCAATCTGGCATGGTGATGAAGAGCATGGCTCTGACGCCAGATAGCCTAAGTTCAGGTTCTCGTACCACTTGACCTTCTGTTATCTAACATGTCTGTGCCTCCGTTTCCTCATCTAGAATGGAGATCACAATAGTATCTCCTTAGAAAATAAGTGTGAGGATTAAATAAATTAATATGTATGAAGCATTTACAATGGTGTCTGGCACATAGTAAGAACTCAATATTAGCTATTACTGTTCTTAAATATTATGGTTCCTTCTCTTCTAAACTCTTGTTTTAAATTTTCATCTAAAACGTATACTTTCATACCAACTTTCAAATCCCTTTTTCCTTTTTAAATCAAAACTTTATTTCAAACTATTGTAGGAATATTTTTTAGAAAAGAACAGCTGGTTTCACGCTGTTTTCTTCAAAAAACAAAAACCATTTTAGTCTAAAGAAATATTTGCCTCTTCATATATGAAAAACAAAGTCAATCACCTTCACATACCACCAATCTATTTACCTTTCAACATCATGGAGGATAACTTGCTCATCATTTCCTGCAAAAGAAAAAAGCAGACATTTGATCATTCCTGCAAGGTGGTCCCTGTCCACATTACAATTTAGTATTATTAAGTTTTCAGGGAAAAAATATGAATGAAGCCAATGCTAATACAAATTAGAAGTGTTAGCTAGAAAAAAGATTTATAGAAATCATTTAAGAAGGATAGGACACTCTTACAGAGAATTTTTTAAAAATAATAGCAGCCAAGTATAACATAGTAACAGTTCCCAACATGTATTATCCAGTGGATGATGTAAAAAAAAAAAACTGTGGCTACAGCCTGGGCAACATAGCTAGACCCCATCCTATGAAAATAAAAATTAAAAAATTAGCCAGGTGGTGGCACACCCTTGAAGTCCCAGCTAATACGGAGGCTGAGGTGGGGGAAATCGCTTGAGGCCAGGAGTTCAAGGCTGCAGTGAGCTATGATTGCACTCCAGCCTGGGCAAGAGAGAGAGACTGTCTCAAAAAAAAAAGTTGGGGAAACAACACAAAACAAAACTGTGGCTCAAGGAAAACACTAAATGATCATTGGCAAATTAATTCACTAGCTTTGTTTTTTTTTTTTTTTTCAGCAGAACACTCACTAATTATGAGACCCACAATAAAATCTTTAACATTTCTATGACCCAGCTTTGTAACCTACAGAATAGTGATAATAACATCACAAAGCAATTGTGAGCATAAGAGTACAACTGTAAAAGCATTCAGAATAGGGCTGAGCACTTAATAAGCCCCCAATAAATGTTTGCTAATATTTCTATCCTCGTGCTCTTTTAAAAATTTTTTTCTTTCTTTTGAGACAGGATCTTGCTCTGTTGCCCAAGCTGGAGTGCAGTGGTGCAATCATGGTTCACTGCAGTCTCGACCTCCTGTGCTCAAGCAATCTTCCCACCTCAGCCTCCCTAGTAGCTGGAACTACAGGCATGTGTCACTATGCTTGGCTAATTAAAAAAAAAAAAAATTTTTTTTTTTTGTAGAGATCTATCATGTTTGGGTCTAACTATGTTGCCCAGGCTGGTCTCAAACTCCTGGATTCAAGCAGTCCTCCTGCCTTGGCCTTTCGAAGTGCTAGGATTATTACAAGTGTGAGCCACAATACCCAGCCACATCATCTTTCACAGCATTAAAACTTGATGACTGTGATTCCAAATGATGTGAAAGTTTTAATCTTGTATTTCTCCTTATTCTATCAAAGGATATAAATTATATTCATGATATGTGTAGTCCTGCCTTCAAATGGTTTGTATAGCAAAAAAAATTAAAACCTGAATATAAAAAGACAAAACATAAAAAAAGTCCCACTCTATGCTAAAATGCACAACCAACAATCACTTAAATAGAAAACAAAAGTAGCAGTAAAGATATGGCCCAGGGCATCTTAAACAGAGGCCTGGCTGTAAATTCTATTGTGGGTGCAAACCAATGAAATCAGTAAACCCATACTAATGCCTTCTAGGTATCAGGTAGAGTGCTAGGTCCTGGGTATATAAAAAGAATAAGATTCTACTCTGTCCTTGAGAATTCACAGTCCAATTGGACAAACAACTAATAGCAACAAGAGGGTTTGCTTTGTAGCAATATGTATCTAGCTATGGGGTCAATTATTTCCTTCATAAGCAGGGTGAAAGTACATGGAGAAGGAGACATTTGAAGAGAAACTCAAATAACTCAAAACTCCTACCAATGAAAGGCTTAGGGGAATTGGCGGGGACTGGACAATTAAGGTGGAAGAACACCATGAACAAAAGGCACAGGACAAAATAGTACCGTGCAGTGCATTCTTCAAATGACAAATAGTTTGGTGGGCTAGAGTGTTTAACTCAGGGAAGGGAGGTCAGGCCAGACAGATAGGGGTTTAGACTTTATTCTTCAGGCACTGTAGGCTCAATGGTTCACATGGTCCAGTCTTTATTTTTAAAAGTAAACTTGTGTATGAAATGAATTCAAAGGAGGATGGACAGTGATAACAGAAATCACAGAAAGCCATTGCAAAAATCCAGGCCAAACTAAAGGATGAATATGAGAGGCTTTCAAGATAGACCTGAAAGGACTTGGTGACAGACTAGATGTGGAAATGTAAGAAAGGCAGGTTTGAGAATGACTCCAAGATCATAGATAGAATGAACCATGTGAAACTGCTACTTTTTTAAGTTGAAAATGGTTAATTGTCAGCAATTTCTTAAACTTAATAGCTTATATAATTGGGTGAATGGTAATAACTGAGAAAGAAAATGCAGCAGACAAGAAGAAATTTTCCCTCAAGGGAGGACTAATGATCTTTGTTTTACATCTATTGTATTTAAATTGCTTTTGGAACACAGGTAGATATCCAGTGGGAAAATCTGCAGCTTAGAAAAGAGGTCAGAACTAGAAATGTGGGGTTGAGAAGGAGTATGGCTGATGGAAGCCATCACCAAGAGGTTGGTGTGAGCACCAGCCATTTCAATTGTACCTAACACAACATTTTTCAAACAGAAGCCATCTGTGGGTTATGACATCCATTTGAGTTATGGCCAGCATAATCTCTAAAAATGAAACAGAATAGAATAAAAAACAAAATCAGAGTATGCCACACATAGAAAAGGTTAAGTATTGTTTCAAATGTGTGTGTGTGTGTGTCTGTGTGTGTTTCTGTGTAACAGATGGCAATGTGAAAAGTTTTCTGCCAGAGAGAAATAAAGAAAAAGACAGGTGAAGAAAAGAAAAAAAAAGAGAGAGAGAGAGAGAAAAGACACACACTATCCTAATATATAATACTGCTGTAATGCAGAAAAGACAAGCGATGAGAAACCAGTAATTCCACAGCTCAATGAAATACACGAAGAAAAATAAGGAGTTATTTTCACACTCTTTTCTCTAAAATCCCAACCACAGTGACGTTCCCAAGGTAGAATCTTCCTTTTTACCTCCAGAGAACACTTTAGTGTTCCCACTGTTGAAAGCCAGGCAAAAAATGTTGGAATGGTGCTCTCCTTTCAGCTGTATGGGCTTGACCCTGGAGTGGATGGCTTGTTCCATGTGCCATAGCAGAACCCGGCGGTCATCTCCTCCTTAAGAAGGAAGTAAGAATCTGTGGTTATAACAGCTGACATCACAAGGCTGACAGATGATTTTGCCAGCCTCGAATCCCATCCTTTCTAAAACTGCACCTCCCCAACTCCATAAGATTCACATGGAGCACAAAAATCCAGAACTCTCCCTACTTCACCATCAATAGGCACATGTTCTCTAGGCCATTCATCCTCTCCCAGGAATTGCATCTTAAGCAGACATAGAAAATGAAAGGGATGAGTACTGATAATGAGATTCCTAAAGCCACCCTGTTTCTGTCTTTCCAGAGTTGTTTAAATATTTCTTCATTTGCTACCCAGAATCCCTTCATGGAAGTCCTTTTTATTTGTTTAATAAAACCTGAGATGACTTCCATAATATTTCTAGCATAATGGTTTTCAAAGCAATCTTCTTAATGTGATCTCATTGACTGTGGGACACCATACAAATGGTAACTAAGAAATCACCTGACTCTTACAGTAATAGGATCTAGACAAAATACGGCTCAGCACAGCTCTTAACTCTGTGTAACTTTGGGTCTGGGTTGGTGGTGGTGGTTGTTTTTTTCTCACTTTTACTTTTTACTTTTACTTTTCTTGCACTGACTTTTTATAAGAAGGCTATACTATTTTCCTAATAAAAATTTAATTTACAGCAGCAGCAAACCATAGCAAGCTCTATACCTCCGCCTCCCCTCCTCCATTCAATGAAAAATGCAGCCACAAATGATAGCACATCCATACAAGGGCATACTATGAAGCCATTAAGTTGTTAGATCTATATAAGAGCTAATGCAGAAAGATGTCCAAAGAAACTCGTTAAGGGGGGAAATGAGGTGTAAAACAGTATGTACATCAATATCCATTTGCATAAAACAAAATTTTTAAAAGCTCCATGACAGCAGGAACCTTGTCAGTTTTGTTCACTGGGAAATACCTGGCACATAAATGAGTGCTCCAAAGAATGAGCATTGACAGTATGCTTATACTCTTGTATCTATGCTTGTATTTGCATAGCCCTATCTAGATGGCTATAAAAGTTGTTGTTTACAGTGCCAACTATAACTGGTAGGCTGGTGTTGGGAGACTTTTTACGGTAGTAAAATATATATACATGTAACTTACCATTTTACCCATTTTCAAGTGTACAATTCAGTGCCTTTAAGTACATTTGTGCTGTTATACAGCCATTGCCATTATTCACCTTCGGAACTTTTTCATCACCCCAAACTGAAACTCTATACCCAATAAACAATAACTCCTCCCAGCGCCTAGTAGTCATTGTTCTTTTCTTTTTTTTTTGGGGATAGAGTCTCGCACTGTTGCCCAGGCTGGAGTATGGCGTGCAGTGGCACGATCTCGGCTCACTGCAACCTCCACCTCCCGGGTTCAAGTGATTCTCCTGTCTCAGTCTCCCGAGTAGCTGGGATTACAGGTGCCCGCCACCACGCCCAGCTAATTTTTTGTATTTTTAATAGAGAAGGGGTTTCACTATGTTGACCGACCAGGCTGTTCTCAAACTCCTGACCTTGTGATCCACCCGCCTCGTTCCTCCCAAAGTGCTGGGATGACAGGCGTGAACCACTACACCCAGGCAAGTAGTCACTATTCTACTTTCTGCCTCTAAGGATTTGTCTACTCTAGGAACCTCATATAAGTTGAATCACACAATATTTCTCCTCCTAGGTCTGGCTCACTCCCTTAGCATAATGTCTTCAAAGTGCATCCAGGTTGTGGCATGTATCAGAATTTCCTTGCTTTCTAAGGCTGAATGGTATTCCATCGTGTATATATATTTGTACGCATATTTTGTTTCTCCACTAATCCATCGATGAACATTTGGGTTATTTCCATCTTTTGCCTATTGTGAATAATATATGAACACGAGTGTACAAATAACTTTTTGAATCCCTCCTTTTAATTTCGGTATATACTACCGGAAAACTTTTATGTTTTAATTTTTACTTTATACCTTCCCATACTGCTTCACTTTTTGCCACAGCAGATTTCTTTTTGTAATAAAAAATAGAAGAAGATACAGAAGCCAAAAAATCATACTTATTCTACTTATTCTCCCGCTCCTAGAAAGAAATTGTCTTTGCTACTTGAATTCCTTTGTTTCTTTTTTTTTTTTTTTTTTTTGAGACGGGGTCTCACTCTGTCGCCCAGGCTGGAGTGCAGTGGCGTGATCTCAGCTCACTTGCAAGCTCTGCCTCCCGGGTTCACGCCATTCTCCTGCCTCAGCCTCCCGAGTAGCTGGAACTACAGGCGCCCGCCACCTCGCCCGGCTAGTTTTTTGTATTTTTTTTTTTAGTAGAGACGGGGTTTCACCGTGTTAGCCAGGATGGTCTCGATCTCCTGACCTCGTGATCCACCCGTCTCAGCCTCCCAAAGTGCTGTGATTACAGGCTTGAGCCACTGCGCCCGGCCAAATTCCTTTGTTTCTTGAGTTTCTTCTTCCTTCCATTGTCAGTCCAAATCAAGTTGTACACCAGACTGATGCCCTAAGTGTGGCCCACAGTGTTCTCTTTATGATAGGCCTATTTCAACTATGAGTTCACTGGCCCAGGACAGTATCAAAATTATGTATTTCTTACAAATTTACCACTCTGTAAAACATCAAGCTAAGGTCATGAAAATCATGGTTTGGGTTTCTGTCACTTTATTTTCATGAAAAATGACACAAATGGTTTTCCACACTACAAACAGACTTAGGTATGGGCACTTCAGTTCTCTATAGTCTCCACTCCTATGGTTTTCTCCCAACACTGAGGCTGTGAGTCAGGGACTTATCACTGCTTCTGCTACTATATTTTTTTAAATTAAATAAATATTTCTCTATACTCATGCCTCTAGCGAAAGCAAAAAGTTAAAAGAGAGGTGCACATGTTTCTTCTACTTGCTCATGTTTCTGACCTAATCTCCCTTAGCCTCAGTTTCACCAAACATTAAAATGGTCATCATAATAGTTCTACCCTCATTGGTTTTATAGATGATAAAGCCAAGTACAAAAGAGTAATGTGCCAACATCACACAATAAACTCATCGAGCTAAGATTCAAACACAAGCAGTAAAGACTCTGAGGCTGGGTGCGGTGGCTCAAGCCTGTAATCCCAGCACTTTGGGAGGCCGAGATGGGCGGATCATGAGGTCAGGAGATCGAGACCATCCTGGCTAACACGGTGAAACCCCGTCTCTACTAAAAAATACAAAAAAAACTAGCCGGGCGAGGTGGCGGGCGCCTGTAGTCCCAGCTACTCGGGAGGCTGAGGCAGGAGAATGGTGTAAACCCGGGAGGCGGAGCTTGCAGTGAACTGAGATCTGGCCACTGCACTCCAGCCTGGGCAACAGAGCGAGACTCCGTCTCAAAGAAAAAAAAAAAAGACTCTGTAGCCCCAACTCTTAACCACTATTCTATATTGCCTTATTGAACAAAAAATGAACCATAACTGACAAAGCAAATTCATTCTGATGGACAGTTGAAGGGATTGTCCGCCTTAGTAGCATAACTCAAATGTTAAGTAAGAATAAAGGGACCCCAGGAGTAAAAACAGAAGCTGACTTAACTCCAGCAAACTGGCCCGTGGAGTAAACTGAAGGACCAGGACAGGACTGCCTGAGTTTATAAGAATTCTTGCAGTGCACGATACTGGTAATGGCTTAATATCTAGAAGATGCAAAGAATTTCTACAAATAATTCTTAAAACTCCAATAGGAAAAGAGGCAAAGAATACAACCATTCAGAAAAGGAAATCCAAATACCAAACAGATTTTATAGAAGATCTCAAATTCTATATGTTATCAGGGAAATGTACATTATAATTTAGACAGATTCTCACAAAGTGGCACAAGGGAATGTACAAGAAAGTTCACTGAAGCACTGGTCATAATATCAAGAAAACCTATATACAACATAAATACCTAACAATTCAGGAATGGATAACTTCCACTGGAATATAAAATAGGTGGAGTCTAAACACAATGGAATATTATACAGCAGTTCAAATGAACAAGAAACATGTATACAAACATGAATAAATATTAAAAACCTAATGGTAATAAAAGCAAGTTTCAAAAGGATATGAAAGGGATAATATTTAAGCATGTATTTTTAAATATCAAAAACAATACTTCATATTGTTTATGGATAAACACACATAGTAAAAGAGGCTTTTAAGTGTATCTGTAGTGTTTCTTTAAAAAAATACAGAAGTGATTTTAGCAAGATTGTGAGATATAAGGTTAATATACAAAAGTTCATCACTTTCCTATATACCAGCAATGAATAAGCGGAATTTGAAATATAAAATATTTAGGTATAAATTTAACAAAGTTTTACAATATATAAGAAACATTTTAAAACTCTGATGAACAACAAAGAACTAAATAAATGGACAGCTATTCCTTTTTTTTTTTAAAGACGGAGTTTTGCTTTTTTTTTTTTTGCCCAGGCTAGAGTGCAATGGTGCAATCTCAGCTCACTGCAACTTCTGCCTTCCGGGTTCAAGCAATTCTCCTGCCTCAGTCTCCTGAGTAGCTGGGATTACAGGCGCATGCCACCACGCCCGGCTAATTTTGTATTTTTAGTAGAGACGGGGTTTCACCATGTTGGCCAGGCTGGTCTCGAACTCATGACCTCAGATGATCTGCCCACCTAGGCCTCCCACAGTGCTGGGATTCAAGCTTGGGCCACTGTGCCCAGCCAAGACTCAATATTTTTAAGATATCAGTTCTTCCCAACTTCATCTATGGATTCAATGCAATCCCACTCAAATTTTCAGCAAATCATTTTATGCATATCAACAAAATTATTCTAACATTTATAGGGGAGGCAAAAGGCCCATAATAGTCAACACAATTTTGAAAACCAAAGTTGAAGGACTGACATTACCTGACTTCAGGTTACTGCAAAGATACAGTAATCAAGACAGTATAATATTGTCAAACAAATACACAAATAGATCAGTGGAACAAAACAGAGAGGCCAAAAATAGACCCACATAAGTATAATCAACTGATCTTTGACCACAGAGCAAAGACAAAACAATGGAGCAAAAAGGGTCTTTTCAACAAATGGTGCTGAAACATCTCAATATCCACATGCATAAAAATGAATTTAGATAGACTTTACACCCTTCATAAAAATTAACTCAAGATTGATCATAAATCTAAATGTAAAACACAAAACTATAAAACTCCTAGAAGATAGTAGGAGAAAACCTAGATGACACCAAACGCGGGTCACGATGTGGAACAACAGGCAATCTCATTCATTGCTGGTGGGATTGCAAAATGGTACAGCCACCTTTGAAGATAGTTTGGCAGTTTCATACAAAACTAAATGTACCCTTATCATGCAATCCAGCAA
Source organism: Piliocolobus tephrosceles (assembly GCF_002776525.5). Taxonomy (NCBI): domain Eukaryota; kingdom Metazoa; phylum Chordata; class Mammalia; order Primates; family Cercopithecidae; genus Piliocolobus; species Piliocolobus tephrosceles. Next base: position 37,402,838 of record NC_045439.1, on the reverse strand, counting down.
TCATGCTCCTTGGTATTTAACCAAAGGAGTTGAAACTTAATATCTACACAAAGACCTGTACATGGATTTATTTTACAACAGTTTTATTCACAATTGCCAAAACTTGTAAGCAACCAAGATGTCCTTCGGTAGGTAAATGGATTAATCAACTGTGGTGCAATCAGACAACAGAAACTTATTCAGTCATAAAAAGAAATGAAATATCAAGCAGTGAAAAGACATGGAGAAACCTTAAGTACACATTACAAAATGAAAAAAGCCAAACTGAAAAGGCTACAGACTGTATGACTTCAACTCTATGATATTCTGGAAAAGACAAAATCATGGAGACAACAAAAAGATCAGTAATTGCCAGGGCTTGGAGGCAGGGGTTGAATATATGGAGCAGAGAAGATTTTTAGGGCAGTAAAAATCCTCTATGATATTGTAATGATGGATGCATGTCATTACATTTGTCCAAACCCATAGAATATACAACACCCAAAGTGAACCCTAAGTTTCATTTTTTGAACATTGGGACTCTGGGTGTTTATGATGTATCAGCATATGTTTATCAATTTTAACAAATTTACCACTCTGGTGGAAGATGTTGACAATGGAGGAGGCTATGCAGGTGTGGGAATAAGGGGTACATGGAAAACCTCTGTACCTTTCTCTTAATTTTACTGTGAACCTGAAACTTCTCTAAAATAAATAAAGTCTTAAAAACAAAACATCATAAGTAAATCCTTCTACCAGTAATAATAGATTGGAAGTAAATTTAACAAATTATCAACATTTTGTCAAATCCGATTGGTATCTCTCTACTTTGTTTAAATATTTCATGATATTAAGGAAGTATTGTTACATCTCTTAGGTATTATTAATGCTGCTATGGTTATGTTAAAAAAGAAAAAATTCCTCATCAATTAGAGATGCATACTGAGGTGGGTGAAATGGAGTATGTCTGGAATTTCCTTTAAAACATTCCAGAAAAAAAAAGTAGAGGGATAGATTATTAATAAAATATGGACAACTGCTGTAGATACATACACTGTACTATTCTACTTTTGTGTATGCTTGAACAAAAAAATTTTTTTTTTTCTCACTCTGTCGCCCAGGCTGGAGTGCAATGGCATGATCTCAGCTCACTGCAGCCTCCACCTCCCAGGTTCAACTGATTATCCTGCCTCGGCTCCTGAGTAGCTGGGACTACAGGTGAGCACCACGACACCCAGCTAATTTTTGTATTTTTTTCAAGAGACAGGGTTTCACCATGTTGCCCAGGCTGGTCTCCAACTCCTGACTTCAAGTGATCTACCTGCCTTGGCCTCCCAAAGTGCTGGGATTACAGGCGTGAGCCCAGCTGGACGTTTCCATAATAAAGAGTTTTGGATTACGTTTAATGTTCATGATAGAAAAAGAAAAAAGAAAACAAGACTCTGCAGGATGGGCTGGGATACTCATGGCTCACTAAGACCTACAGCACAGTCTCTCCTAAATTGAAGCAGCTTACGTAAAAACAGAATATTGTGCGCCTGTAGTCCCAGTTACTGGGGAGCATGAGGCAGGAGAATCGCTTGAACCCTGGAGGCAGAGGTTGCAGTGAGCAGAGATCTTGCCACGGCACTCCAACCTGGGTGAAAGAGCAAGACTTGATCTCAAAACAAACAACAACAACGAAAACAAAAACAGAGTATCTGCTAGGCCCAGTGTCTCATGCCAGCACTTTGGGAGGTCGAGGTAGGAGGATCTATAATCCCAGCAGATCTTCGGGAGGTCATGCCAGCACTTTGGGAGGTCGAGGTGGGAGAATCACCTGAGCTGAGGAGTTGGAGATCAGCCTGGGCAACATAGTGAGACCTTGTCTCTACTAAAAGAAAAAAAAAAAGAAACCAGAATATCTATATGTTTGTGTCCAACTCATAACCATTCTCAGCCTAAGGTCTCCACCCATCACCCAGACAGCAATAATCTTTGTGTTCATTCTAGGCATTTATAGGATGATTTCATTTTGCCAAGTACTCAGTAATTTAAAATTCATAGCTATTTGTTAAATGTCTTGGGATCACTTTAAATGATGTGTCCTTAGTAACTAACACGATGATGACAGTCAAAGTCCATGGGAGATTGGAATCACCGAGGCAAAACTTATCGCTGTGATGGGGCCTGCTTCTTGACTTTGCCCTCAAGGTTAGCATCAGAAGATGTAAGCTAAACACACCCCCTTACCCCACTCAACTTCTCATTCCTTTAGGCAAGGTATTAAGATCCCTATGCAAAGACGGCACTTTTCAAGTATGCGCTGGCAGAAAAACAACCAGTACAAATTAAGGCATAATGTGAAACCGTTAGGCTGCTTTTCAGCCAGCAGAGGGAGCTAAACAAACAGCTGTGCCCAAGCCTCTGACTCAACAAAGCAGAGGAGGGCTGGTGAAGCAAGGGAAAATCAGTTCAGACGCAAAAGAAGCTCTACAGTTGTCTCCCTTAATCACCCCATCAGTTCAGAAAGGCAGAGATTTATTGTTTAGTTCCACAGAGAGAGACTGACCTGCAAATAATCCAAGTGAAGAATATTTAGGATCATTTCAGACCATTTAAGCCAGCCCCATGGGCCTGGCAGTTGGATGAGAATGGGGTCAGCCTCAGGAGAGGGAGCCCAGCCCCAACCTCTCTGGGGCACCAGAGGTGGAGCACAGAGACTTCTTAGGAAGGCTAGACCTTCCCTTTCTTCTCAGTGCCAGTGCCAGGCAAAGACAAGCAGAGGCCAGGCCTTCTAAGCCTGGTTTTCTCACAATTGCTTACCTTCGACTCATCTGAGAACCCCAAGAAAACACAACTACATACTCTGATTTTGGTTTTTTGGGTTTGTTTCATTCTGCACTAAAATCACTAATTCATCAAAAAATGTACCATAATCACATTGTGGCAGCAGCTTTGTAGTTACAGAAACCCTTTATTCTTAAAGAGTACCCTTTCCCAAAGGGTCCCAAGCTATAAGCAGAAACTAAGCAAGCCCTTACAACACACTATAACAAAAGTAATTATTTAACATTCTTCTTATTTTATTGCTCAGAAAAGCTGAGGTAAGGATTTGCTTTGGGTTTCCTCAAAAGCCCGCCAAGCATAGGACTGAGAAAGCAGTCTGAAATTCTGGATCGAATGTTCCTGGAACTGATAATTGTTCGAAGAGCAAAAGAATAATAATTTAAATGTCCATCAATAGAAGTCTGGTTAAAATTATTGTTTAGTAAAATAAGCCAGACACAAAAGGACAAATATTGTATGATTCCACTTATGTGAGGAATACTCAAATCAGAGACAAAGTAGAACGGCAGTGGCCGGGGCTGGGTGAAAAGAGGAATGGGGAGTTATTAGTTTAATGGGTAGTTTCTGTTGTGCAAAATGAAAAATTCTAAAGATGGATGTGGTGATGGTTGCACAACATGAATGTAATTAATACCACCGAACAGTAAGTACACTTAAAAATGGTTAAAATGGTAAATTTTATGTTGTATATATTTCACAATAAAAAAACGCAAGAAAGTTTACTATTTATATATGTACAATGCAGCCTAAATAAATAAATAAAAGCATGAGGCAGCTCTGTTTATACTCACATGGAACAATTTCTAAAATATAAAGTATTAGTGACTGTATTAATTGTTCAAAACATTCTTTTAACAAGTAACACAAGGGGATTAGATACAGAACTTGGGGTTTCATCTTTGAGAGGCAGCAAATATGGTGCTATAGAAGGATACAGGAAGTGCAAGCTCTGGAATAAAAGTACCTGATTCAAATCTTGGTTTCACCATTTATGTGTCCTGGTTATTCTACTCCTCTACCCTAATTTTTTTATTGTAAAATGGAGAAAATACCAAATATTTCCCAGGCTTGTTGTGTATTGTGAGATAATGTCTGTAAAAGCATTTAGCCTAGTGTGATATACATTAGGTGCACACAGCTCTCAAAATGTCGTTGTGTCCCTAAAGTATCACCCATGAATTTGTCCTAATTTTTCAAACCTTGTTTTAGGTAGCATTAAGAATATGAATAGTATGATACAATTACACAAAAACATACACAAATTTATACATACAAAGACAGATGCAAAATGGTTGGCAGAGGTCATCTCTTGCAGATAGCAATTTTACTTAATACCCTTTTATATTGCTGAAGTTTTTTCTTTCTTTTTTTTTTTTAACTGTAAAGACCAAAGGAAAATCATTCAGCCTGGCTTTCTTCTCAGCCCATTTATTCCTCTTCAGTGAGTGTACTGTGTAAGACCAAACCTCCTTTTGTGTTAACTATACCTCTCCTAAGCTCCAAGAAGCTGCAGCGCATTACAGAGGCACAGTCTGTGTGACACATAGCCCAGCTACGTCAGTGGATGGAAAATAAGTCTGTTTTGTTATTTTTCCAAAGTTGAAAATAACTGACATTCGTATAGAAATTCAATCACATACATACCCATTTTATCCTTGGTTGTGAGGTAAGGATTATGTGAGCCCTTTTTCTAGACACATATCAGAGATTATAAAATGACTTGCTAATAATCCAAAGAGCTGGGCCTGGAGCCTAAAACTAAGTTGTATCCATTCCACCAACATGCAGAGGACAGAACAGCACCTAGCATTCCAAATAAGGAACGTTCTGGAGCTTTACACAAGGAAGAAAAGCACTTTCCAGTCTTTTTTTTTTTTTTTCATTTTAATGATTTTACCCGTTTTTAAGTATAGAGTTTTGCGGCATTAACTACATTCACATTTTCACATTGTTGTGCAACCATCACCACACTTTATTTCCAGAACTACCCCTTCCCGCTGACAACTGCCATTCTCCCTCTAGACACCCACCATTCACTTAGCACAATGTCTTCAAGGTTTATCCACGTTGTAGTGTGTGTCAATTTCATTCCTTTGTAAGGCTGAATAATAATATTTCATTGCATGTATAGACTACACTTTGTTTATCTATTCATCCATTGATGGACCCTTGGGTTGCTTCTACCTTTCAGTTATTGTGAATAATGCCACTCTGAACATTAGTGTACAAATATCTATTTGAGCCCCTACTTTAAATTCTTTTGGGTATATAACCAGAAGTGAAATTGCTGGATCCATATGGTAATTCTGTTTTTAACTTTTTGAGGAATTGCCATACTGTTTTCCACAGTGGTTGTCCCATTTTATATTCTCATCAACAATGCACAACAGTTCCAATTTCTCCATATCCTTGCCAACTCTTTTTATTCTTTGCTTTTTTGGATAACAGTCATCCTAATGGGTGTGAAATGTTTGCTGGCCTTTTTAACCTTCAAATAATAGCCTAAAATAACTCTCAAGTCCTTACTAAATATCTTGGAGCACATCATTCTACAAACAGTTTATCTTTCTTCATGAGTACCTACCCTGAAATTCAGTTACCATTTTTCTATTCACTCACCCCATCCACCCCAAAAAAGTTTTCTGTAGTTTATTTATCTCCTATTGTTTTGCATTTCACTGCCTGAAGGAACTAACATCATATATAAATTCTGGAAATTTTATATTCATTCTCTCTTCAAATCACTTACAAAAACATTAAGAGCACTAAGCTCTATTTACTCAAGTCAGCCACTTCTGTGATTAGACCTATTTTAGAGGTGGATATAATGTGGGGCAGCATAGCACAGCACAGCATTCAAACCCATAGGCTTAGTCTCCATGTAGTAAGACACAGGAAAGAATAATAAGAAAAAACCCACAGGATTAGGATACACAAACACAGGTTCAACTCTCAATGTTGCCAGCACCTACTAGCTGTGTGCCTTTAGATAGGTTACTTAACTTCTCTAAATTATAGTCCTTCCATCTGTAAAACTGAGAAAACAACACTACCTATTTCACAGTATTACCTTTAGGATTAATGAGATAGATCTGTGTGAAAGACTTGGACCAGTGCCTGATACATATTAAGAGCTAGATAAATGTCAGCTAATTATTATGCTATTTGAACTCAAACAACAACTAACATCAGTTAAGTTTACTCTGGGTCAGGGACTATCCTAAGGGTCTTATATGTAGTGGCTCTTCCAATCCTTTAAACAACCCCACGAAGTAGGAATTCACATGAAACTACAGAAAAGCTACATAATATGAAGGGGTACACAGCTACCAAGAGTCATTGTTGGGATATGAATCTAGGTAATGTGGCTCCAGAAACCATGCTCCTTACCATGATGCAATCCAGCCTCGCAAAGAGGCCAGGCAGCAAAGTAAATGAATCAGACTTGCCAGATTAAGTGACAGACTGAAGAATGTATCTGTATTTTTAAAAGATAAGCCACCATTCACCTCTAGCCAGTTGTTGCCATAGAGAAATACAGACTCAAGGTTGTCAGATCTCCCAATTTTTGGCCCATGGATAGTTAAGGTTGAGTGATTTGCCCAAGGTCACAAAACTGCTGTTCAATGGCACTTCCCAAATCGAAACCAGTAGGCAGGGAAGAGGGAGGGGTACAGGCAGGTCTGGAGAGATAGGAGAGGTGGTGTCACACGTATGTTGCTCTTCACTACAGAAGTATCTATAGAAGGGATAACATCTACAGGCATTACTTTTACTGACACCCTGTCTTTACCTAGTACCCTTCTGCTAAAAGCTGAGTCCACTTATCTACCTGTTATCTCATTTTTCCATGTCTCTAATGAGGTAAGTAGAACAGAAACATTGTCCCCATTTTAAACATGTTAAAAGTGAGGTCCTGGCTTGCCTTAGCTCCTAGCTAGAAGTACTTTACATTAAATAGGAAGTATTAAAGCAGCAGTAATATCCTAACTAGACAGTTAGAGCCTCATAAAATGAAATGGTTTCTCCAAAATCAGATGACTAATAGCAGTCGAATTTAATCAAGTTAGGGTTTTGAAATATTAACCCTAGACAATGTCTCTAATTCCTGATCAGAAACAGAGAAAGAAATCCACAAATATTCAAATATCCCTTTCTTCTTATACCAGAGTCACAGAGTAGAGATGTAAGGCACCTAAGAGTTCATCTTTGAACATCCCCATTTTGCCAGTGAGGAAACTGAAGCACAAAGAGGTTAGACTCACCTATCCAAGAGCACACCACTAGTTACAAGCAGAGTCGGATTCAAATCCAAGATGTTTGAGTCCAAAGCCCCTGCTCTTCCTAAAGTGTGGTAAACAAAGGCCACTGGATGATTTTAGGCAGAAATGATCTTAATAATTACGTATTTTAAGGTGTACTAGAAAAAAACAACTAGCACATAAAACCCGTGACTTAGTAGACTTTATAGTAATATCAAGTTTCCTTTCAAGTACTGTTTATAAGGAAAATCAACTTAGAAAAAAATGTTAATAGCACAGGTGATACTCCTTAAATATAACAAAAGTCAAAAACGTGGGGCTCAAACTTCTGAAATTTAGAGAAAGGCACATTTACGACCTCCTTAAGAGAGGGACTCTAAATCAGAGGCTGCAATTTGATATACATCCAAATGCAAATAGGGTTAACTAGGGAATAATCTCAAAAGGAATTAGGAGAATGTGACTGTTTTAACAAAGAAAGTTACAACCTAATCAGTTGCACTGTAATCAGTCTAAAGGAAGACTACAAAATGGCCAAAGCTTTAAAATATTCAGACTCACTAGTAATCAAGGCCAGTTGTATGAGAAGTTATAATACACTTTTTAGATGATGCCAATATTCTGACTGAATTGGTTAAGATAAAACAATGCCCATCTGTAGCCACGATGCAGTCTCATAATACATTGGTACAAATAAGTTGGTTTAACCATCTTGGAGGACAATTGGGTGATTGGGTGATATATATCAAATGTATCTTAAAAATATAAAGAATATTCATACCCATTGACTCAGAATTCCACTTCTAAAGATATTATTCTAAGGGAAAATATTTTTGCTCTTGAATTTAGCTACAAGGATTGTGATAAAAGCAAAAAAATAAATAGAAGAAACAAGACAGAATTGGTTAAATTCTGATATAGACACTTGAAAGGATACGATGTCATAATATCATGCTTCAGAACAGTTGTTCTCAAAGTGTGTTCCATGGACCCCAGAAGGTCTGCAAAGTCAAAACTCTTTTCGCAATAACACTACAATGTTATCTGCCTTTTTCACTGTGTTGAAACTGTACTGACAATGCAAAAGCAATGGTGGGTAAAACCACTGGTGCCTTGGCACTAGGGCAGTGACAGCAAATTGTACTATTCATCAGTGTATTCTTTAACTGCCACTCATTCACAATAAGACACAAATGCCACATTCACTGAGGTGTGCTTTGATGAAGCAGTAAAAATAATTGTATCAAATTTCAACCAGAGTACACATCTAAATACTTTGTATGACAAAATGGAAAGTACACATAAAACACTTCTACTGCACACTGAAAAACAATACCTATTTTGTGAAAAAGTATGTATGAGATAGTTTGCGTTGTGAGCTGAACTGGCTGCTTTTTTCACGAATAACATTTTACTTGAAATTACTGAAAAACTATGGTTATTCAGACTTGGGTATCTGGTAATATTTTCTCAAAAATGAGTAAGACGAGCCTGTCACTTCAAGGAAAATAATTGGCAGTATTTGAGGCCAATGATAAAATTCAAGCTTTCAAGTAAAAATAAAAATTTTGGAAAAATTGTATTCACCATGGTGAACATAACTACTTTCCGATACATAGAGGCTTTTCTGATGAGACTGGTGGTAATGTCAACAGATGTGACTTTTTAAAATATACAATGAAATGTGTCAAGATTTGGAAAATCTGAAAAACTCAGTTAACCAGTATTTTCCAAATGATCAATGTATGATGTTATAAAACGATGCATGGGAGGAAGGACCCAAAGTTTAAGACAGATTAATGGATTTTAATGTAACAATGGCTATGACAAATTATTTGATACGGTTTTATATTCTACATTGCAACTAATCTTTAAGAAACTTCCACTTGTTGAGTTTTGATACGGTATTAAGGAAGAATACACAGTTATCTAAGTCATTAACATACTCTTCAAAGTATACTTCAAAGTATACAACCAATCCATAACGGTTGTTTAAATTAGGAATGGGTGGGAGGCCTATCTTATAAGTACCATATGCTGATGACTTGTATGATTTCAACAGGCAATTCTCCATAGTAAAGGATGGAACTAGTGACATGTCCAAGAATAAAAGTTCCTCAAATAGAGCTGGGTGATACTAAAAACGGGTTCTTAGGCCCTCAACACCAGGAAGGAAAGTTATTAAGCTAGTGGACAATGCATTGCCAGGTACTTCCAGATCACAGATTGTCTTCATCTCCAGTCTTACCTCTTCTGCCATAGAGGACTAACCTGGACATTACGCTCTCCTGATTACATCAAATACTCTTCATCCATTCTATGAGCAATTTCTGATTATTCCTTTTTTAGTTTTGTACATAAGAACACTTCCTGCCTGGACTTTTGCAAAATTCCTTGTATACACAAAATTAACAACATAATAAAGCTTTCTTGTCTCTTTTTTGACAATTCCAAAAAGACTGAATCAGTGAAGGCCCTAACACTTCTAGGAATGCACACTACACCCAGCCACCCACCAGCAGATTTAAACAAAGTAGTCAACTCTGAGACTAAATCAGGGGCTAGCTGCCAAACACTCAAACATCACTTGTTTCTCGCCAGTACAGTAACCCCCTTTGCCCATGATTTCACTCTCTAGTTTCAGTTACCGGAAGTCAACCAGGGTCTGAAAATATTACAGTCAAGATATTTTGAGAGAGAGACACCACATTCACATAACTTTTATTACAGTATAACATTGTAAATGTTCTACTTTATTACTATTGTTGTTAATGTATTACTGTGCCTAATTTACAAATTAAATTTTATCATAAGTATGTGTACATAAGAAAAAACATAGTATACATAGGGTTCAGTACCATCTGCAGTTGCAGGCATCCATAGCGGGGCTTGAAACTCATCCCCCACAGATGAGGAGGGACTACTGTACGTCTAAGGCAAAGCACACACTTGAGTCATCTGTGGCAGCAAGTGATATAAATGAGGTATCTGTGCTAAGCCATCAACATAGTCAAGACACCTATTTAAAAAAAAAGGAACATAGCAATCCTCAAAGGTTCCAATTAGTCACTTAGCTTTAACTTGTAACACCAAGATACAACTGGAATTTAGATATAAGACTTGAATGGAAATTCAGAATGGGGGAAGTTGTGTAACATGATTTTGACAGGCATCTGGATTTGCAAAGAATTCCTCCTTCTGAGTAACGTTCTTGGAAGGAAACAAAGACTTTCCAAAGTAAGGAACTATAGCTCAGCAGGCTGAGAATTAAAACTGGAGACTCAACCAGAGTGACAGTTGGCCTCCACCCTGAAAAATCTCTACCTACTCATCTGTAAAATAATAGGGCATCACCAATTTAATCAAAACCATGTTCACAGGCAATGAAACTGCAGATAGAATGTACTGGAAGAGTAAGCCACTTAGGAGTTTAACACTTTACTTGAGCAAGTCCTTTATAAATGCAGAACCTTGTAACTTTCCCTTTTGAGGGAAAAGGTCAGAAGACCCAGAGTTTAATCCTGATTGTACTACTCACCAGCTGTAACCTACTGAGCAAATCACTTTACCTCTTTGCTCCTTTGTTTACTTAGATGTAAAATTAAAGACTTCTATTAGATGATTATTAGTCCTTTCCAGCAACAAAATTCTATGATTCTACAGAGACATCAGAAGCATAAGATCACAAATAAGAGTGGTGAAAACAGGACTCCAACTAGATCACTTAAACATTTCACAACATGAAAGACATTCTAGGGCCAGGCACAGTGGTTCATGCCTGTAATCCCAGCACTCTGGTGGTTGAGGTGGGTGGATTGTTTGAGTCCAAGAGTTCAAAATCAGCCTGTGCAACGTGGTGAGACCCCCGTCTTTAGAAAAAATAAACTTAAAAAGTTAGTCAGGTGTGGTGGCACATGCTTGTACTCCCAGCTACTCCAGAGGTTGAGGTGGGAGGATCACTTGAGCCAAGGAGGTGGAGGCTGCAGTGAGCTGTGATCACACCACTGTACCCCAGCCTGGGCAACAGAGCATAACCCTGTCTCAAAAAAGGAAAGAAACAGAAATAGAGAGAGAGAGAAAGAAGAAAACAAGAAAGACTTTCTGTCCAGGTGCAGTGGTTCACACTTGTAATCCCAACACTTTGGGAGGCAGGGTGGGAAGATCGCTTGAGGCCAGGAGTTCAAGACCAGCCTGGGCAACATAGAGATTAAAATTAGCTGGACATGGTGATGCACATCTATAGTCCTAGCTACTTGGGAGGCTGAGGCAGGAGGATCAATGAAGCCTAGGAGGTTGAAGCTTCAGTTAGCTATGATCATGCCACTGCACTTTATCCTGAACAACAAAGCAAGACTCTGTCTCACAAGAAAGAAAAGAAAAAAAAGAAAAGCCAGCTTGGGCACAGTGCCTCATGTCTGTAATCCCAGTACTTTGGGAGGCTGAGGCAGGTGAATCACTTGAGGCCAGGGGCTCAAGACCAGCCTGACCAAAATGGTGAAACCCTGTCTCTACTAAAAACACTAAAAAATTAGCTGGAGAATGGCTTGAACCCGGGAGGTGGAGGCTGCAGTGAGCTGAGATCACGCCACTGCACTACAGCCTGTCAGCGCCACTGACAGAGTGAATAAGACCCTGTCTCAAAAAAAAAAAAGAGAGAAAAGAGAAAAGGAGAAGGAAGGGAAGGAGGAGGGAGGGATGGAAAGGGAAACAAAGGAGAAAGAGAAGGTAGGAAAGAAGGGAGGGAGGGAGAAAAAGGGAAGGAAGGAAGGAAGGAAGGAAGGAAGGAAGGAAGGAAGGAAGGA
>NC_045439.1:37383128-37390956 GCF_002776525.5 Piliocolobus tephrosceles | reverse complement strand
GGAAGGAAGGAAGGAAGGAAGGAAGGAAGGAAGGAAGGAAGGAAGGAAGAAGACAGAGAGGCCGGGTGCAGTGGCTCACGCCTCTAATCCTAGCACATTGGGAGGCCGAGCTCAGGGGTTTGAGCCTGGGCAATGTAGAGAGACCCCATCTCTACTAAAACTACAACAAATTAGCTGGGCATGGTGGTGCACACCTATAATCTCAGCTACTTGGGAAGCTGAGGCACCAGAATCGCTTGAACTAGGGAGGCAGAGGTTGCAGTGAGTCAAGAGAGCATCACTGCACTCCAGCCTGGGTGACAGAATGAAACGCTGTCTTAAAAAAAAAAAAAAAAAAGAGAGAGAGAGAGGGGGGACAGAGAAAGACATTCGACAGCCATATACCTGAAAAACTACAATTCCTGAAAATTCTTCTCAAGGCCACTTGAGGGCACCAACTTTTACTCCAAATATACTCTGGTGCTGGACAGCTATCCCAAAAAATTAAGCCTATAACATTTTTATCTTGCTTATTTAGTTATTTTTTATCATTCATATTTTACAGATAATTGTAACATGGTTTTAATATCAATATCACATCTACTTTTAGTTAAACACTCCTCAGAAAAAACTTCAATTCAGTGGAGAATCATTCCTCAAAATACCTTTCTCAAAATCAACTCTACAAAGAACAACAACCCATTGGAAGACTGTTAAAAAAAAAAAAAAAAAAGCACAAGTAAACAGTATAATAAGAACTATAAGATGATGTATATAGAAAGGATGGAGTAACATAAGGCTCTGGACCTGGCATGTTCATAATGGTTTTGGCCTTTTTTGTCTCCTTTCTAATAAAAAGGCAAGTGACTAACCACTCTGCTTCTCAGCCTCTATCTGGTACCTTAAAAGTGGCAACTGAGGCCAGGAGTGGTGGTTCACGCCTGTAATCCCAGAACTTTGAGAGGCCAAGGCGGGCGGATCACCCCCGCCTAGGGACTGAACTCCTTCAATGACCAGCCTGGCCAACATGGGGAAACCCCATCTTTACTAAAAGTACAAAAATTAGCCAGGCGTGGAGGCAGGAGAATCACTTGAACCCAGGAAGTGAAGATTGCAGTGAGCTGAGATCATGCTACTGCACTCCAGCCTGGGCCACAGAGCGAGACTCCATCTCAAATTAAAAAAAAAAAAAAAAAAAAAAAAAAAAAGTGGAAGCTGAAAGACCTGAAGTAGGGAGAATGGATGCTTAAAGGCTTTTCTCCTAGAGGCATCCCATGGTGAAAGTGAGGAACTAAGAGACTGGGGCTTTGGTTTTACTTGCACACCAGACAGCTCAATGATTGTAAGTAGGTGACCATATAACTTATCCTTTAAACTAGGACCTTTTTAAGAATGAAAGGAACACTAATAATTACACTGGGACAATGGGGGAGTTTCAGATGATCCCAAGTAAATCAGGATATATGATTGGCTTGGTTATGAAGGATCCCAACAGTCAACAAGGCAGGCAGGGGACGTAGAGTTACCTAGTGAACCTTATAAGGTAATCTTACCTCATCTTATCAACTGGCAGAAGCCCCAGCAGAGGCAGAAGGGAATACGGGAATCAGTCCTCCTGCCAACATTATCTCTGCTATGTGGATCCATTATAAACCTGTCAATTTCCTCAGATGCCATTTTCTCAATGACTCCTACATAATCCCAGCCCTCTGGAATATAACTTTCATTTTTTAAACTGGCCCTAATAGGAAAACAGTACTAGAGCACATGGACTTGATCTATGAATTATCAACTCTGCATCCCGAGAGGTATATGATAGAATTTCTGGTATTCTGGCCAGGCATGGTGGCTCACATCTGTAATCCCAGCACCTTGGAAGGCCAAGGCAGGAGGATCACTTGGGCCCAGTAATTCAAGACCAGCCTGGGCAACATAGTGAGACCCTGTCTCTACAGAAAAATTTAAAAATTAGCTGGGCTCGATGGTGCATGCCAGCAGTCCCAGCTACTTGGGAGGCTGAGGTGGGAAGATCACTTAAGCATGGAAGGTCGAAGTTGCAGTGAGCCGTAACTGCCATTGCACTCTGGTCTGAGCAACAGAGCATCATCCTGTCTCAAAAAAAAGAAAAAAAGAAAAAGAAAAAGAAAAAGAAAAGAAAAAAAAATATCTGGTATTCAACACTGCAAGGAATGAATGAAGTGGCAGGGAAAGTGAACATGAAGGCATGGGAAGATCAGGTAACTAAAGTGACAAACGACTATTGTCAAGTCTTTCCCTAAATCTCCGATTTAAGAAAACTGACAGGAAGAGCAAACTAAGTCCAAGACCAGAACCAATGCAGCAATCTTCCTTTTCAACCATTCAGTGAATGACCATGAAAGTGAAATGCCTTCTTTTCCACAAAAGCAGAGTGAAGCTGTGGTGACAGAAGTAAATTTTACTTACAAAAACACTATGCTTCAAGCTCATTAAGGATTAAACAGGCTTATCATCTGGTCTAGCAGTTACACCTCCCTTTATGATACTGTGTGCGTGAAAAAGTGCTTCCACACTAGCGCTCTCTGGGCAAATCAGCCCATATTAGGTTTACACTTTCTTCCTTCCAAAAAGCACTTTCTCCTGAAGCACAGTATTCATCTGTGCCCCAGACAGGTATTTTTTCCCCATGTATAACTATATGAGAAAAGGCACCTATTTGTTGACTGAAATTCAGCCAAATATAATCATTCAGCATGGCTTGGACAGATATTAAACTCAAATTACAGGCTCAGTAAATACATATATATTGTTTTTACTTTTAGTTGGGCTAACAGACAAGAGAAACCAACTTGATAACTAGAGTATACCTACTCCTAATTAGACTAAAGTAGGGAGTTAAACCCAGTGGGAGTTACTCACATGGTTTATGTATGGAATACACAGAGTGTGAGGGAGAAGGAGACTTTAGATGACTGCAAACATCAGAATATAGGTGGGGTGAGTGCTAGCACCAAGAGTGATCTGCTTGAGGAGTAAGTACTGTGGCTGTGATGAGAATCCTGCTTACTGGCTCCAAGCCCACTCCCATCTTCGCAATCCCACCCATCTTCCTCCATTTACATATACAAGCGAAAAACTGCAGAGAGCAAAATATAAGAGTGATAACATCAAGAGAGGAGAATGAAGGAGAAAAAAATCAGATCCTTTAAAAATGTATATAACATTGTAAAAATTTCAAAGCAGTTAGCATGTCTCAGAAAATATTCTGAGCCCAGCCTGGAAATCTAGCTCCATCATAAAGGGGAACTTTCATAAGTTACCTAACTTCTGTAAGCCTCAGTTCCCTCATATTTAATATAAGGATAATAATACTACCCTAACTTACAAAAGATTCTTTTAAGTGTTACATATGCCTGGCACATGAAATGCCCTCAAATAACATTTGATAAATAAATGACACCAAATATTAGCTATTTAGAAAATCTGTTAAATTTTTTTTTTTTTTTTTTTTTTTTTTTTTTTTACAAACAGCAATGTCTCAGTTGAACATTGGGTGAGGCATTCCTTAATTTGGTAGGCATTGGGGAGTGCTGTAGATCAGCAGGGGATGTGAAACAATTAGTTACATTTTGGGAAGCTTATAATGGCAGTGGCGACTAATAAGAACTAAAACTGAAAAACAAAAACTTGAAAAGCAGTTACAGGAACCAAATTTTCTATAAAGTAATGGATCATGGTAATAAAAAAATCATTTTTTCACCCCTAGAATTACATTTCACTTCATTTTTTTATGACTAGTCAAGTGAAGGAATAGGAGTGGAGAAGGAACAAAGAAATCTGTAACTGGTTGTGATCAATTAGCTGTAAGCACCATTGCATTCGGACTGGCCATATTTCACTTCATTTTAACCACAAATAATGAATTCTAGTATCTATTTTTCCACTAATGCATTGCCTGTTCTCTGGATTATAGAATTCTCAGCAGTAATTTATCAATGTCCTTTCTTGATTCTTTAGCACTCACTTATGACAATTAATACAAAACCTTCAAATCTCCTTGCCTTTCTACACTACAGGTAACACTGGCTATTTTCCAAGTGGCAAATGAGACATGTAAAGTGCTTAGCAGAAGGCCTGGCATATGTTACAAGCTAAAAGTTAAATAATGATTTTCATTGTTATTAAGATTACAGGGGCACAAGGCCAGGCGCGGTGGCTTACGCCTGTAATCCCAACACGTTGGGAGGCCGAGGCAGGTGGATCACGACATCAGGAGATTGAGACCATTCTGGCTAACACAGTGAAACTCCGTCTCTACTAAAAATACAAAAAATTAGCCAGGCGTGGTGGCGGGTGCCTGTAGTCCCAGCTACTTGGGAGGCTGAGGCAGAAGAATGGCGTGAACCCGGGACATGGAGCTTGCAGTGAGCCCAGATCTCACGGCGCCACTGCACTTCATCCAGACTGGGCGACAGAGCGAGACTCCGTCTCAAAACAAACAAACAAACAAAAACAAAAAACAAAAAAAAAGATTAAAGGGGCACAAAATGGGTACTCAATAAATATTTTAATGAGTAAATAAACATAAGTAAAACAAGTTAACCTTATTTACAGCAAAACACAGAGATATAATTTATCATTTAAGAGAAGCAACCAGAGTTGTACACGTGCTCCAGAAATTGCTAACATTCAGCTTTCAATTCTTTAGGACAGATCCAGAAAATGTGACCTGCCTACAGAGGGAAAAGAGAGAAACAGCACCTGCCTGGGAGCAATGAGTCCTACTTAGAGTCCCGAGAGCCAGAGACAATGCAGACAGCTCTGGGCAAGTCACCTGTCTAGATCTCAGCTCCCGTTCCCGTAAAATGAAAACCCTTCCATTTCTCTGATTCAATGCAGAAAAGAGAAGATATAAAAGGGTTACCTAATGCAGTATTTCACAAACTTCAGTCTTGATTATCTTTTCATTTTTGCCATATCCACATAACACCTTTATTGTTTTTCTTTAAATTGACTTGCATAATGATGGCTCACTGCAGCCTTGACCTTCCGGGCTCAAGCAATCCTCCCACCTCAGCCTCCAACATAGCTGGGACTAAAGGCACATGCCACCATACCCAGCTAGTTTTAAAATTTTTGGTAGAGATAGGGTCTCGCTATGTTGACCAGGCTGATCTCTAAGTCCTGGGCTCAAGTGATCCTCCTGCCTCTGCCTCCCAAAGTGCTGGGATTATAGGTGTGAGCTACTGCACCTGGTCTTAATTTACTTAAAAATTTAACCTCACTTTAAGTAATAAAACCGTTAAAAATATTTTACGGTTTTAGTTAATTATTTTTCTTTTTCTTTTTCTTTTTTTTTTTTTTTTTGAGACAGAGTCTCGCTCTGTCGCCCAGGCTGGAGTGCAGTGGCGGGATCTCAGCTCACTGCAAGCTCCGCCTCCCAGGTTCACGCCACTCTCCTGCCTCAGCCTTCCGAGTAGCTGGGACCACCAGCGCCCGCCACGTCGCCCGGCTAGTTTCTTGTATTTTTTAGTAGAGACGGGGTTTCACCGTGTTAGCCAGGACGGTCTCGATCTCCTGACCTCGTGATCCACCCGTCTTGGCCTCCCAAAGTGCTGGGATTACAGGCTTGAGCCACCGCGCCCGGCCCCTAGTTAATTTTTCTAATGCGTCTAAAGGTAAATTACCAAACTTTACATATTCACTCAAAGATTACCTAAATTCATCTAACATACCCAAACTTTGGCAAATAGTAACCTAATTTTTATAACTGAAAATTAAAAAAATTTTTAATTTCCTATACTATAGCAACATAAGAAAATCAAAAAATTTAAAGGACAGAGAATTGAGTAGAAAAGAAATAAAATTTCATATTCCCACAATAATGTAAGGGTTAATTCAAACAAATTAATATTCAGTTATTTTATACGTAAGAATATTTTTTAAATAATGTGAGGCAACAAAAATTGAAAACAGAACTGATTCCTTCTTAACCTAGGTAATCTTCATCTGAATTAGGATTTTATTTCCTTTAACTTTAAAAGACTTTCATTCCACCCTTGAGTATCTAAATTCAGATTAAAATAAGAAAAGCAATTAGTTTCTTCTTTCTTAAGACCATAAAAAGAAAACAGAGATCAAAATTAAGTGCCACGTTTATTAGCAATGGAAGTGCTCTTATAAACTTATGCACTCTTTGCCTTGATCAATGCATGAGAAAATAAATGTACCTACTTCTTAACTTGGAATTCAGAGAGCAGTAGGCATTTGTGTGACAAGTTTTACTAGTCAATAAAGTTTCCCTGATCTAAATGACTCCAACTATACTTTACAACCAAATCCATCAATAATCAGTGAATAAGCACATGCTTGTACCTGGGCTGACACGTCCTTTCAATGTGGTGGCCAGAATACGTAACTGAGGACTACTGCTCTCTTTAGGAAATCTTTTTGTCTGTGTGTGTGTGTGTGTGTGTGTGTACACATTTAGTTTTATTGTAACAAAGCAACTTGCACACTTTGAATGTTTAAAACTGAGCATCATCTTTCCTTTCCAGGGAAACAAAAAGAAAATTTAAAAATGTTTTACAGGAACAAAATTACAATAGAGAATGTCAATTCCAAATAAGATCCTATAGGTTCTGCTGATTCTCCCACTGAGTGGCAGGGCTCAAGTCATCATTAGGAGAGAATTTATTTTTAAAAATGTCATCTTAAACTACAAGGATGTCTGTCAAATATCACAATTAAACATGCCAAAGGAGAAGCCATGTTGTCAAAATACCCACTTAACCCACCCAAACATCTCAAATCCACCCTTTGCTGATCTTCTATAACCCCATTTTTTAAAGTTTTTTTTTTTTAAACAAGAGAAAGTAGACACATACATGTTGGTAAATGCTAACTGTCCACATTCACATAGAGACACAGTGTACTCTCTGAGCCCAACATACAGAGAAAGGAGGAAAAAAGCTAGAATTCTTTTTTTTTTTTTGAGACAAAGTCTGGCTCTGTCGCCCAGGCTGGAGTGCAGTGTGGCGCGATCTTGGCTCGCTGCAACCTCCGCCTCCCGGGTTCACACCATTCTCCCACCTCAGCCTCTCGAGTACTGGGACTACAGGGGCCCGCCACCGCACCTGGCTAATTTTTTGTATTTTTAGTAGAAACAGGGTTTCACCGTGTTCGCCAGGATGGTCTCGATCTCCTGACCTTGTGATCCGCCTGCCTCGGCCTCCCAAAGTGCTGGGATTACAGGCGTGAGCCACCGCACCCGGCCAAAAAGCTAGAATTCTATGCACTACTACACAGGGGCCTAGCACCCTCCAGCTTCCGGCAGAGCGAAGGCAGCAGGGTTTTCTTTCTTCCCACAGAGCTCGGTGGTGTTGATTCCATACAGTTTTTGTTCAGACAGGAAGGGATAAAAATGAACTTTGAACAGAAAGAGGTAGAGACTCTTTTCCCATTGTATTCTGCTCAAGGTATTTCCCCCCAAATAAGTTGAGAACCATGGAGTACAGAAAAGAGACCTCAAGAACAGGGCGACGGAACACAAGAGGAAAAACAAAAAAAAAAAAGACTGCAACTTGCTCCCAGGGACTGGAGAAAATCTAAAAAAGGGAAGGTTGGAATCTTTCAGTTTTCCATTAGTCATCTTCTCCTTCATCCTCCTCTCCTTCCTCCCCTTCATCATCATCTTCATCTTCTTCACCTTCATCCTCATCCCCTTCTTCATCAATATCTTCTAATCCTTCCTCCTCTTCATCATCATCATCTTCTTCTCCTTCTTCATCATCCATATCAGGAATGAAGTAGTACTGTAATGAGTTTGGCCAAATATCATCTTTGATGACCTCTCCTAACTCATCAGCAC